>NW_024723050.1:4623798-4701452 GCF_018991925.1 Homarus americanus | reverse complement strand
TGTAGATTTTTTCTTTTTTTTTTAAAACAATTTTTTTTTCTTTTTTTTTTATCTATGTCGGACTTACGACCATGTCGGACTTACGACCTGGATTTGTGTCCCTAACCCCGTCGTAAGTCGGGGAGCACCTGTATTATACTCATGTATAAACCGGTCTTGTATATAATGGTCGACCCCCAATTTGGGGATCAAAAAATCCCGAGTTTTTCATATATCATTTATATAATTCAACCCTTAGCTTTTGAGAAATACTAGGTATAATCCTAGACATAATTTGTAGCAAGACAGCAGATTCACACAACGAGTCTTGGCCGTGACCACCACCACAACAGCCGACGCTATGAACAGTGTTACCAACTCTGAAACTGAATTCCTGTCACTTACCAACTCCCATGAGGGATAATATAATATATACCAGTAAATGTGGGGAAAATCGAAATAATACATGTATCCTCGAGATACGAACGTTCGAGATACAAAAATTCGCTAATACAAATTTAGCAAATTAACACCACTATATCAAGAAATGAAAGCTTCCCCAGCTTATAAGAATTTAGGTTGGTGCAAAAATTCTAATTTTGCACACCAGGAGTCAGCTGGGATGGCCATCTTGGGGAGAGATGCACAGAGACATATTCTTGCTCACTGATCATACCCCCCTCCCCCCCTTCCATTCATTGTGCATGTGAAGTGATCTCTCTTCAACAGTGTGTATTTGTGCTATCCTTTTTGTTGTACCTTTCGTTATGGCATCCAAGAGTTCTGCTGAATATTCGACAACCAGTACTACACCAGAGAAACCACAAACGACTGTGACTCTTGAGACAAAGCTGGAACTAATTAAACACCATGAATGTGGTGATGGCCCTATCAAGATTGGGAAAGATCTTGTTCTGGCTGCTTCTACTGTAGCCACAATTTACAAGCATGCTGAGGACTGTGGTGTCCTTGGCAGACAGCAGTAACAACAGTGATAAGGTGGACAACCCTCCTCATCTCACTGAGTAAGGCCCTTACTCAGCCCACCCTTGCTCACCCCCTTGTTGTGATGTGCTCAGATTACCCTCCCATAAGGTAATATACTACAGTTAAACAGTATTTTAATATTTTTTTCATATGTTAGATAGTAAATTAGAGTAGTTGTGTACTATTTATCATTACTGCAGTTAGGTAGGTTTTGTTCTTGTTTGTGAACCGATTTCTTGTTTTGGGGGCATTCTTGTCATTGGGGAACCTAAACCTATTTTTCCCATATGATTATAGAGCATTTGTGATAGGAAAATTCACTTAATGAATTTTTTGGGGGAACCAGACTGATTTGTATCTTGAAGGATACCTGTTCTAATTAATAAAAAACCCAAAAGTACTGTATTGCTATTGCGGCGTATAAGTAGACCCGGCATATAAGTCGACCTCAAAAATTTTAGTTCAAATTTCAGGTTTAGTCCTACACTCACCGTATAAGTCGACCCCCCCAAGGCCCAAACAAAGGCAAAAGTGTGTAATAAGGCCACGCCACTTTCATCGTAACACTTACCGTAATACCTTTCAATATTTGATATACAGTCAACCCTCACTTTACGCGGTCCCACATTCCACGTTTCCACGTTTACGCGGTACCCTGCCAGAGTGTACCCCTTTAAGCGGGTGAAGTATAATTTTTTTATTTAGCTCATAAAATTCATACAAATTACCCGGCCAGAATATAATTTACATTGCTGGAATTCTTACAATTTGATGATCATTTTGAATATAAACATCATAGATTTTGCATAAGACATACAAATTTTAGATCTAATGTAAGTATTTTGTTTACTCTGAGTAAATATGTTATCTTTTGTGCAAAATATATGACATTTATATTCAAAATATTCCTGGTCTTACAAGGAATCCAGCAATGTCAATTATATTATCCTAACTTTAGTTTGAGGTATTATTTATTACTATACCTTAAAATCTAGTGGTTTCCCCCAAAAATTTCTCAGAGAAGGAAGAGCCAGCGAGTGTAGTGTGAGAAGAGGGGGAGGGAGTTTAGTCCATTATTTGAATGGACATTAACTTGGCGACTGTATTTCTCTATTTCTCTTAAGTATTAATTGTGTGCATGTACCATCATAAAATTAAGATGTTATTTTTACTAGAACATAGGTATTGTGTCGGAAAAAGTGGAGTTTGGGGGTCAGCCGGTCTCTATTTCAATTAATTCCATATGTTATGTTGTTCACTTTACGCGTTTCTCACTTTCCGCGGTACCCTGTGGGTTGAATTAACCGCGTAAAGTGAGGGTTGACTGTATATATATATATTACATAGTTCACACAAAAAGGGAAGTGGGCAACAGGATCTACGTAGGACAGCAAGCAACTGCTAAAAATCTTCAGTAAGTTATCTTCGTAAGGACTCTGGTAAACACCAAGCCAAAATCAGCACCTCCAATAAAATAGTAATTGTTTACACAGCATACCAGTATAGCACCTTGATAGTACTGTACCGCTATAAACGGTGTGATAGTACAGTAGAAGTCCAAAAATCCGGACTGCTTGGGGATTGGGTCGGTCCGGATTTTCCAGATTCTCAGGCAGTACTTTTAAAACTCAAATTTAAGGAGGAATAAAGAGATGAGCAGGTACATAGTCAGTTAAAAAATTTTCAAATGTTGCACTATATTTTGTTTCTGCTTGTGTATCAGCCGACTGTCTTTCTCCAGCAATATCTAACTGTCTAATACCATGAAGAGTCTTGAAATTCCTAAGCCACCCATCAGTAAATGCGCACTCTGATTCAATGTTCAGTTGCTCCTTAAAAGACTTTGCTTTGGCAATAAGCATCGGCCCATAAATTGCCATTCCTTCTGATCGTTTTAACAAAAACCATTCGTGCAACACTTTATCAAGATTTTCTTATTTTGGCAGATGTAAACTTTTTCTTTCAGCAATTTTATTGTAAGGCTCAGAAGCTGCAAAGTCTAGAATTTTATTCTTTGCCTTTTTTATATCATAAATTGTAGACTTTCCAATGTCGTATGTTTCCATTAGAACAGTATTGCTCACACCACATTCTAGTTTCTTAATTATTTCAAGTTTGTCGCTCAATTTCAACGTGATCTTCTTTCTCTTCACACAACGAAGTTTATCTACTTTAGGAGCCATTATCATGGGCTTGTACTCTGCAAATGGAAAGAGTAGGACTCAAAATTACATATGTTGTCACAGTTTCATTGCTCGTTTTTAAGTGGCGACCACGTGGTCGCTTGTTGTCGCTGTGCAGCTGTGGCGCTCACGCATGCGCACATACACACAAAAGCCCGCTAAATTTAAAAAGTTTGAGTTTTCGAAAAGTCCGAATTCTCGGGTGGTCCTGATTTCTGGCATCCGGATTTTTGGACTTTCACTGTACAGTAGAAAATTATGGTACACCTGGCTTACGATCCACCATTTGTATCAGCTGTTGTAAACTAACTGCCAGTAGCGTCACCAACACCACGTGACCAGTTGCGAAACTATGGGTCCGTTACACTGACAGCAGCACAGCTTAGACTTAAACTGTCATCCGCTGCAGCACTGTTGCTTGAAGAGTTTGCAAACGTAACAACTTTCAGCTTGAAACTTGAGTCATATTTCACCCTTTTTGTTGGGGGAGCCATGGGGATGGTTGGTTGAGGGAGAAAAGTCATTCACGAAGGGGGGTAATATGCGTGCTCCACCAATGGATGTGTTGTGCGAATTTGTAAAGTCTTAGGAAGCCGTACGTGTAGAAACTGTCATAAAATCGTTCATAAAATGTGGGATTTCAAAAGCAATGGATGGGGAAGAAGATGATTTATTGTGATGAGACAGTGACGAGGAGGAGGATGAGAGCAAAAATAATGAAGACGAAGTCGGAGTTCCTGTGATTTGGACCCACATGCAAACCTCTTTATGTTAGACGATGAACAGGCAGCAGACTTTGAAGGATTTTAAAATGTAATCATACATGCTTTTATTGTCAATAAAATATAAATTTGAAGTAAAATTTAATCTTGAAGTTAAAGTTTTAACTTTTTATTTTAGAGTTAAGGTTTTAATTACGAACACCTCGGTTAACGTAATTTCGATTAACGAACTGCCTTCCATAAGGATCTTCAATTCGGTTAATGAAAAAAAATTCGGTTAACGAAGTTCTTACAAACTGAGAGGGGTCGGGGAAAATGGGAGTCAAAAAACAAGCAGGTCCTGGGAAGTAGTGAAACAGAAGTAGATAATGCTGAAAATATAGTTAGTCATAATAACAAACATCAAAGTAATAAATGTAAAACAGATAGAAACGGAAGAAATATATTGAGTTTTTATTATACTAATAGTAGAAGCCTGTGTAACAAAATGGACCAGCTCAGGGCCATTGTTAGTAAAGAGAACATAGATATAATTGCAATAACGGAAACATGGATAAATTCAAACAGCAAGCATTTTTTAGCAGAATTTCATATTCCAGGATATAACCTATTTAAATTTGACAGAGTAGGAAGGAGAGGTGGCGGTGTAGCAGTGTATATCAGGGTGTCATTAAAAAGCTGCAATAAATCAAACATTAAAACAAATAGCGACAATGAAAGTATTTGGGTAGAGATTGGTGAGGGCAGTGAATCCGTAGTCATTGGTGTTATATATAGACCACCTAATTTGAGTAGGAACGATGGTAAATTGCTATGGGAGGAAATAAAGAAGGCATCTGATAGAAACAATGTATGTATTCTAGGCGATTTCAACTTTTCAGGCATAGATTGGAAAAATCAACTTAGCGATAATGAATCTGAAGATTTTCTAGAAGTAGTACAAGATAGTTTTTTATATCAATTCATAAACTCGCCCACTAGAGGAAATAATATCCTCGATTTAGTTCTCAGTAATAATGAAAATCTAGTAAAAGATGTTGGGATTGGAGACGAACTAGGAAACAGTGATCATAAAGCCATATATTTTAACATAATATGGGATGGCAAGAAGAAGGAAAATTCGGCCTTGATCCCGGATTTTAGGAAGGCTAATTACGGTAGCTTAAGGAGAGACCTAAGGGATGACCCTATGGTCAAAAGATTAATCCCCCCCACACCTCCGGAAACTGTCAACTTAGGACGGGATAACCCGGAATTTAATTTAGCAGCTACTTATGAACAATTTATTGCGACAATCAATAATGCCCAAAATAAACACATCCCTAAAAGAAAATTCAGATCGATACGGAACCAACCAAAATGGATGAATAATAGACTCTTAGATCTTCTAGGGAAAAAGAAAGGAGTATATAGAAAAGTTAAGAAAGGCGAAAATCACTTACTTGGTTACTATCAGAACCTAACAAGACAGGTAAAAACAGAAATTAGGAAAGCAAAGAGAAATTATGAAATCAAGGTAGCAAACGAATCGAAAAATAACCCCAAAGCTTTTTATCAACTGTATAAATCAAAGGTTAGAGATACAATAGGTCCCCTTAAAACTACGACAGGAGAAATGACTGATGATGAGTTAGAAATGTGTAGTACGTTAAATAGTCATTTTCGCTCCGTATTCACAAATGAAAACCTAGCACAGTTTCCAGAAGTTCATAAGGTATATAACGACAGTATAGAAAATATGTTGATGAATATCAATATTACTAGTAACGATGTGCTTAAAGTAATTAACAAACTGAAGCCTCATAAATCGCCTGGTCCAGACGAGGTATATGCTAGAATATTAAAAGAATGTAGAGATGAGTTGAGTAATCCATTAGCAGTTTCATTTAATAAGTCATTTGAATCGGGCCTAGTGCCAGAGGCTTGGAAACTTGCAAATGTAGTTCCGATTTTCAAAAAGGGTGATAAATCAATAGCATCAAATTACCGTCCCATTAGTCTCACGTCAATCATAGGCAAGTTGCTAGAGTCAATTATTGCTACAAAAATCAGAAGCCACCTTGAAACATTCAACTTAATTCATTCTTCTTACCACGGGTTCACCCAGGGACGTTCTTGTCTCACAAATTTGCTTAGCTTTTTCTCAGAAGTATATGAAGCGGTAGATAATGATAAGTCATATGATATCATTTATTTAGATTTCAGTAAAGCATTCGATAGAGTCCCTCATGAGAGATTGATAAGGAAGGTAGAAGCACATGGAATAGGTGGATCAGTATTAAAATGGATTAGGTCATGGTTAACTGGTAGGAAACAAAGAGTCAGCATAAATGGATTAAAGTCAGACTGGGAAAAGGCCAAAAGCGAGTTCCCCAGGGATCTGTATTAGGCCCTCTGCTGTTTGTTATATTCATTAATGATCTTGATTTAGGCATAACTAGTAGGATTAGTAAATTTGCAGATGATACCAAAATGGGGAGAGTGATAAATTCAGACAGTGACTTTGAACACCTTCAAAGAGATCTAGATACCTTACATGAGTGGTCAGTAGACTGGCAAATGAATTTTAATAGTGATAAATGCAAGGTACTACAGATAGGGAAGACGAATACAAACGTTAAGTATAAACTAGGTAACACGGAAATAGAAAACTCAGTTTGTGAAAAAAATCAAGGTGTATTTGTTAGCAACGACTTGAAACCTAGAAAACAATGTATTAGCGTTCGCAACAAGGCAAACAGGATTCTTGGGTTCATATCTAGGTCTGTGAGTAACAGAACTGCTGACGTTATCTTGAAACTTTACCTAGCATTAGTGAGGCCACACATGGATTATGCGGTTCAGTTCTGGTGTCCTTATTATAGAATGGACGTAGATTCTTTGGAGAGAGTACAGAGAAGAATGACAAGAATGATCCATAATATTAGAAACCTTCCATATGAAGAAAGACTGAAAAGCTTAGGCTTACATTCATTAGAGAGGCGTAGAGTTAGGGGAGATATGATAGGGGTGTACAAGTGGGTAAGTGGGATTAACAAGGGTAAAATGGAAGATGTTCTGAAGCTCAGTAATAACGAAATAACTAGAACAAATGGCTTTAAATTAGATAAATCTCGATTCAGAAAGGATATAGGCAAGCACTGGTTTGGTAATAGAGTTGTGGATATGTGAATAGGCTACCGAAAGTGCTATATAGTAGATCGGGACGCTAGGGAGCTTCAAGACGAAGTTGGATAGGCACATGGAAGTGCTGGGATGGGTGTGAAAGGGATCTGCCCTGTATGGGCCAGTCGGCCTCCTGCAGTATCCCACTTTCTTATGTTCTTATGTTCTAACATGTTTTCGCTTGCACTGACCGGGCAACCAGCTTTAGTATCAGTCCGCCAATACATTAATCAGTTCTAGGGCTTAAATTCCTTACTATTTTAGTAAATATCAAGAAGTTTATACTATTCAATAAATTTAAAAGTTTAATATTCAATTTTTTAGTCATTTTAACAATTATTGAACATAATTGAAGGTAAAGTGACTAGTTTAATGCGCGGCATCCGGCCTCTTAACACAGCAAACAGGAGTTACTGTCTCTCTTTGTTTTCACTGGAGGTAACATCTTGCTTGAGACTCTCTTCAACTAAACGCTTTTTTTCTGTGTTTCCAAGCAAATTATTGGTCATTTTGAAATATATTTTACATATTGACAATATATAATGCAGTGCAGTGTTGATTTAAAGAAAATAATCTTGAATTACACCAGAGCTAAAATTTTATGGGTGAAATGGCGCAATGGGGTGACTTCTCTTCCACCCCAATGCCTTCTCTTCTTCCTTCTCCTCCACCCCCATTCTAAATCCCATCATCATCATCATCATCATCCAGGAGCCTTCTACATACACACCTCAAAGTAAGTGAACTTTTCTACCATTTTTGTTGAATTTAGGAAATTTTCGGTGAGCTGGAACCAATTACCCAAAAACCCATTGAAACAATGGTTTCGGTTAACGAACTTTTCGGTTAACGAACGACCTTCTGGAACGGATTGAGTTCGTTAACGGAGGGGTCACTGTACTGTATATATTATATAGTTCGACCCCCTTCTTTTTGCATAAAAATTTGATCATAAAAACTCAAACTATCATTGAGTATAAACAGTATGTAAACAAAGATGGTGGCAGAGGTAGACCAGCCATGACTTCTTTACTTTATCTTTCAAAATAACTTTCAAAGGAAAAGTACTACAGTACGTACTACAGTATTCCACCCAATTTTCTTTATTCTTGAGATAAAAGAGAAATTTTATTGCAGACATTTTCTGTTAAGCCATCCATGGTGAAACCCTACCCAATATAACTAAGCTTCATATTTTATAATCATCTTATAAAGAGAGTACAGCCTAAGACTTAAATTTCAAATTGAATATTTGGAAGTCATCTTATACACCAAGTCACCTATGTGTCAATATTATTGTCACATACTGCACAGTATATAAATGTTTAGTCTATACAGACTCAAGAATAAGGTAAAAAAACATACGTGAGCAGACGGTCACATTTCCAACGGCCTCGCCATGTGCACTTGGAGCATCAACAACAACCTTGAATATGTAGACACCTTGTGTCAAATGAGTCAGGGTGATGGTCTGACTGTTAGTATCACTGACAGAGCCGTGGTCATCACTGTCAGGCTGCTGCAGGAGGGTCCATTCATACTTGTATCCTAATGTTTCTGGAAAAACAATCATAATAACTTATTCTTTTTCTAGGCATATTATGAGAGGGGCAAAGGGAGGGAAGGAAGGAGAGAACTACTAAAGTAAGTCCTCAATATATGCGAGGGATGTGTTCCTGAAAACCCTCGCATAAATCGAATACCGAGTTAAATGGGAAAAAATAAGATGCATTCCATAATCCAAAAGGAAAATGTTCCAGACAGACAAATAAACCACAAAACAAATCAATATAATATTATTTTTAAAATAATAGATAAAGGAAGTGTACAGTACAGTGTACTTAACAATAACAGCAGATACATCAACTTGGGTAGACGAGATGATGGAGGTGGTGGTAGAGGTTTTACATAGTGGGTGGTGGTGTTGGAGTGACATCTACAGAGTATTTGGGTTGGAATCCACATCAGGGAGTATAACACCTCGTATAAGGCTGAATTTTGCTCACATTAATTGATTTCCTGGTAGGAATAGGGTCTTTGCATAGGAGTGAATTCACATATGATGAACTCGCATATATCAAGGACTTACTGTACTGTATAAGCTATTGTCTCAAAATTCTTTACAAACTAATCATGGATGACAATAAAAAATCTATTACAGTGGAGTTTGCATTTACGCGGTCAATTGAACCCGTGGAGGCCCGCGCAAAACGAGAAACACGTAAATGAAATAACAGACCATATGGGATTAATTGAAATAGAGACTGGGCCGACCCCCAAACTCCACTTTTTCCAACACAATACCTACGTTGTAGTAAAAATAACATCTTAATTTTATGATGGTATGCACACACAATTAATATTTAAGAGAAATACAGTCGCCGGATAATGTCCATTCAAATAATGGACTCAACTCCCCCCCCCCCCACTCTTCCCATGCTCGCTGGCTCCTCCCTCTCTGAGAAATGTTTGGGTGAAAACAATAGGCTTACATTTTTAGTAATAAATAATACCTCAGACTAAAGTTAGGATAATATAATTGACATTGCTGGATTCCTTGCAAGACAAGGAATAATTTGAATATAAACGTCATATATTTTGCACAAAAGATAAAATTTTTGCTCTTTCTAATCAAAATTCTTAAATTAGATCTAAAATTTGTATGTCTAATGCAAATTTTATGATGTTTATATTTAAAATAATCACAATCTTATAAGAATTCCAGCAATGTAAATTATATTCTGGCCGGGTAATTTGTATGAATTTTATGAGCTAAAACAAATATCTTCAGTAAATACAGTAAACAAATTATACTTCACCCGCGTAAATGACCAAATTTACCGCGTAATTAAAGCATTTCGATTCTGGCAAGACACCGCATAAATGACCAAACGCGTTAACCAAAACCGCGTAAATCCAGACTCCACTGTACTGTATAAATTAATACAGCACAGTAAACATTTAAAAAAAATACAGTAATGACAAAACTAATATATAAATTCACACACTGTGTTGCAGTTCTTGATAGGCATCACTCAGAGTAAGTAGTAAAGTTCTAGTCTCCTTTTCTTCAGAAGGATATTGACAGGTGAGAAAGGGTTAATAGTCACATGCAACCAGACTCCTGCCTAGTTTAAAAAATAACTCGTATAAAGGTGAGCCAGCTGTATATATTCCCCTACTCCATCTAAGTGGGGAGAATAACATCCACATAAGCTCCACTTATTTAAGTTGTGCTGTGCAGGAAAGAAAGAAGTGTTCAGATAGAAAATATTGAACAAATCATACTTGGCAGACCCTTGGGAGTTTGCCAAAGAGTGCAAGGAACCCCCCCTCCCCCCCCCAAAAAAGCCCTTTTTTTCCTTCTAAAAACCAGTTTTTATGATATAGCTCGAATGCGACTCAACAATGCCTACCTAGGTATGTTAATTCCTAGCCAATTCGCCAGGCCAACATACAGACAATTAAAACATCTAATAGTAATTACTTAATAAGTAATATTAGGAGGACACGTCGCTACCTGGCATTTAATTGCAATTCTCAAACCCCCCTCCTTCACCCGCCACTATACGCATCACGACCCTCATCTCTTGCCTCAGAGAGAGCAGTAATTAAAATTCAACTGTCGAGGGGTGGAGATGGGTGGGTTATGGACGTCGCATTCGAGCCATATCACAAAAACTGGTTTTAGAAAAAAATGGCCTTTTGTTCAAGCTCTGAATGCGACGCTCAGCAAGAATACTCGAGCAGGAGGTGGAGAGGGAGGTGACTTTGCATACAAGGCTCCGCTGACTGAGGTCCAGATTATATTATAAACCGTTTTGAACATTTCCAAAATTAGGAACATTTACCGGAAGGTAAAATGTTAATTTACTTAAAAAGGATACTCACTTTATTCTGATGAGGAAGAAGGTCCTCGTAGTAGAGATTGACTAGATGGGGGAGGGGAACCCAGCACCACCACATTTGAAGCATCTCTCAGAGATGGATGAAAGTTTTTGAAGATCTCCAAAAGCCCATTTCCTTGATCTGACTGAGACTCATATGCCGCAGAAAGGCCACAGACCCTGCATATTTCCTAGTGTTATGTGCCAAAAATTTCTTGCCAGGGTATGCTTGATTCACTAATTGAGATAAGGATTTTGTCAATTGACTAGGAGATAATTTCTTACCATCCCTTGATGAGAAAACATAAGGGCCTCTATTAGGGAATCTGGTTAACAATTCCTGAAGATTTTTAACTGGACACAATATGCGAAGAACCCTCATTTCATCCATTAGACGTTTTATCCCAATAGGTTGAGTTTGGAAATCTTCCCTTTCATTTTTTCTTAGGATCTCCGTAGGAAAAAGGATAACATCCTCGTCAGAAAATACCAATAATGATGGATTATTGGAAATTGAAATCAGTTCACTGATTCTCATACCCGTTGCTATTGCTAGAAGGAAAGCTGCTTTCTGGAGTAATTTATCCCAGTTCAGATTTATATTGTAATTAGGCCCCATAAGAAGATTAGTAACTTTTTCCAGAGACCAAGGCGGGATTCTCTTGGGTCGAGGAGGTCTCTGAATGAAAAAGGACGATCTTAGCATTTGATAAATCCTCGGGTTCAAAGTAATATTAAAACAGCAAGCCAGAGGGTCAACCAACGCTGATTTATAAGATGCAATTGTCGATCCCTGAAGGTCTTTAACTCTGAACAGAAATTCTAAAAATTCTAACACAACTGTTTCCGATAATGAATCTGGAGTTGTTAACTTGATAAATTGTTGAAAAAGATTCCAAGCTTTCTCATATTGAATAGAAGTTTGGGGTCTATGACCTGCTAATACTTGGTTAGCTACATTGGAATTACCCAACAACCTATTTAAACTTTTTGAGAAACTCCAAGCGTGAAGTGCCAAGGATATCTCGAACTGAGAATGTAGTACCTGGTCTAGACATCCTTGTTGCAATTGTAGAGGATTTGGGCACCAGTCCAGTAGATCCAGGCACCAAGGTTTTAGGATCCAATATGGTGCAATTAAGAGGACTTTGCCTCGGAAGGATCTGAGTTTGTGAACCACTTTGGGCAATATTTTCACAGGTGGGAATAGATAGATTGAATTCCAAAGGTTCCAATCTAAGAGGAGGACATTTCCTAAAAGATTTGACCCTTCCAGAGATGCATAAATTGGCATCTTGTGATTTGTTAGGGAGGCAAACAGATCTATCTGTGGAGTTCCAAACTTCTTCACTAGACTCTTGAACTCTGATACCTTTAGGGACCATTCTGTTTCTGTCGATACTGGCCGGGGACGGGACAGCGCATCTACCCAATTGTTTTGCACTCCCGGTATATAAGTTGCTTTGAGGTAAAGTGTTTGTGTTGCACAAATACTGAAAAATTTTTCTGATAGTTGAAGAAGGGGCCAAGACCTTGTTGACCCTTGATGATTGAGACAAAACACTGCCGTTTTGTTGTCCGTGGCAAACAGGATCATATTTTGTAAATTTGGGTTTGCCGACAAAAAGAATAGGACCACTGCTAATTCTATTATATTTATGTGTTTGTCCCAAAGGAAGTTGCTCCACTTTCCTTGATTTAATTCCCCTTTTGAAGAATGGTATCCCCATCCTATTTTGAACACATCCGTACAAACGACCAAACCTATTTGAGGTGGAACCCAGGGAGAGGGACCGATTAGATTGTCCCAGTTTGCCCACCATAACAGATGATAGGGAGAGAAGAAGCAACGTTTCTGTTTCTGCGAAGCAACTTCGAGCCCAAATGAGATAGTTGCTTTTTCCTTAACTTTCCCAATGGAACCACTATTGTGGCAAAATTCAACAGACCCAGAAGTTTTTCCCAATCGTGCCAAGAAACTTTGTGCTTTACACAAAAGGCTTCTACTTTGTTTATCAAATCTGTTACTTTTGTTCCTGGTAAACTGACTGACTGCTGATTTGTATCCCAGTGGAGGCCTAACCAATCCAACTTTTGATATGGTATTAAATTTGATTTGACCTGGTTTATCTTTAAACCAAAGTTTTGAAATAGTACTAGTGTACGTTGGGTCGCCCTTTGACAATCTTCGAATGAGTTTCCCATTATCAGCCAATCGTCTAGATAAGCAAAGGTTCTTATGCCCTCCTTTGCAAGGATCTTTCTGGGAATATTTGCCAGTTTTGTAAAGACTTTTGGTGCAATTGTCAGACCGAATGGCATCACTGTGAATTGATAACTTAATTCCCCTACTTTGAACACCAGAAATTTTCTGTACCTGGGAGCAACGGGAACGTGATAATAGGCATCTTCGAGATCCACTTTTGAGATCCAAGCATTGGGCGGAATTAGATGCCTCAGATGGTCGTAAGTGAGCATCTTGAAACTTCTTTTGGGAATAAATTTGTTTAGGATTGAAAGATCCAAAATCCACCTTAATTTGTCGCTGCCTTTCTTGGGGACTGGGAATAGGCGAGACATGAAACATTTCTCTGACTGCAACGGTTCTATGACACCTCTGTTTAGTAATTGACTTACAAATTTTGTAAGTAATGGGGTTGGTTTTTGCCCCTTCTTTGGGAATGCTAGGGGAAGGTGCCTCAACCAAGTCCATGTGAGACCCCTTTGATTGTCTTGTAAGCCCATATGGAAGAAGTCCATCTATTCTCCCAACCCCCTAGACGACCCAGCTGTCTGGCTTCATTGGAAGGGGGAAGTTGCTGAGGTGGTGGAATAAGGTCTCCTTCCGTTTCTGAACAAACGGCCACCTCTATTACGTCTTTAATTATTTCCTCCTCTAAAATTTCCTCTAGGTTGATAACTGACTCGGGCAGCTGGTCCTGTTCCCCTGTAAAACCTTCCTCTCCTAGGTTTCCGAAAGTCTGAGGACTCCTGGGGACATTAATATTAATAGTATTCTCCAAAGATGATCTATAATTAATCAATGATTGTTCACAAAACAAAGCAGGAGAAAGAGGAGAAGAACGTATCAACAAATAAGCGCTACCACTTGAAGCATTAGTTGTTGCTTATTTCCTTAGCTGGACTTTCAGTCTTAGGGCTTTCAACAAATGATCTAAGAATGAGTTGTACAGGGAATATGGGATTCCTTGTAAAGCAGCAGCAAAAACATTTGTCCACTTCTGAATTTTCTTCACAAACTTAGTTAATAACTGACACATCGTAATTGCAGACCAAACATCTGCTGCCACTTTCCTAATTTTAAATTCTTCAAGCAGCAGTGCACGGGCAACTGGTTTCAAATTTTTTTCATAGCTTATTTCAACATATTTTGCAGCCGACAAATACTGGGAAAGTTCATATAAGGAACTCTTTTCGTCATTAAATTGGAACTTCAAAAAACTAACTTGTGAGCATTCCTGTCTGCGGGAATGAATGTTAAGTCTTTCAATAAATTAGCCCAGACTTCGTCTATTTCAGAGATCATCTTTGGGCAAATATCAGGCCAAGAAAGTGTAGTATCACCCTCCAAAAATAAAGAATGACCCAAAGTTGCATGTCCTTCCTCTCTCTTTGTAGTTGCTGAGATATCAGGAAGCTTAGAGACATTTTCATAAAATATCTTGAATAAGAAGTCCACAGATTCAGATGGATTAGTGAACAAAGAAGACTTGGCTCTTACCAATGTTATCCATGGCCTGTTAGAATCAACCTTACACTCAATATTATCCAGCACCTGCGTGTCAGTCGACAGCAGCCTGTTTCCACTCGCAGTAACCAACACTTTTGCCCCAGGTGGAAGTGGTTGCCAAGAAGTGGATATGATGAAGTCAGTCTCAACAGGTTCTTCCTGCTCAAGATACTGGATACTATGATTAGAACCAGCCTCATCGTCCTGATCCTGGAATCCACTGAAATCAGATTGAGTAGATAGGGGTTTTTGTAGACTTCCTACTGCCCCACTGTCTGGAGGGTCCAATAACTTATTTTTCTTAGCAGGAGCAGTCTTGTCTAAGTGGGGATTAAGTCTTTTACCTAACACCAATAAACCTAAACTTTCTGCCAACTTGGGATCTTTCCATTGTTGTACAATCAAAAATTTACTCTTCAAGGCCTTATTCCACCTATTTTTAATTTATATTTGCAATAAATCTTTCTTATCACCTGTAGCTTGATGAAATTGAAAAATTTGATCATAACAAACTGCACAATCCATTGGTGAAAATAGGTTATTTGAGACACAGCTGCCATGAATTATGCAAGCCACATGAGGATCTATCTTAGTAATCCAAGTCGCTTTACATTTTTTATAATTACATGTAGTATGGCTCCCTTGGGTCTTGGGTGAAACTACTACAGGTTGTACCTCTCTAGTCTGGCAACCTCGGGACCTGAACGTGCCGGACCATGGAAATTCACCTTTTTCCTGGATAGATAGTGACTTGTGCTTATGCTTGGAAGCACTAGCACCACTTTCCCTGCTTCATGGTCTCTTTGAAGACATATTGAAGGGTTAATGTCGTACAGTAGCTTCTCAAATTTCGCGAGTTTTTAATTCAACGTTTTCTAATTGAACATGCAAAAAAAACAACACAATTAAAAATTTTGACAGCGGAAACTCGAATTTCGACGGGTTTGAACGGCCCACCAACGTTCAGACGACGTGCACAATCGTGTAAACAGCGTCATTTCTCTTATGTACAAAAGATTCATTATTGTTTATTACTGAAAGTCTTTTTGATTGAATTAATGTTTGTGTGTGCAAAATGAGCAATCCAATTCATTAATAGTACGGAGAATATTAAAACACGAGGAAATGAGACAGCATTGTTTTCGTTGATTACAAAACCAGTGACTGACTGGTTCTACATATAAAACTGAAGAAAATAAGACCCTGGTTGTAGCTGTAGTAAAATTAATATGGTTGTTTTAAGTAATGTTATTTAATGTTAATAAATGGAACAACAGAAGTAGCTAACGATAATGGTAAAGAAAAAAAGAGATCGCGTATGTAAGTGCGCATGCGCACACGTGAAAGCATATCGTCATTACTTTACATAAGAATATGAAAGCAACACTTATTTACTGTTCATATATATTTTAATTAATGTTTCTGAATTTGTTTTTATTGAATTAATGTTTGTATGTGCAAAATTAACAATACAATTTATTAATAATACGTGGAATATTAGAGGAGACGAGACGAGACGGCTGCCGGCATTGTTTTTGTTAAAGCTTACAAAACCAGTGGCTGATTGGTTCTACATATAAAACTGAAGAAAATAAGACCCTGATTGCAGCTGAAGTAAAATTAATGTAAAAAAATGAATATGGTTGCTTGAAGTACCTGTAATGTTATTTAATGTTAATAAATGGAACAATATAAGTAGCTAACCATTAATGGTAAAAAAAAAAGTGAGACTGCTCGTATGTAAGTGCGCACATGTGAAAATATATCGTCATTACTCTACAAAAGAATATGAAAGCAACACTTATTTACCGCTCATATATATTGAAGGGTTAAATGTTGTACTCTGTATAGACAAGCAGAGAGAGAGAGAGAGAGAGAGCAGCCGAACTGCCGGATGTAAACAAACCTTAATTTCCCGCGGCTTTGTTTGTTTTTTTATGGGGATTAGCCCACCCGGGCATAGGTCACTGACCCACATTGGGGCCTGAGGGGCAAAAATTTAATACTCCTGTAATAATAATAATAATTCAGATAAGTAAAAAAAAAAAAGAAAAAAAAAAAAAAGTTGCCTATCTACCTATTGGACAAACTAAAATCGTTCCGGACCACAGGAGTTTCCGGACCACAGAATGCCGGACTAGAGAGGTACAGCCTGTACTACTGAATTCAAATTCTCTACTGACAGACAATTCCTTGAATGTAGTGCCTGAGCTGAACTTTCTAGTCCTTGTAGCTCATCACTCAATAGTATCTCCTCAGGGACAGTTCCATAGTCTCCTCCATTATCCATAGGCCCAGACTCCTGACCTTCATCCTCCAGTTGCACATCACTCATCTGAACTAGGAGGACACCATGAGTCACATTATATCATTATAACACAAAGTAATAATAATAATTAATAAGGGAGAAAGCATTTTCTCCCAAACTTAATCAATATGACTCATAAATGTTATATTATTCATAAGTTAGTGTTATACAAGTCACTCCTATGACCAATATAAACAATAACTCACTATTTCGTATCTGTCTCCCGACTCTTATTTATGAAGTATCCCTTAGCTCAATGAAACTTATTTATTTAAATTTGTTTTTATAAAATAATTTCATCCAGAACATTTATTGAGAGGGATCATCAAGATCTTTATTTGTTGCCAATCAGGGGCACAGACATTATCCCCAAGTAAACACTTAGGGGAAAATTCCTACGTGCCCACTATCACCAGACAGGGTTGACAGTGCTGAGCCGCTAACATAGCGCTCTATTGGCAGCAACGTTCACTATTACTCTAGCAATATTTATTGGGTTGAGAATTCCACCCTGAATTGGTCTCATATAACCCATAGAAGGTGTAAAGTCCATTTCAACATAACTCTAGATTGCTAGTAAGACCGGAAGGTCAACATTCCGGAAGGAACGCTAAGTCTAGCAGCCTCGCTAAAGTTCGCCTGAACCCGCTACTGAGGACATCAAAGTTATGAAGAGACAAACTCAACTCTGGCCTTTTTGCTGAGAACAAATATAAACCCAAGGGCGGAAGCCCAAAGGTTTTGTGAACGTACATAAGAGTAGGGAGAGAGATAGTCATTGTATTCATATTAGCACGTGAATAATTGGGACAAAGATCGTAAACAATATACATATATATGTATACAGTATATATAAATAGATATATTCACATATTCTCTTTTAGTGAAGACGAGCCCGGGAGGCCGCAGCGACATTCACCGAGTGACTTAAAGGCAAGGGATAGTCACAACGATCTAAACGACTCACAAAGAAAATGTGTTTTGGTCGCCATGCTGACCCAAAGTCGTATAAGAAAATGTCCCAAATACAATAATTGAGAGACATAACAAAATAAGTCACTCTACTTCATCACTGTGCTATTAAGTACAAATACCGTATATAATATCCTTGCGGAGGTGAGTATTTCAGCAATTAGAACACAAATTTGCGGAGCTTCCCTTTGTGTGTATTACAGCTGAATCGCCAGGCAAGAGATGAGGTTCGCGATGCACGTAGTGGGGGGTGAACGAAGGGGGAGTTGAGAATTGCAATTAAATGCCAGGTAGCGAAGTGTCCTCCTATTATTACTTATTAAGTAATTATTATATGTTTTAATTGCCTGTATGTTGGCCTGGCGAATTGGCTAGGAATTAACATACCTAGATAGCATATATATCCTTACATTACTATAAAGTAATCCTGTGTAGATGGTTATTATGAACAATCTGCACAGGATTATTTAATTTGCAGAAGTTATTAAAATAAATTTACATACCTCCTATGGCATATGCTGAAAGTGTAACTCTCTTTTCATAAAATGTACAGCCAGCTTCAAGGGAGACAGTTTTATTATGAATACTAACAAAAAGCTTCTCAACTGGATTCTGGGATGACATGTTTGGGGGAGGACTTGATAAAGATTCCTTCTGAGGGACTTCATTTGTGGAGACAACAGGTGAGGGAGATGCAGAATCAGAGGATGATGATGATTCAACAAAACTATTAGCTTTTCCACCATTGCCATCAGGATGATGGGTTGTGGACTCAGCCTCTTTAGAAGCCATAGGTGATGTAGATTCTTTTTCCACACATTCTCCTGTAGATGTCTTTCGATAAAAAGTAGGAAGACACTGACACAGGCCATTTTTTCTTCTGTTTCCAAGTGAAACACACTGTTCATTCTTCACACAATCCATCAAGCCAATTTCACATGTTCTATCTTTGGTCACTGGTGTACTGTTTGTAGGTTGTGTCAAAGACTTGATATCACTACTCAAAAGATCATCTTCTGTGTCTGTTTTCACAGACTCGTGTGTTTTATTGTCACTGAAATAAAAGAAAAAGCTAATTTAAATGTAAATTTCTCTCTCTTCTATCAATTTCCTCTCTTTCTGCAAATATTAGGAGGAACACATAAACTAAGCCTCAGAAAAAATACAAAAGTGATAAGATGACAAAAATAAATACATTTATACCTGTAGTTACATTAAAAACATGGATACATATATACCATGCAGCAATATATCTATTAAAAAATCCTCTGGGAACAAGGCTCCGTGATAAAAAGGCCAGCAAAAATAATCTAACCACCAAAAAATTAAAAAAATAATATTGTAAAGCAATTAAAAAAATCAAAACTTTGGAGTGCATTGTGAACATACAAAAGTGGGGTTTGTATACATTATTAGCCAATCAGAGAAGACCTTTGCGAGTCTTCATTTATAAACCTATCCAATACTTGTTCATTGCTTTAAGTTTCTGTGCTTATATTTCAAATTCTGTCATCATTAGAGGTAGTTCGGGATAAATTTTATTGGGGGGGAATGTTCTAAAATGTACCAGAATATGTCAGTGTTGGTAAAGTCTAGGACTCTTAAAGGAGCTCACATTTGGTGCTGTCACAACATTCTCTTAATCCTCTGACTTTGTAGTTTCTTTAACTAGAGGATTTTCCAGATTCTCAGGCAGTACTTATAAAATTCAAATTTAAGGAGGAATAAAGAAGAGATGAACAGGTACATTTTGATAGTTTATTCATTTGCAAATATAGCATGCTTCATTTATCAAAATGAGCAGTTTTAAAGAAAAAGCTGTGAATTCTAGAATTTTATTCTTTGCCTTTTTTATATCATAAATTGTAGACTTTCCAATGTCGTATGTTTCCATTAGAACAGTATTGCTCACACCACGTTCTAGTTTCTTAATTATTTCAAGTTTGTCACTCAATTTCAAGGTGTTCTTCTTTCTCTTTACACAACGAAGTTTATCTACAGTTAACCCTCACTTTACGCGGTCCCGCATTCCGCGTTTCCAAGGTTTACGCGGTGCCTTGCCAGAACCTCATGTGCTCACATTACGCGGTACGTGAACCCCATTACGCGGAGAGTGTCCGGCGCGGCGCTATTTTTAGATTAGCCCCACCCGCCCGACTGCCTGCCTGTGCTCCTCGCCTCTCCCTCCTCCTCCCTCCGCTTCGGCAAGCGGCGCGGTAAGGTTGCGCAGTGTGTGTCTTTGTTGCGTTATGACTGACGTCATATGACGTATCAGACCTGTGATTGGCCATGCATCCCTACCCCCCTCTGCTGCTAGCTGTAATTGGCTTAAAGTATTATGACGTGTCCACCCGGGGGATGGAGGGAGGGAGGAAAGACGACGCTTGACCTAGCCGCGGCAGTTTCATCCCTCAAGGCCACACCGTGTAAACGCGCATCCATTGTTCCGTAAAATGGCTTCCGCCGGACCACCACCCCCAGAGAGAAACCTTTCCTTACCTGGACCCAGCGGCACTAAGCCAAAGAAGACACGACGTTCCTTAAGCTACGAGGTGAAGTATACCATCATCCAAGAGTTGGAGAAAGGAACAAGGCAGGTTGATTTGGCGCGCCAGCATGGTGTGAATGAATCTACGATTCGAACAATAAAGAAGGATGCAGCCAAGATAAAGGAGCACATGAAGATCACAAAGTCTACAGGTGCTTCTATGATCAAGTATTTTCACAACCAGGTGCTTCTCAAGACAGAAAAATTACTTGTGAGGTACTTGGTGCGTCAGGCGCGACGGAACATGGTGGTCGACACGCGCTCTGTTAAGGACTACGCACGTGAACTGTACATCGCAGTGGCACGAAAGATGGGAATTACAGAGCCCAAACCCTTTAATGCTTCCTCTGGGTGGTTACAGAGGTTTAAGATCCGGAACAAGATCACCAATATAAACATTGGTGGTGAAGAAGCGAGTGCTGACCGTGCTGCGGCTCGGGAATTTCCTCCGTTTTTACGTGAGATTATGGAGGAAGGACAGTACAGTGACGACCAGGTGTTTAACATGGACGAATCTGGTCTTTTCTGGAAAAAGCTACCTTCCAAGTCCTTCGTTGTAAAGAATGCCAGCAGGATTCGGGGCCGGAAGATGCAGAAGGAACACATCACCGTCCTGTTTACCACCAATGCCTCCGGTACCTGTAAGCTCAAGTTATCGGTGATCCACACAGCACGCAAGCCGCACGCCTACAAAACCATGGACATGACCAAGCTAAATGTCCACTGGCTGACCGCACGTAAGGCGTGGATGTTCTCTACACTGTCCCTCTCCTGGTTTGATGACTGTTTTGTTCCCGATGTAAAAAAATTCTGTGAGCGACAGATTGTGCCATTCAATATTTTGTTGCTGCTGGACAACGCACCAGGACACTCGCCCCTACTGTTAGATCGTCACCCCAACGTAAAAGTGGTCTTCCTTCCTCCCAACACTACGTCTATATTACAGCCCATGGACCAAGAGTTAATCTGAATGTAAAAGCTGCATTCTCAACAAAAAAATTCCAGCTCCTGAAAGTCTACGCCAACACCAGGGAAGAGTTGCGTAACCTGAGTGACACCACCACCGATAGCAAGAGCGAAGAAGATGAGGATCAACAGTTGGAACAGCAAAAAATACTGTTCAAACAATTCTGGAGAGTATTTAACATCAAGAAAGCTGTGGACTTCTTGGTGGAGTCATGGGATCAGCTGTCTATTGCTACAATTCGTCACGCATGGAGACATGTGTTGCATGAAATACCAGGTGAGAGGAGGAGTCAATCTGTGACTGGTGAGGTTCAGACTGTTGCAGTAGCAGTGGACCTTGCCAGAGAAGCTGCGCAGACTGTTACAGTTCCAGGCTTCTCCGAGACCACCAACGACGACATCCTGGAGGTGATCAGAGATCCTGAAGTGACTGCCGACGAGATGTTGGAAGAAGAACACGTCAGTGAAGAGGAGGAAGAAGGTGCGTCAGTCTCCGAAGAACACAGTTTAATCATAGTGATATTAAGGGTGCCATGGAGTGTGCAGAGAAAATGAAGTCCTTCCTTTCCCGCGACAATGACGATGACCGCTATGAAGTCTTCCATACCCGGCTGGTGCAGGCTATGGAGCCGTACATCAAGGTGTATCACGACAACATCAACGCCAGCCGTCAGCAAAGCATAACAGATTTCTTCGCCCGCAACCCACCACAGCCAGCCCAAGCCAGTGATAGTGACAGTGAAGTTGACTTTCAGGGATTTGTCAGGGAAGCCCTGACAACTGTAAGTGACAGTGATGGTGATTCACCTAGTAATGGTGATTCACCTGAGGGCCAGTAATCTGCCCTCTGCCTCGGAACCAGTCTCCATCCCCGTATGCCGACCCATCTCTTCTACTACCGTAAGTGTTCCACCTAACTTTTAGTTTTTCTAACCTAACCTTTATTTTTCCTATGTTAACCTTTATTTTTCCTATGTTAACCTTTATTTTTCCGAACCTAACCTCTTCTATATTACTTGTTTTTTCATACCATCATAAAGTTAAGATAAAATTTTTACTACAACATAGTTGTGTGTCGTCAAAAAGTGGAGTTTGGGGATCGGCCCGGACTCCATTTCAATTAATCCCATATGTTATGTTATTCACTTTATGTGTTTCTCACTTTACGCGTTTCTCACTTTACGCGGGACCCTCCGGGTTACATTAACCGCGTAAAGTGAGGGTTAACTGTACTTTAGGAGCCATTATTATGGGCTTGTACAGTACTGTACTCTGTAAATGGAAAGAGTAGAACTCAAAATTACATATGTTGTCACAGTTTGATGGCTCGTTTTAAAGTGGCGACCACGTGGTCGCTTGTTGTCACTGTGCAGCTGTGGCCCTCACACATGCGCACATACACACAAAAGTCCGCTAGAAAAAAAAAAAAAGTTTCAATTTTCGAAAAGTCCAGATTCTCGGGTGGTCCGGATTTCTGGCATCCGGATTTTTGGACTTTTAATATATATATATATATATATATATATATATATATATATATATATATATATATATATATATATATATATATATATATATATATATATATATATATATATATATATATATATATATATATATATATATATATATATATATATATATATATATATATATATATATATATATATATATATATATATATATATATATATATATATATATATATATATATATATATATATATATATATATATATATATATGCAAGTAAATCACTGTAGGTGCGCGTGATCTAGGTATATGCTGATAACCACAAGGAAAGAAGAAAACACGAAGTTCCCAAGCGCTTTCGTGTAATTCACATCTTCAGGGGTGAGTACAGACTAAAGATAAGTACAAAACAAGGTGTATATATACAGAGGAGGGTGAGACCAGGTCCACAATGGTCAGGTATTAGGTAATGACCCTACTAATCTTTAAATAGCACGGCAACGGTAGTCAGGTCAGAGGGTAAGGTGACCCAACCTTCTCACCTGGTTACAAATCTTCTTAATTACAAAATTGTCCAGTTTGTACATGCCATTACTCAAATTCATGTTGAATGCTTCGGTATGTTTAATGAGACTAGATTCTATGATGTTCCTACTATCAATTGAATTACAAGGTAATATTGAGGAGGCATTATCCCAGTCAATGCAATGCTTGTTATCCCTCAAATGAACAAACAGAGCATTGGATTCCTGGCCTGTCCTAACATCTTGTAACTAGACTTAAACAACATAAATATAGTGTTAGGTTAGGTTAGGTACAGGGTACCGTGTTAAGTGAAAACCGCGTTAAGTGAACAACAGAACATATGGGATTAATTCCAATAGAGACTGGCCGGACCCCCAAACTCTACTTTTTCCGACACAATACCTATGTTCTAGTAAAAATAACATCTTAATTTTATGATGGTACATGCACACAATTAATACTTAAGAGAAATAGAGAAATACAGTCGCCAAGTTAATGTCCATTCAAATAATGGACTCAACTCCCTCCCCCTCTTCTCACACTACACTCCCTGGCTCTTCCCTCTTGAGAAATTATGGGGGGAAACCACTAAATTTTAATAAATAATACCTCAAACTAAAGTTAGGATAATATAATTGACATTGCTGGATTCTTTGTAAGACCAGGAATATTTTGAATACAAATGTCATATATTTTGCACAAAAAATAACATATTTATTCAGAGTAAACATTATATCTAAAATTTGTATGTCTAATGCAAAATCTATGATGTTTATATTCAAAATGATCATCATATTGTAAGAATTCCAGCAATGTAAATTATATTCTGGCTGGGTAATTTGTATGAATTTTATGAGCTAAAACAGACAGGCAGGCAGGGTGGCAGGTGGCGGGTGGGGCGAATCTAAAAATAGCATCTCGAGCGGACACCCTGCACGTATACGTGGAAAAAACCCGCGTTAAGTGAAAGTTCGGCTCTGGCGAGGCACCGCGTATACGTGAAATCGCGCTAAGCGAAACCGCGTTAAGCGGGGTATTACTGTACTTGTTTGTGCATACCATCATAAAGATAAAATTTTTACTACAACATAGTTGTGTGTCGTCAAAAAGTGGAGTTTGGGGGTCGGGCCAGTCTCTATTGGAATTAATCCCATATGTTCTGTTGTTCACTTAACGCGGTTTTCACTTAACACGGTACCCTGTGGGTTCAATTGACCACGTTAAGCGGGGTACTACTGTGTGTGTATATATATATATATATATATATATATATATATATATATATATATATATATATATATATATATATATATATATATATATATATATATATATATATATATATATATATATATACTGTATATATTTTTAACATCTAATTACTTACAGAAGCAATAAACATATTTTATATGTTGAGAAAACATAAAAGCTTTCCTTACCCTCAATAAATTGTAGCACAGGAGTGTGCAACATCTGTCAGTGAACACGCATGATTTATGACACCTCAAGTTCTATGGCTCCATTAGTCACCTTGAATCTGAATAACTGCATGCCAGGTAGCAGTTGTTCAGAGTCAAGGTGATTTATAATTTGTTAAAAAGTGCTTCAAAATGATGGAATTAGTGTAGAAGTGATAAAAGGGTTGTCATATGAAACATTTAACTATACCTTCTTTGCCAATAGTTGATCGTCTAACTGGTTGGGCCTTTCGTGTAAGATCATTAACCCCTTGTATAAGTTATTAAATTTAAGCATCTTGTGTATTTTTTTAGGTATCACGTGCTGCAGCCAGTCAGGTTGTTAAGTCACTCTGACTTTTAGAAATGACAAGTAAGTCACTAGGTATCTTTCTAATACCTGGTATCTGTCATCAATAGGCAATTTCCACAAAGCCTCCTCATCCAGTTATTTTGAACTTAGTGATGAAATGAACTTTTCATTCCAATTACATCCATTTGTATCACCTTGGATAAGACTCAAGGATCAGGGTTCCATTTCACCTAAACTTTATCCTGTAATGTTGTTGTATTTCTGTGTCAGCAAGCTTACATAGTTAGTAGTGTTATTTTGGATGTCATGGAGACTGAGACTTTATGCACAACAGGAAGATAACACAAAACATCCACAGAATCACTAATATGAAAAAAGAAGTTGAAGAATCACCAATTCAATACTTAATTAAGTCAGGATCCACTTAATATTTCTGATACAGTAGAACGTTGATTTAAAGCGATTCAATCTAAGATTACAGTGGTCCCTCAGTTAACGAACACAATTCGTTCCAGAAGGTTGTTCGTTAACCGAATCCATTGTTTCAATGGGATATTGGGTAATTGGTTCCAGTTCACCAAAAAGTACATACAAAAAGAAAAAAAAAATGCAGTAAAGTACACTTACTTTGAGGTGTGTATGTAGAAGGTTCCTGGTTGATGATGGTGATGGGAATTAGAAGTGTGGGTGGAGGAGAAGGAAGAAGAGAAGGAAGTGGGGATGGAGGAGAAATCACCTTTCAGGAGACCCATGTTTGATGCAGTAATTTCACCAATAAAATTTTAAGATCACTAGGTGTAATTCAAGATTATTTTTCTTTAAATCAACACTGCACTGTGTTATCAATATGATAACTAAAGTTCAGAATGACCAATAATTTCAATGAAAAATGCAAAAATAATCAAGACCACCAACAAAATAGTTGCTCTCTCAACAGTAAACAAAGCCAAACTGAACCTGTACAGGGAGTACTGCATATAATATTATCAATATGTTAAATAAATGTTAAAATGACTAATAATTTTAATATAAAACGAGAAACGCGTAAATGGAATAACATAACATATGGGATTAATTGAAATAGAGACTGGGCAGACTCCCAAACTCCACTTTTTACGACACAATACCCATGTTGTAGTAAAAATAACATCTTAATTTTATGATGGTATGCACACACAATTAATATTTAAGAGAAATACAGTCGCCAGGTTAATGTCCATTCAAATAATGGACTCAACTCCCCCCCCCCCCTCTTCCCACGCTCCCTGGCTTTTCCCTCTCTGAGAAATGTTTGGGTGAAAACACTAGATTTTAAGGTATAGTAATAAATAATACCTCAAATTAAAATTAGGATAATATAATTGACATTGCTGGATTCCTTGCAAGACCAGGAATATTTTGAATATACATGTCATGTATTTTGCACAAAAAGATCACATATTTACTCTAAGTAAACAAAATTCTAACTTTAGATGTAAAATTTGTATGTCTAATGCAAAATCTATGATGTTTCAATTCAAAATGATCATCATAGTGTAAGAATTCCACCAATGTAAATTATATTCTGGCCGGGTAATTTGTATGAATTTTATGAGCTAAATAAAAAATTATTCTTCACCTGCGTATATGAGTAGATGCACCGCGTAAAGTGGGAATTCCGGTTCTGGCAGGGTACAGCGTAAATGTAGAAACGAGTAAACGAGAACCGCGTAAAGCGTGGTGTTACTGTACATGTACTCAAAATAATGTACTAAATGATTAATAAAATTTTTGTCTAGTGCAAACTATAGCATGATTATATTCAAATTAATCACTGTCTTATAAAAATTCCAGCAATGTAAATTATATTCTCCCCGGTCACTTCTGTGACATTTTATAAACAAAAAACAAAAACTCAATCTAAAGGACATAAAAAATAAATAAATTCCATATATACTCGTCTATAACCCTCCCTCGTTTATAGGTCGACCCTGATTTTTTTACCAAAAAATCGTTAATTTATGATATTCCTTGTTTATAGGTCGACCCAAGTTTTTGAGGGTATTGGAACAACAAAACCTTCAGTAAAAACACTCTACGTCCTATAAACTGAGGCTCGCCGTGCCTGAAACACCGAGTGCCGAAGGCAAATTGTTTACCATTTATTATTACGACACTTTACACTGAAACGCGGGTAGTCTCAACAAAAATATTGTATATTTCCATTCAAGTATTTATTCAAGTCAATTAGGAGGGAATATTATTGTAATACAACAGTTTTTTAACTGAAAACCATTCGAAAAGCGATTACGGTAACATCTTTTGAACGAAAGAAAGTGAAAGTCATTGCTTTCGTCACGATTTTATCCCACTTTCCACTGTAATACGTACGTCATTTCAGAATAAATATTACATTTCCCTGAATGTATTATATCAAGCACAGTATGAATAGCATATCATTATAATATAACAGTATTTTAACCGAAAACTATTACAAAAACAAGTAACTTCTCTTGAACATCGGAGGGTTAGGTAAAATCTTTTGTTTTCGTCATGTATTTTATCCTATTTTACATTAAAATACATCACGTTTCAGCCAAACTACTATTTATTTCTGAGAATATATTCATTCAGGCGCAGTTTAGGTAAAATATACATGTGATGTAACAGTTTTTTAACTGAAAACGATTAAAAAAACACGTACCCTCTAACCCAATTCAAGGAGAAGACTGGGAGGACCTGTTTGGTGCTGAAGACGATGACAAGGAAAATTATTTTAATGGATTTTAATGAAAATATTCAGAAATATAGTATCGTAGTATTTATTCAAGTCAATTAGGATAGAATATTATTGTAATACAACAGTTTTTAACTGAAAACCATTCGAAAAGCGATTATGGTAACATCTTTTGAACAACGAAACAAAGCGAAAGTCATTGTTTTCGTCATGATTTTATCCCACTTTCCACTGTAATACGTACGTCATTTCAGAATAAATATTACATTTCCGTGAATGTATTATATCAAGCACAGTATGAATAGCATATCATTGTAATATAACAGTATTTTAACCGAAAACTATTGAAAATAAACGAGTAACTTCTCTTGAACATCGGAAGGTTAGGTAAAATCTTTTGTTTTCGTCATGTACTTTATCCTATTTTACATTAAAATACATCACATTTCAGCAAAACTACTAAATATTTCCGAGAATACATTCATTCAGGCGCAGTTAAGGTAAAATATATGTGTGTGATGTAACAGTTTCTTAACTGAAAACAATTCGAAAAACAAGTGTACCGTCTAGCTGATACGCAACAGCTGGTGGTGCGTCATGCAGCGTTGTAAACAATAGGAGATTGCAGTGGATTACCGGGTATTATATTAGGTGTGAAATATCGAAAAAGTTTTTATTACCAGTATTTTTTGTAGATCAATGAGCACTGTGATACCATACAGTCAACCCTCACTTTACGGGGTTAATTCAACCCACGGCGGTCCGCGTAAAGTGAGAAACGTGTAAAGTGAACAACATAACATATGGGATTAATTGAAATAGAGACCGGGCCGACCCCCAAACTCCACTTTTTGATGACACACAACTATGTTGTAGTAAAAATATTATCTTAACTTTATGATGGTATGCACACACAATTAATATAGAAGAGGTTAGGTTAGGAAAAATAAAGGTTGGGTTGAACACTTACGTTAGTAGAAGAGATGGGTCGGCGTACGGGAATGGAGGCTGGTTCCGAGGCAGAGGGCAGGCTACTGGCCCTCAGGTGAGTCACCATCACTGTCATCCACATTTGTCAGGGCCTCCCTGACAAATCCCTCAAAGTCATCATCACTGTCTCTACCTCTGTCACTATCACTGGCTTGGGCTGGCTGTGGTGGGTTGCGGGCGAAGAACTCTGTTATGCTTTGCTGACGGCTGGTGTTTATGTTGTCGTGATAAACCTTGATGTAGGGCTCCATAGTCTGCAACAGCTGGGTAGTGAAGATTTCATACCTGTTTGCGTCATGGTCATCGGAAAGGAGGAGCTTGACTTTCTCGACACATTCGATGGCACCCCTAACATTACTATGGGATAAGCGGTGTTCTTCTTGGGATGACGCACCACCTGCCTCTTCACTGACGTCATCATCATCTACCATCTCGTCGGTAGTCACATCAGGATCCCTTATCACCTCCAGGATGTCGTCGTTGGTGGTCTCGGGGAAGCCTGCAGCTGTAACACTCTGTGCAGCTTCTCTGGCAAGGTCCACTGCTACTACAACAGTCTGAACCTCACCAGTCACAGATTGACTCTGCCTAACGGCAAGAATGTCTTGCAACACATGTCTCCATGCGTGACGAACAGTTGCTACAGACAGCTGATCCCATGCCTCCACCAAGAAGTCCACAGCTTTCTTGATGTTGAATATTCTCCAGAATTGTTTTAAAAGCACTTGTTGCTCTGCCAACTGTTGATCCTCGTCGTCTTCGCTCTTGCTATCGGTGGTGGTGTCACTCAGGTTACGCAACTCTTCCCTGGTGTTGGTGTAGTCGTTCAGGAGCTTGAATTTTTTAGTAGAGAATGCAGCTTTTACATTACAGATTAACTCTTGGTCCATGGGCTGTAATATAGACGTAGTCTTGGGAGGAAGGAAGACCACTTTTACGTTGGGGTGACGATCTAACAGTAGGGGAGAGTGTCCTGGTGCCTTGTCCAGCAGCAACAAAATCTTGAATGGCACATTCTGTTGCTCACAGAATTCCTTCACATCGGGAACGAAACAGTCATCAAACCAGGAGAGGGACAGTGTAGAGAACATCCACGCCTTACGTGCGGTCAGCCAGTGGACATTTAGCTTGGTCATGTCCATGCTCTTGTAGGCGTGCAGCTTGCATGCTGTGTGGATCACCGATAACTTGAGCTTACAGGTACCAGAGGCATTGGTGGTAAACAGGACGGTGATGCGCTCCTTCTGCAACTTCCGGCCCCGAATCTTGCTGGCATTCTTCACAACGAAGGTCTTGGAAGGTAGCTTTTTCCAAAAAGGACCAGATTCGTCCATGTTAAACACCTGGTCGTCGGTGTACTGTCCTTCCTCCATAATCTCACGTAAAAACGGAGGAAATTCCCCAGCAGCAACACGGTCAGCACTAGCTTCTTCACCACCAATGTTGATATTGGTGATCTTGTTCCTCTTCTTAAACCTCTGTAACCACCCAGAGGAAGCATTAAAGGGTTTGGGCTCTGTAATTCCCATCTTTCGTGACACCGCAGCATACAGTTCACGTGCGTACTCCTTAACAGAGCGCGTGTCCACCGCCACATTCCGTCGCGCCTGACGCACCAAGTAGCTCACAAGTAATTTTTCCGTCTTGAGAAGCACCTGGTTGTGGAAATACTTGATCATAGAAGCACCTGTAGACTTTGTGATGTTCATGTGCTCCTTTATCTTGGCTGCATCCTTCTTAATTATCCTGATCGTAGACTCGTTAACACCATGCTGGCGCGCAAGATCAACCTGTCTTGTTCCTTTCTCCAACTCTTGTATGATCTTATACTTAATTTCGTAGCTTAAGGAACGTCGTGTCTTCTTTGGCTTAAGGCGGCTGGGTCCAGGTAAGGAAAGGTTTCTCTCTGGGGGCGGTGGTCCGGCGGAAGCCATTTTACAGAACAATGGACGCACGATTACACAGTGTGGCCTGGAGGGATGAAACTGCCGCGGCTAGGTCAAGCGTCGTCTTCCCTACCTCCCTCCCTCCCCGGGTGGACACGTCATATTACTTTAAACCAATTACAGCTAGCAGCGGAAGGAGGTAGGGATGCATGGCCAATCACAGTCCGATACGTCATATGACGTCACTGATAACGCAACAGAGACATGCACTGCGCAACCTTAACACGCGGCTTGCACAGGCGGAGGCGGAGGCAGGAGCAGGCGGGAGGGGCGAATCTAAAATAGCGTCGAGCCAGACACTCTCCGCGTAAAGGGGTACACGCACCGCAGAATATGAGCATTCCGGTTTCGGCAGGGTACCGCGTTAACGTGGAAACGCGGAATGTGGGACCGCGTAAAGCGAGGGTTGACTGTATATGATATAATAAGTTAACCTGTGCTAAGAACTTCAACATAGACTACTGTAAGCACGTTGTAAGGTAATTTAGCCTATTGTAAGTTGATGAGCTTCATCTGCTGAAGGAACTGCACAACTTTTCATTACTAATTGGTACATATTTTACGTTTCCATCGTTTACTGGCAGTAACTGGTAAATATTTTTCAACCTAACAAAACTATTACCCATGTAGAGGTCGACCCCCAATTTTTTGCCTAAATATTTGGTCTTAAAAACTCGAACTATGCACGAGTATATACGGTACTTCACTAGACCTTCGGCACCAACTGTCAAACATGTCACTGTCATCCCCCCCCCCAATCTTCCCAGCCAGGGTTGCGTGGTTATAGGCTTACAGTTTTTATCTTATATAATATCACAGACTAAAGTTAGGAGTATATATTGTAATTTTCATTGCTAGAATCCTTGCAAGACAGCGAATAATTTGAATTCAAACGTCATATATTTTGCACAGGAGATAAAAATTTTAGCCCTTTGTAATAAAATTAATTAGAACATGTCAGTTCAGTGACATTTTATAAGAGAAAAACTTAAAGTCACTCTTAAGGAGAGATAAATAAATAAGCACTAGACCTTGGCATCAATTGTCAAACATATCACCTCTCCACCCCCCATCTTCCCAGCCAGTAAACGAACCATTTCACAATCCCTCAATTTTAGCTGTGTTGATTTATGAGTGTTTGTTTTAACATAATACTACAAAATACAATGTTTTGTTTATTCTAGGAGATGGGCTGAGGTGCATGTGGGTAGACTCTCAGTCTTTTTAATATTTTGTGTTTCTCTTAAGTACCAAAATAAATTATTCCACTAAAACAACACTTCGATTTAGTGCGAATTCGGTTTAAAGCGACCTCTCTTGGAACGTATCTCGTGTTATATCGACGTTCTACTGTAGCAAAAACAAGTAGGTCTGGTTGGGGAAATTTCATTTAAGGTCAAGGCTCCTTTGTCTTTAACTCTGAAAACTGAAAAGACCCAAAGACTGCATGATTTTTGAGCAGGTCAATGTATTAGCCCCTAAGTTTTTATATAAATGTCAGGGCAGTACATTAAGTTTATATAATATCACCCCTTATAACTTTCCAGTGGCTATGAGGTGACATGGTCACATTACGTGATGGGTAAGTTCCTTGAGGAGCGGCCCTAAGAATGCTAGGTCAGCACATGGAAGCCGGCTACTGCAGGCACTCTTACTCAACCCCTCACCCCAACAGGACGCATTTTAGAAGAGCTATTTAACATAGCCTCCGTCCTCATTTAACACTCATAGTTACAGTGATTAAGTTACATATGAACATACGAATGGAGGAAACTGCAGCGGGCCTATTGGCCCATACTGGGCAGTCCCATTTACACCCAACCCCTATTGCTCATATATCCACCCAACCTACAGTATGTTTGAAGCTATCCAGCGTATTCGAGTTAATGATGATATTCGGTAACTTGTTCCACTCGTCCACTACTCTATTTCCAAACCAATGTTTACATATTTCGCGCCTAAATCTAAATTTGTCTAATTTAAAACCATTGTTACGAGTTTGTTCCTGGTTGGATAGTTTGGGTACCTTTGTAATGTCCCCTTTGCTCAGCCCGACTTCCATTTATACACCTCTATCATATCGCCCCTCACTCTACGTCTCTCGAGAGAGTGCAAATTAATATGCTTTAACCTGTCTCTGTACTCAAGGTTCCTAATGTCCGGGATTAGTCTTGTCATTCTCCTCTGAATTCTTTCCAAGGATTCTATATCCATTCTGTTACGATGATATACACTTGGAACTGTATATAATATATTTTCTTAATAAATAGAAGTAAGACAGTTGGGTTTCGCCCCAGCAGGAGCGCCCCGGCATAAAACAGTGTTGGCAATCCTTTACAAGGTTGTTTCGTAGTAGATGTTCCATTGCGGCATCTCTGATAATACTCTCAAGTACTTCACATATTATGCTCGTCAGGCTCACCGGTCTATAGTTGTTCGTGGAGTGACGATCGCCCTTCTTGAAGATAGGACTCACATAAGCCACTTTCCATTCATTGGGGACTTTTTGATCATCCAGGCATTTACAAAACAGGATCTTCAGGGGCTCGGCATGCTCGTTGCACAACTCTCTTAGCACTCTCGGATGCACTATGTCAGGTCCGGGACTCTTATGGACCTTTAGCCTGGACAATTTATCTCTAATACCCTCTTTTGTGAACACAATGTGGGTCAGTGCTGTATCGAACCGTCTGTCCTAAAACGCAGGAAGGTCAATTGCATCCTCTCTTGTGAACACTGAGGAAAAGAAGCTGTTCAATGCCTCAGCTTTATCCTGGTTAGAATCTGTGTAACTACCATCTTCAAGCCTCAGGTCTGATACACCTACTCGCGTTTTTAATTTTGACTTTGCATAGCGGTAAAACGCCTTTGGGATTGACTTGACCTCGCTTGCAACCAGCCTCTGGAACCCTTTTCAGCCCTTCTACACTCTATCTTTGCTTGGTTGCTGGCTGTGCATACATCCTCCTGTCCTGCTCATCATTTGACCCAACCCATGTCTTGAATTTCTGGGTTTTCTTCTTAACTCTGTCGACCGCCGCGTGGTTCATGTGTAGGGATCCCCTCATATTCCTAGAGGCACTGGGTTTGGTCTTGAGTATATATTTATCGATCAAATGGGTCACTTTACTAGTTATGATATTCAGCGTAGTGTCTGCGTTCTTGTGCCTTAATGACTCAGGCCAGTTGATACCTCTCATCTCTTCCCTCATCTCGTTGTAATTTCCCTTATAATATTTGCACCTTGGCCTGGCCTTATCCTGAACTAGGAAACAGTTAAACCTGAATGACAACACTATATGGTGACTGGTACCAACTGGAGCAAAGTGTTCCAGTTTGGCCACCATGCCCTCCTCGTTTGTTATGATGAGGTCTAGTGGCTTGGGTGTTTGCTCCCCTCTGTAATGTGTCGGGTCTCTAACATGTTGGAACAGCAACTTATCTCTTAGAGTTTCTACAAAAAGAGTAGCAGGGTTATTCAAGTCATTTGGGGTGAACTCGTTTCTATAGTCAATGTCGCCATAGTTAAAGTCCCCCATGATAAGGAGGTGGCTAGGGTTGAGCATTGCTGCGTTGTCTATTAAGGCTCTTAAGTTCCTTTGATATAGTGGGCCACAGTTTGGGGATCTGTAGATACACCCGCCAATAAGTCCCCCCTCCCTTTAATTTAATTTTACACCGCTTGGACTCTTCATAAACATCCTCTCCCTGTATCCTCACCTAGCTGGCTCTAAGGTCTTGCCTCGCATAGATAACCACACCCCTCTTGCAAGTTTCTTGAGAAAGGTTCGTAAATGAGTCATATCCAGCAATACTGAACTCATTCCTCTGGGTCGATTCTCCTGTTCTTGTACAACAGTTCTACAACTCCTACAATATCTGGTTGGTGTACCTTCAGTAGTGTTTCAAACTCCTCTCTCTTATCAAGAAACGTGTCAGTATTAGTGTACATGACATTCAAACCCGAATTTGTTCTCGGTAATGTCTCTGCTCTTAGTAACCCCCCCCCCCCATTCTCAGAAGCTGCAGCATTTGCTAAGTACACTGTATTTTGCAGGGTGTGGTTAGAAATGTCATTGTTTGCACGGCGCTCGCCTCCTCCTGTCTGGTAGGCGGAGCTGGTGCCACCTCCCGGGTGGGGGGTAGAGCGGGTGGAGGGTGCACTGCTGCCCCCTGGCCCTGTGTCGGCACACTTGCTTCCACTACCCTCCCCCTGAATATAGCCCATGTACACCCATCCCTGTTCCTCCTTGACTCCTCCATCTTCTGCTTCAAGTCCTGCAGGAGCTTCTTGTGCTGTTCCCTCTGCATTACCGTGCGATCTGGGTGAATGCACACACCCCGATATGGCTCACTCCTTGCTAAGTTTTTTGCCTGCCGAATAACCCCCCATTTCTCCTCCTCACTCCCTAGTGTGATCCTGAGGGGGCGAGGCTTATTCCCCTGCTTTTGTCCCAGCCTCATCACATCCTGTGGGGTTGATGGCATCTTCAGAACCTCTGTACAAATATTTTGAAACTGCATCTTATCGTGTGGTACCTTACTCTCAGTTCCCTCCGCCTGGCTCTCGGGTACTCCAAAAACTATTACATTGTTCCTGCGTTGGAAACATTCCTGGTGTTCCTCCTCTCCCATAACAGTAGGTCCGTTAATTTTCATTTCTTCGACACACTTCTTCAAAGTCCCTAGCTGCTGTAGAACCTGTTCTGATCCTGCATTACTCTCCGCCCCCTCCGGTTTGGCAACCAGCAGGGCTCCAGCTTCATCTATTTTTGTACCGAGAGAACCCGTTCCCTTATGGCTTGCAATCGCCTCTTTCACCTTGACTACACAGTCAGGGCAATGCTCCAGTTTGGCAACCAGCAGGGCTCCAGCTTCATCTATTTTTGTACCTAGAGAACTCGTTCCCTTATGGCTTGCAATCGCCTCTTTTATCTTGACTACACAGTCAGGGCAATACCAGCAACAGCCTTCATGCCTAAGGGAATTTAGCAATATCCTAAACGCTGTAAGGGTCAGGCCTGTATCCTCCATATCCGACGTCCCCCTGCAGTATTCACATATGGTTGTTGTCGTTGTGGCGGGGGGGAGGGGGTGCAGACTGTGTATGGATCTACCTATTTGAAAATAAAGAGGGGAAAATAAAGAACAGTACTTAGCTGCCCTCTGCTCTGGCTTTAAACCTGCCCTGTTGCCTTTAGAGGGGTCTTCTTTTTCCTTTTCCGTTCACTTCGGCGTTTGTCAGTATTTATGTGCTATCTCTAGGTACACTGCATTTTGCTATAAATAACGGATTTTATACACCCACTCAGTCCTTTAGAAACACAGAAAAATAAAATAAAACTTTCTTTGGGGCAGTAATAGAATCCCTTTACGGATAGCCAAGCTTGTTGATTTGATTTATTTTTTATTTTAGCTAGTATTTTCTTATACAGTCATGCGCCAGTTAACGTCCTAGATACGTTCTTGGAAACGTGACGTTAACCGAAATGGACGTTGTCCGGTCATCACATAAACTTTGTATTTATACTTACGTGTATGTGGAATACTATATACGTACATATACACTTTTACTCTTAAATCACTACTGTAATGTGATACAGGTGATTAATTTTTACCTCTTGTGCAAAATACATGACATTTATATTAAAATTATTCACTGTTTTACAAGGATTCCAGCAACGCTTGGCAGATGGGGGTGAGGGAGGGAGGGAGCGAGCGAGCGAGGGGGCGTGGGGGGAGGGGAGCGGTTTGACAGTTGGCACAGGCCCAGGTCTAACGTGTGTATATTTATCAGTTCCTAGGTGACTAAGCTTCTCTCTTATAAAAAGCCAGTGAAATGACCTGGGTGAATATAATTTACATTGCTGGGATTCTTGTAAGATACTGATTAATTTGAACATAAACATGCTATAATTTGCACTAGACATAACAATTTTAGTACCGTAATCAAATTAGTACATGTGCACTCCAGCTTTGCACTAAGGTCATTTATTTCTTTTGCGTTTCTTTTAGTATGGTGTGTATGTAAATGGATGAAAATAAATGAAGAAATTTAAGTAAATCTACCCAAAATTACAGTTGAAATACTTTATACTGTATTATAATATGTACTACAGTTTTGTACACTAATGTACTACACTTTTATATCTTGAGCAAAATATATGACATTTATATTCAAATTATTGGCTGTCTTGCAAGGATTCCAGCAATGCAAATTATAATCTCCTAACTTTAGTCTGAGATATTATATAAAATAAACACCTTTAAGAATAAAGTTATCACCAATCTTTTGTCTGGGAACACAAGGAGGGAGGGAGCCAGGCCAGAGAGCGTGGGGGAAGAGGTGAGGTGACAGAGTGTCTGGTGTTTGTTTATTTATTTGAGATAAGATGTGACAGTTGGCGCTGAAGGCCTACTGTTTATTTATCATTACTTAAGAGTGACTAAGCTCTTCTCATAATTTGCCACCCAAACGACCTGGGTGAATATAACTTACATTGCTGGGATTCTTGTAAGATAGTGATTTATTTGAATACCTGTATAAACAATCTATATTTGCAATAGACATAACAATTGCAGTACCGTAATCATTTAGTACATGTACAGTACAGGTTTGTTCCATTGTTAACCGAAGGACCACTGTATTGCAGTGTACTTGTACTGTACAATATTGACTAAATTCACTAGATAACGTAATGGTTGGTAAAACTTGTCAAGTAAGTGAGTGTCAAGTCTGTCAGTATAAGTGGTGTGTGAGTGCTTGTGTCCTCCATCATAGGAGTCCGTTTTCTCTCGCTTAAGGATGCCTGAGTCCGTTTTCTCTTAATCTTAAGAGTGCAGTGCACCTGAGACTTCGTTATTCCTTAAATGACACAGAATTTGAAATTGCAACCCCAATTGCAACTGGGGTTGCAATTGTTGAGGCAACTAGATATGTCTGATTACAGCAAATGTGTTATTGTCAATTTGTAGGTGAAAGATTTTATCCTCAATAGATGTAGGTTAACATTTCACCTGTAGGCAAATGCTTAAAAAAGCCTAAGTAAGGAAGCATATTCCTTTAACACATAATATCTAACCAGTATGGGGAGGATCATCGTGTCTTCGTCAGGGGGTCGTGGAGTGGTGGTCCAGCAGGCGTCACTTATTTTTTTCTCTCTCTCTTTGGGGGGGGGGTGCCCACGGACGTATATGCAATCGGACATTGTTCTGTCGGACGTTAAACGGTGCATGACTGTACATATATATATATATATATATATATATACATATATATATATATATATATATATATATATATATATATATATATATATATATATATATATATATATATATATATATATATATATATATATATACAGGTTGACAACCCTTTATCCGAAATTCCAAAAACCGAAAAGCTCTGAAAACAGAATGTTTTTTTGTGGAGCAATTTTATTTTTTGTTTTTGTTTTTGTTTTGGTTTTGGGTAACAGCCCACCCGGGCACAGGTCACTGACCCACATCGGGGCCTAGGGGGTGAAAATGTAATAGTACAGGTTGTACCTCTCTAGTCCGGCATTCTGTGGTCCGGAAACTCCCGTGGTCCGGAACGATTTTAGTTTGTCCAATAGGTAGATAGGCAGCTTCTTTTTTTTTCTTTTTTTTTTACTTATCTGAATTATTATTATTACAGGAGTATTAAATTTTTGCCCCTCAGGCCCTAATGTGGGTCAGTGACCTATTCCCGGGTGGGCTAATCCCCTTAAAAAAAAAAAGCCGCGGGAAATTAAGGTTTGTTTACATCCGGCAGTTCGGCTGCTCTCTCTCTCTCTGCTTGTCTATACAGAGTACAACATTTAACCCTTCAATATATATGAGCAGTAAATAAGTGTTGCTTTCATATTCTTATGTAGAGTAATGACGATATATTTTCACATGTGCGCACTTACATACGAGCAGTCTCACTTTTTTTTTTACCATTAATGGTTAGCTACTTATATTGTTCCATTTATTAACATTAAATAACATTACAGGTACTTCAAGCAACCATATTCATTTTTTACATTAATTTTACTACAGCTAAACTCAGGGTCTTATTTTCTTCAGTTTTATATGTAGAACCAATCAGTCACTGGTTTTGTAAGCTTTAACATAAACAATGCCGGCAGCCGTCTCGTCTCCTCTAATATTCCACGTATTATTAATAAATTGTATTGTTAATTTTGCACACACGTACATTGATTCAATAAAAACAAATTCAGAAACATTAATTAAAATATATATGAACAGTAAATAAGTGTTGCTTTCATATTCTTATGTAAAGTAATGACGATATGTTTTCACGTGTGCGCATGCGCACTTACATATGCGATCTCTCTTTTTCTTTACCATTATCGTTAGCTACTTCTATTGTTCCATTTATTAACATTAAATAACATTACTTAAAACAACCATATTAATTTTACTACAGCTACAACCAAGGTCTTATTTTCTTCAGTTTTATATGTAGAACCAGTCAGTCACTGGTTTTGTAATCAACGAAAACAATGCTGTGTCATTTCCTCGTGTGTTTTAATATTCTACGTATTATAAATGAATTGTATTGCTCATTTTGCACACAAACATTAATTCAATAAAAAAGACATTCAGTAATAAACAACAATGAATCTTTTGTACATAAGAGAAATGACGCTGTTTACACGATTATGCACGTCGTCTGCACGTTGGCGGGCCGTTCAAACCCGTCGAAATTCAAGTTTCCGCCGTCAAAATTTTTATTTATTTATTTTTTTGTGTTCCAATAAAATACGTTAAGAATTAAAAACTCGCGAAATTTGAGAAGCTACTATACGACATTTAACCCTTCAATATGTCTTCAAAGAGACCATGACGCAGAGAGAGTGGTGCTAGTGCTTCCAGGCATAAGCACAAGTCACTATCTATCCAGGAAAAGGGTGAATTTCCATGGTCCGGCACCGGTCAGGTCCCGAGGTTGCCGGACTAGAGAGGTACAACCTGTACTACACTTCCTGGTTGGCCTTTATCACAGCCGTGACCACAACTCCGTAAAAAATAAAATAAAATAAAAACTTTGACACAAAGCAGTGACTTTGTGGTTATCGGCCTCGTGACCTTGGCTGTACCTCCAACTTGGTGGAAATTGAGTTTCAAAAAAATACAATCGCATCTAGCATTAAAAATCCTATATCGATTTACACTTTCACATCACTAAGACGATCTTGATGCTCTTATGCAATCACTATCCAATCCCCGCCGCTCAACATCGAAGGCCCGAGTGCCGAACACGCTTTGTTACAGAGAAGCAACTGACCCGCCCACACTGTCTATGGTTGATGGCTCATAAGTTCTTGTATGAAAAAACAAGGACCTTCTGTAATAATAATACTGTATGGTAATAAAAATCCTTCTGTAATAATAATACAGCTCCTCCCCGACTTACGACCTACAGTACTTGACTTACGACCTACTTGACTTACGTCCACCCGCACTCACGACCTACCTCAGTCATACCACAATTTGGTAAAATTACGTATTTTCGAGTCCCAAAGTCGGTACACAGACAAAATTTTCGTTTGTAATTCACTTTAAAATGGCTGGCAAGCTTAAAAGTGAGTGTTTTGTGGTGCTGAGAAGAAAAAGAGACACCCATTTTCGATTTTCTATGTATTATTTAAGCATTTCCGACTTACGACCATTTTGACTTACGACCTGGATTTGGGTCCCTAACCCCGTCGTAAGTCGGGGAGGAGCTGTAATAATAATAATAATAATAATAATAATAATAATAATAATAATAATAATAATAATAATAATAATAATAATTATAATAATAATAATAATTATAATAATAATAATAATAATAGTTTAATATATAGGACTAACCGACGGACGAGTTATTTGTACAGGCCCCCCCCCCCCCAAGTTTGCGGATTTTTACTTCGCGATTCTTGGTTATTCGCTGAAGGCACCATGGATGTACCAAGAATGTCTGTGGGTAGTTTTAAAGTTGCCGACATTTTTGCAGCGGGGACAGGGAGCCATTCATTCTAGAGACAGTAATTTCCTTTACCTTATGGTGCTATTTATATATCCAGAGGATCCTAGTCTTTATTTTTGTGTGAAACTACTCAAAAGGGTTATATTTTTGTATGAACACCTGTAGGTTTAATTAAAGTATGTTTGGATATTTTTTTAATTTTATTTTCCTGCAGCGAGTCCAAAAAAAGAAGTTTTTTTTTCCTTTATGCACCCTCGATCCAAGGGTTTCCAACCTAGGGCATTAAAAGATCAGCTTGGCTATCATACAAGTGTGTGGTTAAATACCATTATAAACCATATAAGGCAAGCACTGCTAAGAGAACTATCTGGTGGAGGACAGTTACAAAATGCAAAGCTGCAGAAGTAAAGGCTTTTCAGATGTGTCAATATCACTGACATCAGGAATAAATCTCATTTGAGAGCCTTGAAGGTTAATATGAGAGAAATTTATCTGTGCTTCTCAATGATGTCTTCAATGGTAACCTACAATATTTGCAACATGTCTAACATTTAAGTGATCTATACTGCACTCTGCAAGATTCTGATTGTATCCACCTGGATAACCCCAAAGAGAACATCTCACCTTCAGGAAGATTTAACTTAGCTCTACACCTTTGTTTACCATGACTTGGCTTACACTAAAAATAATAAAAGTCATAACATACGGTAAAAGTCTCATTACAAAAGAAATACAGTAAATAAACATACCTAGGTTGTGCTATCATCTGTGCATCACCTTCCAGGTTCCTGCTGTCTACATTCCTCACCACCACAAGTGATGACCCAAAACCTGCAGTCAGCTGACACACTTCAGCATTAAAGCACTCCACAGTAACACAATTTTCTTTATGCAAGAGTGCCACATGGCACTTGCTACTGTTACAGCAAGCATGGACACATGCTGTCAAGTTGGTTGCATGAGTTATCACCTCATATTTTCCTGGAATAACAAATATAAAACAATTAGGTTGTATTAACTACAGCAGAATGGGAGATTGATCAGGAAATCCATTTTCAATACAAATTGTGAGCAGATATCCCATGATATTATATGGACTCAACATGACAGAGCCAAGCTGTTATGCTTGATAAGTATAATGATAATAGTAAAATGTGGCTATCATTTCAACCATACCTAGTCTATCTCTTTCCAGTTGGAAAATGGTCCCCTAAAGATATCCATGGTACCAATTGAGACGAGAAGAAGGAGGGACTATCATCATAGTCACCCTGACAGATTTTTTCTTCCCACAATCAACCAGTCATGAGGGCACCATCATGCTTGACCCAGCCACTATTGTTCTATATCTCAGGGAATAGGAGGGGAACTTGTTCTATCAAGTTAAATTTATCCCAAAAAAGACATTTCAAAATTAATCCCCCAATCATGATCTAAAAAGTTCACAGATACCCCATGACATATGGTACAGTGGAGTTGTGATAACTTGCAAAATACAAATTCAAGTATTAAAATTCACGGGTATCTCTATTACCTGTACTCCATTTTTTGCAGTCAAATATTCATTATGTGCCAACTGCCACAGTATTTTACATAAGAAACCATAAAAGTTCTGGAAATACAATTTCAATTTTGTAATGTGACTAAGAAATAAAGAAAATATAATATAAAACTATAAAAAAAAAAAAAAATGAAGAGTGGGAGTTGGGTGGTGGACTGAGCTTCCTTTCATAGGTAGTAGGTAGCAGGCAGCTATCAAACGGGGAGGTCTATGAAGATATTGGAAGCATAATACAGCATGTTGTCTAATGGTAGACCCTGCTGCTATATGGCATCACAAAATTTTTGACCAAGTCCCAGGTTGTTGATCTGACAGACTTTCTGCATCATTTACATACAATTAAAGGTCTCAATTGTTTCTCTTTTGACAAAATAACATACACGTATACAGTACTGTTTATCATTTCTCACTCCTGATTTGTTTTATTTTTTAATTTCAGTATTTATTTATGGTTCAATGTATTTATTTTTTCTTTTGCCCCCAGGTCGTTGACCTGTGCCCAAGGTAGACAAATCCCTGTAAAAAAATAAATAAATAAATAAAAAATAAAATATAATAAAAAATCCAGAGCGCTTGTCACACCTTAATACAACATTATAAAATCTCACCCAAATTCCCATATTATTTTGGTTCATTTGGTGCAAGGTTTGTAAAATATTGGTGTAAAATTACTTACAGTATTTTCCTGAAAAAAATTATCATTCAACACCAGATGAGTTATTGCATCGTATTAAATTCCCAGTGATTTGTGTACATAGTATGAGCAGTTGACCAACCAGGCCTCACCACTTCACTCCCATGCCTGTGTTACTGTATTAGTATCACCCAGAGGATGAGTATGAAAAGGGAAGGAGTTGTTATGTAACAGAACTACTTTTCTCTACAATATTTTTTTACAGTATTTTTTATGTATTATGTACAATATTCAGTGTTTATTAAGGCAGTTTTGGAATAGCTTATGCATATTTTATGGCCTCCAGAATCTAACTAATTATTTAAATCAATCTAACTGTAATTCACGATGTCCTCTGGTGCAAACTCGTGAATTACACTGTATTAGCATGAAAAACCATGGAAAGAGGAGGAAACTGATCAGACAGACAGTGCACCCAGCACAATTGACAAATTATTTATGAAGTTAAAGCTACTAGTAACTAGGAAGTTACTACATTAAGTATTCCAAACACCACACATGTCACCTATTCCATCCCAAATCCAAATATATCAGGAGATGGATGTTTCTGCAGCAGCCCAGAAATCCTTTTCCAAAATTGAGGAAATGGACATTGCTATAAGTACTGAAACTGTAATAGTGTACCTCTAGTTGAGTGAGGCTAATGACCATAGCAATCATTTTTGAGAAGTATATTTTGGCAGCTTAACTTAGATCTGTGATTCAACAGGAAAACACTTTGTTTGAGGTGCTTTGTATTCAGAGCTGGCCCTAGCATTTTAGAGGCCCCTCCACCCTTCAAACTACTCCTTAAATCGCAAGCTCTCGGATGACCCATGGGCATGCACCCAATGGATATGACCATTTTGATGTTATGTCGACTTTGCATTAAGGGCAGTGTTGCCAGGCCCAGATTTCCAGATGAGAATTATTGTACCAGTACCCCAAAATGCATACTGCATTTGCAATGACCAACAAAACAGCCTACAGTGTTCCACAAATTCTCCCAGGCCACAATATGCCCATGGGGACCCAACACCCCCCTCCAAAGGCTCAGCCCACAGGATCATCTAGGCCTTGGGGATCATTGAGGGGCTAATTGGGTGAAGGCTCCTGTCAAGTACCCCTTCCTCAGTATCACCGGTTCATTCATAGTTCCTACCAAAATGCAACAACAGCAGAAGCCTGTCACCCATGGGACCTTGATCCTATGGGTCTAAAGAACTTTGAGTGGTCTGAGCAGATACCCCTCGGTCTCAAAGGATGTGTGGTTGCAGCTTGCGCTCCTGCCTCACCACATAAAACAACTCATGCGCAGCCATCGTCCAGCTCATCATACCACTCATCATCATCAAAACCTCGATACCCCCAAAAGTCCTATGGCGACGGACGAGTGGCAACAGGGACAGGCAGAGATGACTGCCGGGAGTCTCTAGTCACAACTTTGCACATGAGCGGCACAGATAAGATGGTCGTTTCTGCACTGGGATCTAGGCAGCAGTGCAAACCGGTTCTGTCTGTGCGACTGAGCAGCCCTTTCGAGGAGCCACTCTGTTCACCCCACATGGGGAGGGGGCTAGAAAAGGTGCCTTAAACATAGCCTGCCTAAAAAAACAACCTGACTGGGCAATTGTACCCAGTAAGGTCATCCTTATGCGGTCAAAAACACAACCAAAATCACAGATCCAAACAAAAACAAACTATACAACCTCTTATGGTCACTGCATGGAATGTCAGGACCCTTCTGGATACTGGCACAAATGAGCATCCTGAAAGATGAACCGGCCATAGCAGCCATTAGTGAGTCCCGGCTCCCAAACGAGGGTCAACTCACAGAATGGAGGTCTGGCTATACTTTCTTATGGAAGGGTAAGCCTGCTGCAGAGAGAAACTGCATCTATGGAGTTGACTTTGCCATCCGCCAATGCATTCTCGGAAAACTTCCTCCCAGAATCTAAATGTTGCTTTAGACCATTACGTGGCACCACTGACATGATCTTTGCTGCCCGTCAGATAGAGGAAAAGTGCAGAGAACAGCATCGTGACCTGTACATGGCTTTCCTCGACATAACCGAAGCCTTAGACCCAGGAAGCCCATGAAGGACCACTCTCTCACTGAGCTTTTGACCGATTTCCCTGACCTCAAGCATTTTTGTAAGGTTCTGGAGTGGATGATCAATGTGAGACTAAAGCATTATTTGGAGTGAAGAAGCCAGATCTCACTAACACACTGTAGGTTCTGTAAAGTGCACTCCATCAGTCTCAGAGAGGTGAGGACACCTGGATATCCTCCTGAATTTTATGGTCACCACTGATATCCCCCAATTCCTACCCTTTAACCAGAACCTTTGGAAGATGAGAGCAGTTGATTTTGATGAAAAGCAGAAGAGGACTATTTTCCCAAGGTCCCTGCTCCAGTACCCAGGTGTCCTAGTGTTGTCTTCTATGACAGCTTGCCTAGTACTAGTGGTGAGTGTTTCTGGCCCCACCCCACCCCACCTTTACCATCACAACCACCACATACATTGTCATCATCATGTGCATCACCTCAACCCAACACTTTGTCGGCAATAGAAATCTTTTGTCACTCCTAATTTGCCTCTCTTTCCTCAAAGAGTGAGAGGACAATGACAGTTAGCATCAGCTGTCATAAGATGGTACAGGACAAAGCAGGCTATCCTGTATCATCATATCACCATTTGGCCTGCCTGCATCAGCTCCTCATGATGACAGCATCTACTGGTGAGCACAGTATATACAGTGTACAGTAGCATATTTTGCATATTTACAATATGGTATATTGTATGTCTAGCGGTGCTTGTATAAATAAATACAGTTCTGTGTCTATCCGTGCAAGATGTGTAGTTTAGACTCTCAAAACTTTCCCCAGTACAGTACAGTGATATCCCCATTAGCCGGAAAAATTGGTGCAGAGCACTTCCAGGGATGAGAGATTTCCAGCTAACCAGACAACTTCCTCAAACCCGGAAAAATTCCTTATCCCCGGAATCTTTTCCGGTTACTGGGAAAAGTTTCCGAGTGTCTAAACTAGACATCATGCACACACAGACACTAGCCCACTTCCCCAGAATGTTTCTGGGTGCTGGAATGTTTTCTTTGAGTCCAAACTACAGGAGTTCGTAAATGCAGTTCTAATTAAGTCATAAACTTCATTTCTTTACAATAATAATCCAGAATAGTTTATGTAAAAGTTTTGTAAAATAAATATATTTGAAAATTTAAAATCTACATGATATGGGCGTGAATGAAGAGGTGTGTTATTACAAAGACTGGTATGTTCCACTCCCATGGAGCTGTGGGGGATTAGTGGGTCTCATGTACCTGACCTGAAGCAATGTTAGGTGGAGGTAGGGTGTGGGATTAGTGGTCTCATATTACTGACCTACTGATGGAATGTCAGGTCACCCTTTCTTGGCCGGGGGATTAGTGGGTCTCATGACCTGAAACTGTCTTGAATAAACACGAAACCTAAAGTATTTTTAGAGAGATTGTGATAAGTATAAGTATAAATGAGCAAAGTTGTATCCCTTCAACATTACAATACAAAGCAGAATGGTGTGGGTGATTAGAGAGATGGAGTGGTAACATACACCAGTGTTGCCAAGCAATATAAGCTCCTCAACACTGATTTTTTAATTCACCTCCATACAGTCACACAACAAGACCCTCACTGGATGCTTGTTGTCTTAATTCTCGTGTGTGTGTGTGTGTGTGTGTGTGTGTGTGTGTGTGGTAATAATAATAATAATAATAATAATAATAATAATAATAATAATAATAATAATATAATAATAATAATTAACGGTTTATTGAAAGAACATGGCAACCGGAAGGCTGAAAATATACAATTACATAATTGGGGAATGGGTCTCTTGATTTACAAATGATATACAAGTAACATGGTTGGGACTGGGCTGTTCTTATAACAACCAGTTCGTGCTCGTATGGGCTGGATGCGGTTGGGCAAGTGTGTGGCCACGTGGCCAGGATAGTAGCTTGGGGCAATGCAGGTGTGCTCCATCCTTCAGGTTAGGTCAGGTGAAGCCGTGAGGTCAGGTCAGGTTAGGTCAGATCCAGCCACACTCAGTATTACACTGCTGTGTTTTTGTGCTTTTCCTTGGAGTGCACTATAGGAACACTGTTTGGTAGTCAATCATTCACGGATCACTTGAATGTTTTGCTGAATAAATCCTGGTGTAGTAAAGCTGGTAGGGCGTTGGGATGTAGCAGGAGGGGGGGGCAAACAGACTCAGCCTGGCTGCTCAAACTGGGAGCGCCTTCAGGGCACGTCTTGTCCGCTAGTGGTTGACAAGTGTGTGTGTGTGTGCACATGTGTGTGTGTGTGTGTGCGAAATAAGGGATGTTTATACTCAAATTAATCACTATCTTACAAGAATTTCAACAATACAAATTATATTCTTGTAAGTCAAGTCAATGGCATTTTATAAGGTTAATCTCTCATTGTGAACCAGTAAGAGGTTGAAGGAACCATTGGGGGGTAAAAGTGACCGCACTATCCTCCTCCCCTCACTGTTTGTCTTAAGTACTGATTCATTCGTGAAACGTACAGTACAATAATATTTATTTGTTTTTCATTAATTAGTACAGATATGTTCCTATAATAATCTGAGCTTATTAATACATGTACCTTTCATATACAATACAGTATAGTACAAGGTACTGTATATACCTCATAGGTACAAAATAATGTCATTAAAGACATATTCAGGTCATAAGAACAACTAATCCTCACCTAACACTGGGTGACCTGACGTTGCATCAAGTCAGGTTAGTAACGTGACCCAATAATTTTGGGCTTTGGGAACAATTCTCCAAGGGACACATTTTCTGGAAAATTCTGAGAAAATTTTCCCAGTATGTACTCAGAAAATTCCAGGGATGGGGGATATTTTTCCGGATCAAGAGAGATGTAATGCGCAATTTCTGGAACTTCTGAGAAAATTTTTCCGTTACCTGGAAAATTCTGGGGATGAGGGATTTTTTTCCAGCTGTGAGAGATGAAATAATGCCTCATTCTGGAACATCCAAGAACATTTTTCCACTACCCAGAAAATTCCGGGGACGAGGGATTTTTTCTGGCTTTGAGATAGTCGTCTCGTTACCCAGAAATCTCTCATTCCCAGAAGCGCTCTGCACCAGTTGTTCCGGCTAACGGGAATATCACTGCATTGAGTTATTAGCCCCTTACCTGCATCTTTAGCTCCAGATAGTACAGTATCTTCATGGATGTGTGGATCTGCTAATGGACATCGTTGTCTAAGTTCTTTAAGTAGTGAGTCATCCAATGAGGTACTACAGCAAACCAAGGATTGTGACAAAAGATGGAACAGGAGACCAAAAAGGAGGAACGTGCCTCTCAAAAATGTTTGCTTCATCATTTTGTTAGGTTTGTCACAAGCAGTCAAGCTCCATACTTTCCTAGAAAAAAAAAGAAATATACATTCTTTTAATATTATTCATCCTCCATAACTCAATATGAATAGAGGGTTTCAGAAGAATTTAAATAATAAATTATTTCTATTTTCCTATTGGTTTATATTTATGATATCCACTTTTACCTACTGTATCAACCTTTATTGTTAAAGAAGAAATGTACTTTTCAGTTCATGATGTGCACCCGCCCAGAGTTCGTGATGTGCACCCGCCCACAGTTCATGATGTGCACCTGCCCACAGTTCATGATGTGCACCCGCCCACAGTTCATGATGTGCACCCGCCCACAGTTCATGATGTGCACCCGCCCACAGTTCATGATGCACCTTCATGATGTGCACCCGCCCACAGTTCATGTGCACCCGCCCACAGTTCATGATGTGCACCCGCCCACAGTTCATGATGTGCACGATGTGCACCCGCCCAAAGTTCATGATGTGCACCTGCCCACAGTTCATGATGTGCACCGCCCACCCCAACAGTTCATGATGTGCACCACAGTTCATGATGTGCACCCGCCCACAGTTCATGATGTGCACCCGCCCACAGTTCATGATGTGCACCGCCCACAGTTCATGATGTGCACAGTCGCCCACAGTTCATGATGTGCACCTGCCCACAGTTCATGATGTGCACCGCCCACAGTTCATGATGTGCACCCGCACAGTTCATGATGTGCACTGCCCACAGTCTTGTGCACTGCCCACAGTTCATGATGTGCACCCGCCCACAGTTCATGATGCGCACCCACAGTTCATGATGTGCACCGCCCACAGTTCATGATGTGCACCCGCCCACAGTTCATGATGTGCATGATGTGTACCTGCCAACAGTTCATGATGTGCACCTGCCCACAGTTCATGATGTGCACCTGCCCACAGTTCATGATGTGCACCTGCCCACAGTTCATGATGTGCACCTGCCCACAGTTCATATGCACCTGCCCACAGTTCATGATGTGCACCTGCCCACAGTTCATGATGTGCACCTGCCCACAGTTCATGATGTGTGCCATAGTTCATGATGTGCACCTGCCCACAGTTCATGATGTGCACCCACCCACAGTTCATGATGTTTACCTGCCCACAGTTCATGATGTGCACCTGCCCACAGTTCATGATGTGTACCTGCCCACAGTTCATGATGTGCACCTGCCCACAGTTCATAAAGTGCACCTGCCCACAGTTCATAATAATAATAATAATAATTAACGGTTTATTGAAAAAGCTTGGCAGCCAGAAGGCTGAAAATATACAGTTACATATTTGGGGAATGGGTTTCGAATTAAAAATAAGATACAAGTAACATAAGTGATATAAATAAGCTATATAATAACTAGATGGGGAAAAGCTCAAACTACAGGGCATTTCAACATAGTGACAGTGCAAGGAGTAGTGTTTACTGGGAGTGAATACACTGGTCTATTACAAGTTATTGATAATTTTTACAATGGTTGGGACTGGGCTGTTCTTATAGCGATCAGTTCGTGCACGTATGGGCTGGATGCGGTTGTGGTGTCGAACAATTCTCGGGCTAGGGATCTCAGGTGGTAGTAGGAGCCGGTGTCGAGGATGGTGTAGAAGCTTCTTACCAAATTTGCAGATGAGGTCGTGGTGATGGTCAGTGAGAGTCGAAAGGGTCAGTGTGTTGAGCGCTTCTTGATATGTGGAGTAGGAAGGGGAGAGAATAATCTTGCATGCCCTCTTTTGCACTTTTTCTAGGTGTTTACGTTGTGTGGCATTTAGGGAGGAAGGCCAGGTGGGGGAGGCATAGGTGAGCTTGGGAAGTATGAATGTTGTGTAAACACTGAGGAGCTCGGTGCAGGAACTCGGACTTGAGTGGGGAGAGGTGGAACGGAAACTGGAGGATTTGACAACTTCACTGACATGTGGTTTCCAATTTAGTTTGTTGTCTATGGTGACGCCGAGGAGCTTCGTGGAATCTACAACCTGGAGTGTGTTCGGACCTAGAGTAATGGAAGGAGGTGGGACAATGTCGGAGGAGAAGTTGATGTGCATAACTATGGTCTTGGTATGGTTGATGGTGACATGGTTGTTGGTGGCCCAGTTTTGGAGACTGTTCAATAAATCCTGAAGGGCGGTATAGTTGGGAGCAGAATTGTTGACGCTGATCCCAATGGTGGAGTCGTCGACATATTTCCAGCGAGTAGGGGTTTCTCTTAGGGCATCATTGATGAGCATAAGGAAGCAGAGTGGTCCCATCTTGGTGCCTTGGGGTGACGCCACAGGTGGAGACAGCCCCTCGGAAGCGTACAGCTTGGCGTCGGTCACTGAGGAAGTTTGTAAGCCATGGTATAAGACTTCTCCGAAGCCCGAGGTCAATAGCTTTGTTGATGATTATATTGTGGTCGACTAGGTCGAAGGCTTTAGTGAAATCAATGAAGGCGACAGCTATAGACGTTTTTCGTTTCTCGAGATGGCGGTATATGTAATCGAGAAAGCTGACAAGACAGTGAGTGGTGGAGGAAGTTTTCATGTTGCCAAATTGCTGAGGGTCTACGACTCCTGCAATATCAGCATAAGCCCAGTCGAACACAAAACTTTAACAGATTAGGCTGGGTATTGGGGTGATTGCAATAGGTCGTAGTTGATTTAAGGATTGTGGGCTGGTTGACTTGGGCACTGGTGATATATAAGAGGTCTTCCAGTCAGCTGGGCATCTGGCTTGACTGAGAGAAGCATTGATGATGGAGCATAGGGGTTTAGCAAGCTCCGGGGAGAACTCCTTGAAGAGTTTCATTGGTAAGTGAATGGGGGTGGTAGAGCATTTCAATTTCAGTTTGTCCAGGCGTTTTGCTACTTGAAATTCTTCTACTAAGTCAGTGGGAAGGGGGGCTGGTAGGTAAGCAGGGTGAGTGGTTGTGTCAAGCTGGGGGAGCGTCTGGCATATAGTAGGGAAATGGTTATTTGTTTGCTCAGTTCATGATGTGCACCTGCCCACAGTTCATGATGTGCACCTGCCCACAGTTCATGATGTGCACCTGCCCACAGTTCATGATGTGTACCTGCCCAAAGTTCATGATGTGCACCTGCCCACAGTTCAAGATATGCTCCTGACCACAGTTCATGATGTGCACCTGCCCACAGTTCATGATGTGCACCTGCCCACAGTTGATGATGTGCACCTGACCACAGTTGATGATGTGTACCTGCCCACAGTTCATGATGTGCACCCGCCCACAGTTCATGATGTGTACCGCCCACAGTTCATGGTGTGCACCGCCCACAGTTCATGTGTGCACCTGCCTGCCCAGTTCAAGATGTGCACCTGCCCACAGTTCATGATGTGTACCTGCCCACAGTTCATGATGTGTACCTGCCCACAGTTCATGATGTGTACCTGCCTAAAGTTCATGATGTGCACCTGCCCACAGTTCATGATGTGCACCCGCCCACAGTTCATGATGTGCACCTGCCCACAGTTTATGATGTGCACCTGCCCACAGTTCATGATGTGCATCTGCCCACAGTTCAAGATGTGCACCTGCCCACAGTTCATGATGTGTACCTGCCCACAGTTCATGATGTGCACCTGCCCACAGTTCATGATGTGCACCTGCCACAGTTCATGATGTGCACTGCCCACAGTTCATGTGTGCCTGCCCACAGTTCATGATGTGTACACAGTTCATGATGTGCACCTGCCCACAGTTCATGATGTGCACCTGCCCACAGTTCATGATGTGCACCCGCCCACAGTTCATGATGTGCACCTGCCCACAGTTCATGATGTACACCTGCCCACAGTTCAAGATGTGCACCTGCCCACAGTTCATGATGTGCACCTGCCCACAGTTCAGGATGTGCACCCGCCCACAGTTCATGATGTGCACCTGCCCACAGTTCATGTTGCCCACAGTTCATGATGTGCACCCGCCCACAGTTCATGATGTGCACCGCCCACAGTTCATGATGTGCACCTGCCGTTCCTCCCTCCCACAGTTCATGATGTGCACCCGCCCACAGTTCATGATGTACACCGCACAGTTTATGATGTGCACCCGCCCACAGTTCATGATGTGCACCCGCCCACAGTTCATGATGTGCACCCGTTCATGATGCACAGTTCATGTGCACGCCCACAGTGCCCCGCCCACAGTTCATGATGTGCACCCGCCCACAGTTCATGATGCACCGTTCATGATGTGCAGCACAGTTCATGATGTGCACCCTTCGATGTGCACCGCCCACAGTTCATGATGTGCACTTCATGATGTGCACCACAGTTCATGATGTGCACCGCCACAGTTCATGATGTACACCGCCCACAGTTCATGATGCACCTGCCCACAGTTCATGATGTGCACCTGCCCACAGTTCATGATGTGCACCTGCCCACAGTTCATGATGTGCACCTGCCCACAGTTCATGATGTGCACCCGCCCACAGTTCATAATGTGTACCTGCTTACAACTCTCAAATACCAGTAGAGAATACATGTCTAACCTAACCTAACCAGAATGATTTAACCTAACGTCCTACCCAAGCCCCCATGGATCCCCAGGTATGTAAACCTAATCAAACCCAACAAGACAAAAGTAAAAACAAAGGGACCTAAAAAAAATTAAATAAAATAAAAATGAAGTCAGAAAAGGTTGAAAATGCTATACTACTGTAGAGTAGATTGCTATTTTTTTGTACAGGTGGAGATGGTTAGCACCAGAACACATTAATATATATTGTATTGTTTATACTTTCCGCAGTTATACTGTACAGTACTTTGGATGATATTAGCTAATAAAATCGATATGACAACTTTTTTTTTTTCATAATACTATACTGTATTTTTTTTTCTTTTTCTCTATGTACACAATCATATATCAGCTGTAGTGGGCAGAGCATGAAGAATGACTGATCATATGACATATCAAGTCTCTATGAGCTTTGTACATGAAGAAATTTAATTTTTACCATAAATATTCTGCCAAAAATTATGGCCTGTGCATGCTGTCCTCCAGGTGTAAACAAATAAATTCTCAATCCAGTCTCGCTTAAATTGTCAATAAATGATGGAGCATAATATTTTGGATTTTAATACCTTTATTATAGGCTTCAATGACTTTTATTTAGACTTCACTATCTAGAGTCATGTGTCATGACGAGAAAATTCCATATACAGTATTATTTTATTTCTGCGCAATAGGTTTTTTAACCCATTCATTTTATAAATGATGAGCATCATATTGTTGAAATCGAAACCCATATTATGGGTTTTGATTCATTTCCAATATCTTTCAAGTTGCATTGGATTCTAAGTGAACTGTATGTTCGTATAGCTACTCAATGTTCTACCTCAAGGGGGAGGACTGAGGGAGAAGCCTCACAGTATTGTTTTTTAATGGCGTCCTTATCACGGTGAGTTAGGTATCATATCACAAGTTATCTGTGCTTGTGGAAGAAGAAGAGCGTCTCCAAGAGTTCATCTAACAACAACTGACTACTTGGCATGACTTCCAAGTGTTCAAAATGCAGCAGAGAACTGACATTGAAGAAGAAATGTTTCAGTGCAAGAAATGATCGCACTCTTATGTCCACAATAATGTAATATTACATGACGCTGCTTCAAGATAGTTGCTTTCATTGCTACCCTATATCAAAGTAAGTTCTTTCTGCATAATATGCCGGGGGTCCAAGGAGCGAAGGCCCCTAGCTAGGCAGTTACGTAAGTTTTCATTGATTAAGTCATTTTCTGCTAGGTTCTGTGCATTCTCACTTCCATTTTTGTGTTTAGTATCATTCAAATAATATCTCCAGAAATTTTGATTCAATTCCATATGTTATTTCGGTAAAGGTGGAGGAGATGGTTAGCACCAAAAGGACTACATGGAATGCACAAATTTTCACATGTTAATTGGATGATAGAGAGTAATGAAAATCGAAGCAACAAAGTTGTAGTATTTTGTTCTTTTTAGCATATCCTTCATAAATTACTTGTTAGTGGGCAGGGCATGATAGGAGAGGGAAATTACGGGGTAAAAACACAGTGAACACTGAAAATATGGCAGTAATTTTACATCTCTACGTCCTTTGTAGGCGAATAACTAAAATATTTACCATACCGGTAATTATGGCACCATCAGATCTCCCGTGGCAATCATGCATTGATTCACATTGTCTGCTATATGGGAGCATCCATGGTCTTTGTTTACTTGTCAAGAAATGAACGATAATCTCATCGTGCATGTTTAATACGATTTATTATTTTATATTGGATTGAATTTGTTCATTTTTTCTAGAGATGTTATTTGAATAATAGTATGAAAATCTAAACGACAATGCACAGGTTATGAAGTTCGGTAAGGTTAGGTACATTACGTAAGGTTAGGCCAGGTTCTAATAGGTTCTGTGCATTCTTGCTTCCAATTTCATGTTCAGTATCATGCGAATAATATCTTCAGAAATTTTGGTTCAATTCCATAAAGTTATTTCTAGGAGTAACTGTCTCTTCCACCTTTACCATAAGAAACATAAGAAAATAAGGAGTCTGCAATAGGCCGGTTGGCCCGTGCATGGCAGCTCCTGTCGTGAGTTACAACCACTCTCTATCATCCATGAATCTATCTAGCCGCCTTTTAAAACTTTCCAGCATTCCAGCACTTACTATAAAGTTGCTAAGCTTGTTCCACTCGTCTACTACCCTATTTGTGAACCAGTTCCTTCCTATCTCCCTCCTAAACCTAAACTTATCCAACTTAAATCCATTGCTATGAGTCCTATCCTGCTCGGATATCATTAAGAACTTTATCTATACGTATCTCCTTTATTGATTCCTTTCACCCACTTAAATACTTCTATCATATCTCCCCGCACTGAAATTTGAGCCATTTTCTGGCCGTGAGATGATACAGCCACATCAACACTATGCTCCCAGGGTGCAGAGTGATTTACTGTGTTGGCGGGTTCCACAATAAATGATTATCATATTAGAACTCACTGATGAAAATAATATAAGAAAATAAACAGTCTCTATATAAAGGAACAATGCCATGATCTTAAACTATTGATTGGTCTCGTTGTCTTTACCCCTACATTCACAAATTACGTCCCTGTAAGATTGGCGACATCCTTCCCACGACATGCTGAAAAACAAACTGCCCACTGAGCGGGAAAAGCCCCTCAGCAGATTGCGGCTTCATTACTGCCCACAAGATAAAGGTATTTTTGCATTTACACATTCCACATTCCTACCACTAATCTATTATCATATTCTAATAAGACGTCTAATTATAAGATCATTTTCATTTATTACATTACTGTCGCAAATGTATAATAACGGAGATAACATGTCCAAAATTTTCTCTACTGTATTTTCTTCCATTAATCTTCTGCCATTATCGCCTACCTCACCTCTCACACTGCGTGTCTCCTGCGTGTCTCCTTCATAAATCATCCCGCGCATGCGTTCCCGTACATGTCACGCAACCAATCAAAAGCTTTTTTTTTGCAACCAATTAAAATGATTTGTGGTTTAATTCGCAGTATTTTTGGCCCAATCAAAATCGATTTTGAGTCTCTCATATTTCCAAATTCAAATTCATTTCCGCCCATGGAAGTCTGCGATGGGTGTCACTTCAATTATATGGAGCTGATTGAGAGTTTTGGGAAAAAACAAAGAAACTATAGCATTTTTTCGATCGCATGGTGTTCTTCCAACCTCAGTAAAGTGTACTAAGAGCAAGACTGAATGTAAATGTCACAAAGACCAACATATGTGGCATTGTGTAAGAATCTCAGAATCCAACGACAAACAAGAACCAGGCCAATAAGGTAAGAAATAGGTAATTCCATCATATGGTGAGAGTCAGTTAGGTTAGGTTTGGTTTTTGTTTTTCTAGTGAGTTTTGGTGTATTTTTTATTCGCTTAGCCATTTTTTTTAAATGTCCCACGAAAAAAATCGTTAAAAAAAACCGGTCAATTTCCGACGGAAATGAAGGTCATATTCGGTCTAAACACACACAAATACACTAGAAAAATATATTTTTTACTTTCTAACAGTGTGGGAGGTGGAAGTGTAAATTTACCAAGATAAACTAGTGCACACCTAGGAGCCTAATTATCTATGAAACAAACAATTTCTACAATAAATGATTATCATATCAGAACTCAGTGATGAAAATATTATAAGAAAACAACCAGTAATAAAAATAACTAGTTCATGGGTTAGTCCTATATATTAACCTTAATTTCTTAGGTGCTCCTCACTTGAACGATTATTTTGAAAGAAACAAGTTTCCAAGAGAAGTCAAGGGTTGAGGAATGTACAGTCTCTCCTCGACTTACGACGGAGTTCCGTCGTTTTCTTCTCAGCGTCACGAGAACTCTCACTTTTACGCTTGCCAGCCTTTATAAAGGGAATTACAAATGAAAATTTTGTCAGTACACAGCGCGATCACTAACGTCAGGACTCGATAATACGTAATATGAAAAATATTTTATACTACCACGGCCGTCATATGTCCGGGTTGTTGTAAGTCGAATGTGTCGTAAGTCGAGGAGAGTGTATATATGAGGTAGAAATTGCCTAAAAGTAAGTGCTTCTATGCAATTTCAAGACGTGCTAAACGGAATAATTACCCTTTCTTCCTGTATACAAATCAATATTGAGCTCCATGGTTGTCCTTTTTCTAATCTTATCCCTCTACTATAGAAAATCAGCCCTGGGTCATCAGGTGGCCTCTGGAAAAACTAAAACCATTTCTAGTATCATTTCATGTAACTCAGAGTACTATACCTGTGTGCATCATATTTACTAGCGCTATATCCTATAACATTCTTAGTCACAAGTGTCTATAATGCATGACAATATTATTGAGTACGTATTATGTAATTACTATAATTTTAACAATCACCGACTTCGTTTTTTACACAAAATACGATGAACTTTTGCTGGCCAACACATCGGCTATCCTTTACATGTTAAAATGTAATCTTACCATAGTGTTGCGTTTAATGAGGTGATAATGTGTCAACTGTGACAGCTGTACTGCTCCCCTGTCCTGTGGTGTGTTTATAACTGTAACTGTTACCACATCTTCAAAAACTCTTAGTCTCAGCGAGTTATCAAATTGAGAAAAATATCTCAGAAGATTAGGTAGTTATTTTAATTCATATATAATTTGAGAATACAATTTAATATTGTTTTTACATATGTTCATAATTATATTCATCTTTCATAAAATCACATTCAATAGAAACATTGTAATCTGGTAACAATGTCCAAAACGCAGTACAAGCATTGATATCCCAACTTGTCGTAGCCCTTCACCAAAGACTAGGTAAATTATATATATATATATATATATATATATATATATATATATATATATATATATATATATATATAAAGTTTTCTCACAGTGTATTATTATTATTTCTAGGGTAGCTCTTAATTCAAACCACGACGTTTTATAAGGAAAATGCCTAAATAAAAAATAAAATATCCGGGCTGTTCCTGTGGTGTGTGGGGTGTGAAGGATGCACCTTTGATAACAGTACAAAATTATTTAACAGGATTTCCTGTTCACTGCTACATGCTGAAAATTGTTCTGTTGTTACTGACAAGAATCCTCCAATGCTTGATAACTGTGTGTGAATTCTCCCCTACAAACGCTGTTTGTCGCTGCCTAGCCGACCCCACCAATTCCCCAGTGTATGCCTCGTGGTCTAGGTCAACCAGCGCCGCCATACACCACGGAGCGGGGGTCAACTGCTAAGCCACGCCTACCCCCGCTATTTAAGACCTGACCTCGTGGTGATCTCTCTCTTTCTACCTACAGCCGCAGCCAGCAACACCTCCTCCGCCGCTGCCTGGCGGCGCTCCTCCGCCTGCCTGGCGGTCCTCGCTCCTCCGCCTGCCTGGCGGTCCTCTCTCCCGCTGGCGAGCATGGCGACCCACAAGCTGTCCTTCTCTGAGCGTCCTCACCAACCAGCTCTCTCTACATCACGCTTGTAACCATGCTGCCTTCCCAGCACCAAGCTGCATTGTACATCCAATACAACATGTATATAGAGAGCACATTGTGAGTTTCCTTTCTCCATTCCATCCTGAGTGTGAACCAAACAATCTCATACCCCACAACTGACACCTACTTGTTGATCATGTACAATTTTACATAGTATCCAGTGACTGATTAGCCTGTCGGCTGTCGGGAGTTTGGGCTTTTTCCTGTGAACTGACACGTTTGTAGTGGACGTCTCCCCTACAAATGCGTAGCCGCATTCCAATGCCACAGTATCCTAGCAACCAGCCACCTGCTACGTCTTCCCTAGCAACCAAACGAGCTGCCCAGGGGGGGGGGGGCGTCACCAGATGCCACAGTATCCTAGCAACCAGCCACTAGCACCTACGGTATCCTAGCAACGGGTCGAGAAACCGGCGACTTCCCACGGTTTACTTCCGGCGGCTGTGTATAAAAGCTCTGTCTCTCCATTGAGATTCATCAAAAGGAGGAAGGACTTTTATCCCACAGGTGAGTAGTGGAGGGCGGCTTCTCGACGAACCCCAGGCCATTGCCAACGCCCTAGGCCAGAAGTTCGCAGATGCTAGTAGCTCCACCAATCATGATCCACTCTTCGGCGTGTTCCGTGATCGTGCCGAGCTCGTGCATCTCGACTTCGAGAACGGGGACGAACAGGACTACAACCGAGCATTTTCCCCAGAGGAACTTTCCTTTGCTTTAAAAAAGGGCAAGGGCTCTACTCCTGGACCTGACGGTATACGATACGAGATGATTAAGCACCTTGACCAGGGAAACCTGGACAAATTGCTAGAAGTGTTCAATGAGATCTGGACGTCCAGAACGTTTCCAAACTCATGGCACTTTGCCCATGTCGTACCGATCCCAAAGAGGGACAAATGCCCTACCAACACCAACTCATTCCGTCCGATTTCGCTCACAAACTGTCTGTGTAAGGTCATGGAACGTATGATAAAGCGTAGGCTAATGTATTTTTTGGAAAGTAACAACTTATTGAGTGATCGACAGTGTGGTTTCCGCCAAGGTAGAAGCACACTAGATCATTTAATAAGTCTTGAAACTGACATCTCAAAAGCTCTTTGCAGTAAAGAAACACTAATTGCAGTATTCCTAGACATAGAAAAAGCTTTCGACATGACATGGCGGACTGGCCTCATGATGAAGCTCCAGGCCTTGGGTCTGAGAGGTAATTTGCCAATTTTCATTAGAAATTTTTTGCAAGACAGAACTTTTTCCGTCAAATTAAAAGGTAACGTAAAGTCAGACACATTTGTCCTAGAAAATGGAGTTCCACAAGGCAGCGTTTTGGGCCCAATATTATTTCTCATAATGATTAATGATTTCCTATCACCAGCACCCAGCTTAAGTGACCTCAAATTCTCCTTGTTTGCTGACGATTGCGCAATCTGGCGCTCCTCTCGGGTCGAGAGACTATCTGCACAAAGGGTGCAGGCCGGCCTAAAAGCCGCTGAACAGTGGGCAATACAATGGGGATTTAGGTTTTTGTAAGATTGTACCATCGTACGATATGTTTTCCCATGCTGAGATGGGGGGCTTGTCTTTGGCAGCGCCCGGTTGCCAGTCACCAGCTGACGCTGTTAGAATAAAGTCTACAAAGAACGTGGTCTATGACTCCAACCTCTCACATGGCGCAGTGAGTAGGATATGTCGGGGCCCGACACGCCATTACAGCCCTGACAAGAACGCTGACATGGCCCCTACACGTCCACGATTCTCGACGCCCTCAAGGGGACGCCAGGGCTTCTCTACACCGGCCGGGAACACCACGCGCGCCCAGCAGCAGGCCATGAGTGCATTGATGGCTCAGATGGCGTCTCTAGTTGCTGGCGGTGGTCATGCTTCTATGCCGGTCATGAAGCCCTCAGCAGCTGTCGCACCAGAGAAGTGTGAGGCAGAAATGCCAGCAGCTGCGTTTAGGACATGGAGGCGGTCCATGGAGTCATGGGTGCTGTTGAACGGGTGGTCACAACTGGTGGCCACACTCCACATTCGCCTGAACTGCATCCCTGCACTCCAAAGGGTGATTGACTCGAGATACCCCAGCGGTCAGTGGGAGCAGCTCTCGCCCAAAGAAGCCCTGGACGCCATCAGTGGAATGGTTCTTCAATCTTCAAACCAAGCTGTGAAATGGAACGAGTTTTTCAACAGCAAAGATGGTGATGGAGCCCTTCTGTGAGCTCCTCAAGAAGCCAGTGGGCAAGCAGGTGTATTGGGACGACCAGCTGCGGCTCAAGTTTCGCCAGGCCCAGGACACCATCTGTCAGTTGGCCAGAGACGGCTTGGTGTACTACGACAAATCCAGGCCTTCGGCAGCTGTCACTGATTGGAGCAGGGAGGGCATCGGCTTCGTCGTCCTGCAACAATACTGTGCCTGTGCCTCTCCAGAGACGCCCTTCTGCTGCAGAGGAGGGTGGCGGTTGGCTCTGTGTGGTAGCCGACATCTGAGCACGGCCGAGGCCGGTTATGCTGCAGTAGAAGGGGAGGCCCTGGCTGTGGTGTGGTGCCTGCGCAAGGCCAGGCTGTTCCTCCTTGGCTGCCCGAACCTCATTCTGGTGACGGACCACCGCCCCTTAGTTGGCTTGCTAGGGGACAGAGCCCTCACGGATGTGGCGAATCCGCGCCTGTTCAGGCTCAAGGAGAAGACCCTGCAGTACCGATTCACGGTCAAATACTTGCCAGGGAAGCGGAACTGTGCAGCTGACGCCCTATCCCGCTTCCCCTCCCTCAGGGCGGCGCCTGATGCAGAGGACATGGACCAAGAGGAGGACCTGTGCACTGCAGTGTGTGCAGTCACAATCGCAGCACTGGATCAGGATGGGTGCATCACTATGGACGAAGACACAGTGTGCAAAGCGGCTGCGGACGACCCAGTGTACCAGATTCTAGTGTCGAGGGTGCTGGCGGGCGACTGGCACCCCCACAAGTCGCAGGAGGTGGCCTGTCTGCGCCCATACTTCTCGGTGAGGGACAGGTTGGCTGTGGTCAGGGGTTTGGTCACCTACACCTTTGACCAGGGCTGCGTGCGCCTTGTCATCCCCGACTCCCTCCGCCACCGGGTCGCCGTTAACCTGCATGTGGGGCACCAGGGCCTCGACCCAATGCTCAGGCGGGCCCGGCAGTCTGTCTATTGGCCTGGCATGGAGGGTGACCTGCAGTATCATCGGTCCCGGTGTGCTGCTTGCGAGACCCACGCCCCTTCCCAGCCTCCGGAGTCGTTGGTTCTGACCCCAGCGCCAGACTATCCCTTTCAACAAGTGGTGGCCGATTTGTTCCACCTGCAGGGCCGCACGTACCTAGCATATGCTGACCGACTGACAGGTTGGCTGGAGATCGCCCACTTCCCCAACGAGGCCACCTCTGGAAAAATCATCGCCAGTCTGCGGGCCTACTTCACGAGGTGGGGGGTACCTGAGCAGATCTCCACGGATGGAGGCACCAACCTTGCCAGCCTTGAGATGACAGATTTCCTCAAGTCATGGGGGGTCGAGGTGCGCCTCTCGTCGGCCCACTTCCCCCAGTCCAATGGCAGGGCAGAGGCTGGGGTCAAGGCTGCCAAGAGGCTCCTCAGGGATAACACTGGGCCCGGGGGTAGCCTGGACTGCGATAGGACATCCCAGGCCCTCCTCCAGTACCTGAACACGCCTCTGCGGGGGGTGAACAAGTCGCCCGCCCAACTTGCCACTGGCCGCCAGCTCCGTGACGGCGTTCCCGTGGCCAGACAGCACTATAAGGTGGACCAGCACTGGCGGCGGGCACTTCGTATGAGGGAGGTGCGCTTGGCCGAAACCCAGGATGGGGTCCTGTCGCGGAGGGAGGTATCCCGCCAGCTGGCTCCCCTAGTCGTGGGCACGCAGGTGCTTGTGCAGGACGCAGCTACCAAGCTCTGGGACAGGACAGGCATAGTAGTGGAAGCCCGCCCTCACAGGCAGTATGCCGTCAGGTTGAGTGGCAGTGGCAGGGTGTCCATCCGCAACAGACGCCACCTGCGAAACGGCTCCACACCTGTGCCTACTACTCCGGTGGTGCACCAAGCTGTGCCTCCTGGCCCCCCTTCTGCTGTGCCCTCCGTACCCACGCCCTCCTTCGCATCCACGGCCCCTCCCCAGTCGAGCGCGGCCAGGCCCAGGAGAGGCTGTAGGCCTCCGGGCTGGTTGACGGACTACGTGGTGTAGTGTATGTGATGTAAAATCAGTTTAGAGGGTTTTTTTTTCCTTTGTTTGACTGGTTTTTCCTGCATTATTGTTGTTTTTATGAATGCATTGTTTTCCTTTTGTTAGTTCAAATGTGCATTGTCATTTCCTTTTAACTTGGGGGGAGATGTAAGATTGTACCATCGTACGATATGTTTTCCCATGTTGAGATGGGGGCTTGTCTTTGGCAGCGCCCGGTTGCCAGTCACCAGCTGACGCTGTTAGAATAAAGTCTACAAAGAACGTGGTCTATGACTCCAACCTCTCACAGTTTTCAGTTGAGAAGACAGTAGGAGTAGTCTTCACTAAGAAACGTAACATTAATAATCCAGTATTAAAATTAAATGATACTCCTATTAAATTTCAGACATCAGTAAAATTTCTCGGTGTTCATTTTGACCGGAAATTAACGTGGAAAATCCACATTAACGAGCTTGAAAGTAGATGTCTTAAAGTCACAAACATCCTGAAAGTTTTATCAGGTACTACATGGGGAGCCGATAGGAAATCTTTATTAATGGTGTATAAGACCCTGATCAGATCAAAACTTGATTATGGATGCCAGTTGTATGCTTCTGCATGCGACACCACACTCGCAAAGCTGACCAGAATACAGAACCGATGCCCTCGTCTATGTCTGGGTGCCTATAGGTGTACACGTATAGAAAGACTAGAGGTGGAGGCCCATGTCCCTCCACTCCACATCAGGCGGGACATGTTGACGCTAAGGTACGGGTTGAGTGTGGCTAGGAGGCGCGGCACAGGCCACCCAGGTTGGTGTGCTGTTGCTAAATTCTGTTTCCTGCAGCTGCGTAGGTCCCCGTCCTCGGTTGTCCGCCTCCAGACCTTGTGCCAGGGTGCTGGTATCCATTTCGAAGACGTTGATAGATACGTTCCACCGTTGTGTCCGCCATGGGAGAACCCCAACTTCCATGTGGAAACATCGTGGCTTCCAGGAGGGAAGAATGACCTACATCCCGAGCTCCTTAAACAACTTTTCTATCAATTTCTGGAAGGATATAGCGCCTATACTCACGTGTACACAGACGGGTCCAGAACTGACGACAACGTTAGAGCCGGTATCTGGAGCAGAGACGGGGAGTGGAGCTCCCGCCTGCCGCGGCATACAACCATATTCACTGCAGAGATGTTTGCAATAAGTAGAGCCATTGACATTGCAATAACAAGCGATGTCAATGAAGTTGCTATCATTTCAGATTCTATGTCAGCTCTTAAAGCAATTCAAGGTGGTGACACTACCAGCAATGAGATACAGGGCAACATTATTAATAAACTACATGAGTGTGCCAAGAATATTGTGCTGATATGGGTGCCTGGGCAATGGGCATTGCAACATTCGGGGCAATGAACAGGCAGACAAACTAGCAAAAGCGACTGTGGGTCTCAGGGAGACAACCAATGTACCCTGGGAGCGTCAGTCGTGTCTCTCCTTGGGGAAGACTTATACAACAGGGAAGTGGCAACATGATTGGACGAGGTTAGATCTTCGCAACAACTGGAAGACTAACATAGGAAACTGGCTTTCAGCATATAGAAGGAATAGGAGGGAAGAGGTGGTTCTCGCCAGATTAAGGTTAAATTGTACCTATTTGACCCACCTAAAAGCTTACTTAGACAACTCCTTTCCACCTATCTGTGCCACGTGCAACAAAATTATTTCCATTCGACACATTCTGACGGAATGTAGCCAGTACGAACCAGAACGCCGGCAGCTGGTGATGCTAGCTGCCAAGCGAGGCTCCGTGCTGACTGTACCCAATTTATTGCAAGATGATGTCACCATAAGTGACGCTGTAATAATCTTCCTCAAGGAGACCCGTCTTATCGGCATGTTGTGAAAGACACGCATGAACGCTTTTTATAATACAGTATGTATGTAACCATGCTCTAAAGAAAATAAAAATGAATAAAACAAAAATTAAAACATACAACATGAGAGACATATCACAAACCTTTCCATTACATACAACACGTACATATACCAAGTAAAACTGACACCCACCAACACATATCCAAACAAAAAGACACGGGCTACAAAAAAGAACAGAGAAACTAGTCACCAGACCGGCCATTTCATCTGGTCTGTCAGTAACTCACTATCATATCACTCACTCATACCATAATTCATCCCAAATAAAACAACAAGAAGAAAGAAGAAACCAAAATACCAAGAACAAGAAGAACACAAGAATAACAAGAAAAGAAGAAACAAGAACATCAGATTAGTTGTAGCAAGAAAGAAGACCAAGAAAAGAAGAAGAAACCTCAAGAAGAAGAAAGAAGACATCAGCTCCGGCCGAAATAGCCCAAAGGCGAAGTGGCCAGCAATCCCCAATACCATACCATTGAGATTCATTCTGGCCCGGTTCCCAAACATCTAACACCTCTTCTCCGCTGCTGCCTGGCGGCCCTCGCCTTCCGCTTCTGCCTGGCGTCCGCCTCCCGTCATGGAAAGCACATGGCGACCCACCAGCTGTCCTTCTCTGAGCGTCCTCACCAACCAGCTCTCTTATTCTGCTCTCAGTTCCTGAACACGCAACACCTCCTCCAAGCAAGCTCCTCGCTGTCCCATTCTCATTCAACCTGGAGGCCAGCAACAGGCAACATCTTCTCTAACGAAGCTCCTGCACACTCTACCTCCTTCAACACGCTACTCACCGAACATGTCTACTGAGCAGCTCCTCATCACACGGCATCTCCAGCACCAGACTGTCTACCATATAACTTATATTATATAAGAAAACCACCACCTTAGAGTTTCCATCTATCCTGAGTGCTAGACAACATAATATCACGAAACCCTACACGTTTCTTGATAAGAGAGAGGAGTTTGAAACACTACTGAAAGTACACCAACCAGATATTGTAGGTGTTGTAGAACTGTTGTACAAGAACAGGAGAATCGATCCAGAGGAATGTGAGTTCAGTATTGCTGGATATGACTTATTTACGAACCTTTCTCAAGAAACTTGCAAGAGGTGTGTGGTTATCTATGCTAGGCAAGACCTTAGAGCCAGCCAGGTGAGGGTGTAGCGGTTGCACCGGGGTCACGAATTGAAGCGACATCATGTACAGTTGTTAAATCTCTATGTTTGTCTATTTTTTTGTATGGGCTCACATAATGCACGTTATTGATGTAAGAGATCTTGTAGTGGAAAATTTCCCCACAACTACAACTGCTGCTCGTCGCTGATTGTATTTGATCCCTCGGGGTTCCCCCAGCCAATGCCTCGTGGTCTAAGGTCGGCTACTAGCGCTGCCTAACAAAACGAGGTCAGCTACAGCCACGCCTCCCTCCGCTATATAAGACCTCACCTCGACGTGAACGTCCTTCTTTTAACTACAGCCACGCAGCACGCAACACCTCCTCTGAGCAAGCTCCTCACCAACCAGCTCTCTACTCCACGCTTGTAACCACGCTGTTAACCACGCTGCAACTTCCCAGCACCAAGCTACACTGTACATCTAATATAATATATATACAGAGAGCGCATTGTGAGTTTCACCTATCCTGAGTGTGAGACAACATCTCGAAACCCCACAATCTCACACACACTCAGGATGGAGGTAAGAATAGAAACCTCATAAAATGCTTTTCTGTATATATATATATATATATATATATATATATATATATATATATATATATATATATATATATATATATATATATATATATATATATATCATGTAACTAATAATGAAAAATGTGGATAAGGTAAATCTTGATAAAATCACACGAAAATGGAAACAATCGGAATACCTTAGTCTTTCTGTCTTTATTCAAGACATCTTCAGAGGCAACTGGATTACATGGACAGAGAGAGGCTTAAATATACAGGTGTAGGTTATGTATCTAAGCTACTGTGCCGAGTAGCAACCCTGTACATAAGCTACTGTGCCAAGTAGCAACCCTGTACATAAGCTACTGTGCCGAGTAGCATTTATATATATAATCACGTGGCAACACTGCACGTGTTATGTGGCAACATTGCCCCGAGGCTGCCATATGGCAAGGCGCCTCAGTCTGACTATGTGAGCCGTGCATGGCACACGCGAGTCACCACTTGTATTTCTCTCATCCATAATAAACGGACTCAGTGTTACTCAGTGTTTCCCTAGCCATCACTGCATTCTTCAGGGCACACTAGTAACTTTCATGGCGCAGTGCCTAGGATCTGTGGACTTACAAAGTGTGTGAACAATGCCGACAGTTACGTCTGCCGGTGATGCGCGTCGACTCATAGTGTGTTGTGTTGTGTTGCGCTGTGTTTCGCCGCGATGTGCAGTGTTGGGCCGTCACAGTGCGTTTTAGTGACGGTGGCAGTGTTAGTGTCAATGTATTAGTGTGTGTCTAGAGCTGAGTTGAGCATTGGCCTGTTTTTTGTGGTACCCACGGAGCACGCAGGCGCACACCCTTCTCGTGCGACATCTGGGGGACACTGACGGTCTTGCCGGACCACGCTCCCTCCACTCTCTCAGACGCACGCACGCACGCACTCACTCACGGACAGAACAGTGGACCATATGCGTGATTTTTGCGCTGTTTATGTCATATATATGTGGTTCGAGCTGTTGAGGCGCCACTTTATATATTAAACAGTGCAGTCCACGCACACACAAAGATGGGAGGTAAGAAGGGACGTCAAGAAGGGAGACACGACTCCCCACCACCTTCCCCTCCACCGGGCGCAGACTCTCATCCTCCACCTCCAGTGACGGACATCGCCACAATTCTGAAGTGGATGGACGACCGGGACGAGAGACTCAGAGAGATGGAACTTCAGAGGGAGGAGACACGAAGAGAGGAGGAAAAGTTGCGTTTTGAGGCGCTATTGGCGACCCTGGCGCTAACCCACCCTCCCTCACTTGCAGGTAGCGCGCTTCAAGGCACCAGTACACTCCCTCCTCCACCACACCAGCGTCCTCCAGGTACTCTTGCTACCCCAACAGCTCCCAAGGCATCTGTTCAACCTCCACCCGCCCTCTCACCAGACGTCACGTTTCAGCTTTTTCGTGAGTGGAGGCTGCGTTGGACAGATTACTCCACGATGGTGGACCTTGACAGCATGCCTCCAAACAAACAGCTCATCCAACTGCGGATGTGTTTGTCGCTGGAGACCCAGAGAGTTTTGGAGCACACGTTGCACGTGCCTCCCGACTCTACCTCTTCAGTGACGGATGTGCTCGACCTTTTACAGGAGCATGTTAAGGGTCGGAACAACGAGGCTTTGCGTCGCCGTGCCTTTACCAGCTGCAAGCAGGCAGAGAACGAATCCTTTGACGACTTTTTTGTACGTTTGAAGAGTTTGTCTGAGGAGATCGACGTCTGCAAGGCGCACAGCCGGGAATGTGAGGAAGCCTGGATCAAGCACGGGATCTTGACAGGTGTCAGGCAGGAAGAGTTGGTGCAGCGACTCATCCCCCTGGACGCTTCCTCCACACTCCAGGTGGTAGTGATTGAATGTCGGTCATACGAGGCCACCAAGTCCGCCACCTCTGCCTTACGGGCCCCTCCTGCTGTGAGAGCAATCTCTCAGTACAAGAAGGGTAAGAAGGCGGCCAACAACGCGAAGGCTGCCACACGTTCTTCCACGCCTCCGCCTAGTGCTTCCTGTGGCAGCTGTGGAAAGCAGCACAGCCCCAAGACATGCCCGGCCGCCGACGCACTGTGTCGTGGATGTGACCGTAAGGGCCACTGGTCTAACACAGACAGGTGCCCTGCACGAGGCCACAAGTGTCAGGCCTGCGGTCGCTATGGACACTACGACAAGTGCTGCCGCCAACCCAAGCCCAAAAGCCCGAGACGAGGAGGACAGCAGCGCACTTCCCTCGGGGTGGTTCGCACACAGCCCCCTCCAGATGGCCCACGCAGCCCCAAGCAGCAGCGGAGTCACATCAGGAGGGTGGAATCGACCACACGCCCCAGGGCTACCCCTGCCCAGACCCTGTATGGTCACCCTCTCCGCTCTTGCGTTCCTGCACACACCAAGGCCTTTGCGAAGGACTGGCAGACCAGAGCCGAGAGCGCCAAGGCTCGTATGACGACCGTGCCTGCCCTCTTCAGCCGCTGGAGCATTGGTGCCCTGTCCGCTAACCAGGACCCGACGACGACACGTCGGCACAAGGTTGGCATAGTGATGGGCGTCGGCCAGTCGCGGGACTACAAGGTCAGGGATGCCGAGCGGCCGTGTCTGGTGGAGGAACTGCCAGCTTCTCTCCGGCCAGCGTCCCACTCTCTACTGCTGGCCCCCTGACCGAGTGACGAGTCACCTACACCTCACGAGGATCCGCCTCATTAGTGCACCTCGACTGGAGCGACTTAGGACTACAGAAGTCCGCCCAAGATAAAGACTATGAGCGTGAGGAGGGATGTAGGTTATGTATCTAAGCCATTGTGCTGAGCAGCAACCTGTACATAAGCTACTGTGCCGAGTAGCATGAGACATATAATCACGTGGCAACACTGCACGTGTTATGTGGCAACACGTTCCGAGGCTGCCATATGGCAGGTTAAGTGCCCAGTTCGACTGTGTGAGCCGTGCATGGCACACGCGAGTCACTTCGTATTTCTCTTCATCCACAATAAACGACCCAGTGTTACTCAGTGCTTTCAGCCATCACTGCATTCTTCAGGGTACACTAGTAACCTCACAGGGTGACCTTTAAAACATGAGGTCAGGTCATAATGATGACATCCACTAATCCCCACACCAACACACATGAGAGGAGCTTAAGAGAAGGGTGGTGACGTGACTAGCCAGGTCAGGTCAGAAAAAAAGGGACCCACAAAATAACTATCATACATCTAGATCAAAGGTTTTCAAAGCATTTTAACCTTGGGCCACTGACAAATAAATTTATGTAACATATTATCAGTTTAACTGACCATCACTAAGGTTATTGATTTAATTCCTTAATCAAACTAGCTTCAACCAGAAGTCTTTCTGTGACACAAGATGATTTGAATACTTCAGCTTTTTTTCCCAAGCAATGGGGTGATTATTATTCTAACATGAACGAACAAGGCAACTGCTTTCAGATGCAGTTCTGATATTATACTTATGTTGTTTGATTCTAGCTGCAGTGTTTTTTCTGTTTGACCTACATAATTACAATTACATTTGCTACATGGAATACAATAAACACTTCCATTTACATTCAAACTTGGGCTATTCCTATTAACATATTGGTAATGGTTGAGTCATACTTGAAAACAACATTAATATTTAGTAGCTTGAGGGACCGAACTAACGGGACAAATTCATTACGATAGGGCAGAGTCAAAATATTCTTAAGTGTAGGAACTTGTCTGGTTTGAGAGGAATGAAAGGATTTTTAGCCCTTTTAAAACAACGATCAACAAACACAGAGAGGTACCCAAGTTTCTATGCAATAGAACGAATGTGTTTCAATTCATCGTCAATAAATTCAGAGTCACAAATACGCAGACATCTTAAGAACATAGCAGAAAAAACTGACATTTTGGTAGACTCAAGGTGATTCGATAAAAAATAAGATAGAAACTGTCTACCTGTGTGGGCTTTCTATATACCTTAAATTTATAGTTTTGGCCATTTCTCATGATAAGCATATCAAGAAATGGAAGGGATTCATTCTCTTTCAATTTTGAATGTGATACTAGGGACAATATCATTAAGCGTCTAAAATTCCAATGGGTCACTGTTTCTAGGCCAAAGACAAAGAACATCATCTACATATCTATACCATGGAGGAATAAAGTCCACTATATTGGGTAGTAATCTAGACTCAAAAACTCCATATAAATACAGACTAGAGGAGCAGAAAGACAATTACCCATGCTCATGCCAAATATTTGCTTGTAGAACTTTGCTCTAACACATTGTCAGTTACGCATAACTATCAATTTCAGGAAAGTATCATGTTCAATAGTTAAATCTAGCAGTTGTAATTTATCTTTGAAATGAAAGTAAATTCTACCAGGTACTCTAGTGAACAGTGAATTACATCAAAACTTATTAATTCGCAAGGTTCGTTGTGTTTCTTGAGCTGGTAAAGATGATATCCCTCTTACAGGCCAAATATCTAATTCACATATACACAATAGCAGTGATTTAATTGATAAACTCAAGAAACACATGGAACCTTGCGAATTAATAAGTTTGATGTAAATTCACTGTAGCTTATGTACAGGGTTGCTACTTGGCACAGTAGCTTATGTACAGGGTTGCTATACTGCAGTAGCTTGATACATAACCTACACCCTGTATATTTAAACTCTCTGTCCATGTAATCCAGTTGCCTCTGAAGATGTCTTGAATAAAGATGAAAGCTAAGGTACTCCGTTGTTTCCATTTTTGGTGATTTTATCAGATTTATCTTATACGTTTTCATGTGGATTTATGAGATATATATATATATATATATATATATATATATATATATATATATATATATATATATATATATATATATATATATATATTGTGAGTTTCTATTCTTACCTCCATCCTGAGTGTGTGTGAGATTGTGGGGTTTTCAGATGTTGTCTCACACTCAGGATGGGTTGGAGAAACTCACAATGTGCTCATATATATATTGCATTGGATGTACAGTGCAGCTTGGGGCTGAAGTTGGTGCATGGCTCAGCGTGGAGTAGAAAGCTGGTTGGTGAGGACCGTGCTCAGAGGAGGTGTTGCGTGCTGCGTGGCTGTAGGTAGAAGGGCTGCTGGTCACGGCGAGGTGAGGTCTTATATAGCGGAGGTAGGCGTGGCTTGATTGCTGACCTCCACTTTGTCGAACATCGCTAGTAGCCGACCTTAGACCACGAGGCATTGGCTGGGGAACCCGAAAAGGATCGGCTAGTCAACGACAAACGGCAGTTGTAGTTGTAGGAAATTTCACTACAAGATCTCTTATGTACGTACGTATGTGAGCCCATACAAAAAAATACACAAACATAGAAATTTAACAACTGGCCACATACAGTATGCTTCAATTCGTGACCCCCGGAGTACAGCACGCTACACCTCCACCTGGCTGGCTTTAAATTCTTGCCTAGCATAGATAACCACACCCGTCTTGCAAGTTTCTTGAGAAAGGTTCGCAAATAATCATATCCATCAATACTGAACATTCCTCTGGGTCGATTCTCCTGTTCTTGTACAACAGTACTACAACCCCTACTATATCGGGTTGTTGTTCCTTCAGTAGTGTTTCAAACTCCGCTCTCTTATCAAAAACGTGTAGGGTTACCTGATATTATGTTGTTCTAGCTCCAGGATGGATGGAAACTCTAAGGTGGTGGTTTTCTTATATAATATAAGTTATATGGTAGACAGTCTGGTGCTGGAGATGCCGTGTGGTGAGGAGCTGCTCAGTAGACACGTTCGGTGAGTAGCGTGTTGAAGGAGGTAGATGTGCAGGAGCTTCGTTAGAGAAGATGTTCCTGTTGCTGGCCTCCTGGTTGAATGAAAGCTGGACAGCGAAGACTTGCTTGGAGGAGGTGTTGCATGTTCAGGAACATAGAGTAGAAATAAGAGAGCTGGTTGGTGAGGACGCAGAAGGACAGCTGGTGGTCGCCATGCTGCCGGCGGGAGCAGGGACCGCCAGGCAGGGGGAGGCAGAGGCCGCCAGGCAGCAGAGGTGTTTCAGGAACCGAGGCCAGAATGAATCTCAATGGAGACAGGAACAGCTTACACAGCCGCCGGAAATAAACCGTGGGAAGTCGCCGGTTTCTCGACCCGTACTTCTAGGATACGGTGGCAGCTGGTGGCTGGTTGCTGGGATACTGGCTAATCTGGTGACGCCCCCCGGGCCGCTCGTTTTGGTTGCTAGGAAGACGTAGCAGGTAGTGGTTGCTTTAGGATACTGTGGCATTGGAATGCGGCGGCTACGCAGTTGTGGGGAGACGTCACCTACAATACTCCCCCCTTCCTCCAGGCGGTGTAGGAGACTTGTTGTCTGTAGAGTTGCTTAGCACATGTGAGGGCAGAACAGGCGGTGCATGCCTCATGTGAGACAACAACGGCGATGGCGTGGATAAGGCACGGTCGCTGGATACAACTGTCTAGATACACACTATCTGTGGGAGAAGAGGGGGGTAAAAGGGTGTGTAGGCGATGAATGTTGTGCTTCCCTCACGGCTTGGAGTACAGGGTGCGTCAGATGCGCCTGCTGGGTGTGTGGGCCTGGGTCAGGAGCAGGGCTGCGTCGGCAGAAAGCGGATGAGGCTCGTGACAGCAGCTGGGTCGACAGCAGCAGGGTGCAGGACATTAGCAGGGGAGTACCTGAGGGAGAAAAGAGGTGTGTGGGTCACTCAGGAACAGAGCCCGCGTCAGGGGCGGCAGGGGTTACTGCTGGGCGGGGTCAGCGTCTGAAGGAGCAGGACGGGTGTGCTGGGGTCGGTAGGATGTGGTAGCAGGGGCAAGGAAGAGGGCTGGTGTCTGCTTAGAGTATGAAGAGCTGCCTCTGTGGAAAAGCCAGTCTTCGACGTTGTGGTTGAAAGTCCGGTAGAGAGATCCGTCCGTTCTCCATCCTGTGAGTGCACATTTTTCCGGGGTCACCATTTGGCAGGGTTACGTGATGTTATGTTGTCTGCTTACTCAGGATGGATGGAAACTCTAAGGTGGTGGTTTTTCTTATATAATGTAAGTTATATAGTGAACCAGTCTACAGTGCTGGAGATGCCGTGTGGTGAGCTGCTCGTGGAGCACATTCGGTGAGTAGCGTGTTGAAGGAGGTGGATGTGCGGGAGCTTCTCGTTAGAAGATGTTGCCTGTTGCTACAGCACTTCTGGTTGAATGAAGCTTCTGGACGGCGGAGCTTGCTTGGAGGAGGTGTTGCGTGTTCAGGAACGTAGAGTAGAAATAAGAGAGCTGGTTGGTGAGGACACTCAGAGAAGGACAGCTGGTGGGTCGCCATGCTCGCCAGCGGGAAGCCGAGACGCCAGGCAGGCGGAGAAGCGAGGAGGCCGCCAGGCAGCGGAGGAAGATGTTGCGTGTTCAGGAACTGAGGCCAGAATGAATCTCAATGGTATGGTATTGGGGATTGCTGGCCACTTTGCCCTTTAGGCTATTTCGGCCGGAACTGATGTCTTCTTTCTTCTTCTTGAGGTTTCTTCTTCATTCTTAGTCTTCTTTCTTGCTAAAACTAATCTGATGTTCTTGTTTCTTCTTTTCTTGTTATTCTTGTGTTCTTCTTGTTTTTTGGTATTTTTGTTTCTTCTTGGTGTTGTTTTTATTTGGGATGAATTATGGGCATAGTGGGTATTATGATAGTGAGTTACTGACAGTCAGAATGAAAATGGCCAGTCAGGTGACAAGTTTCTTTGTGATTTTTTTTTTTTGTAGCCCGTGTGTGTCTTTTTGTTTGTATATGTGTTGGTAGGTGTCAGTTTTACTTGGTATATGTGCGTGTTGTATGTAATGGAAGGTTTGTGATATGTCTGATGTATGTTTTATTTTTTGTTTATTCATTTTCATTTTCTTTAGGGCATGGTTACATACATATTATAAAAAGCGTTCATCGTGTGTCTTTCACAACATCTTGGATAGACAGGTCTCTCCTTGAGAAGATTATTACAGCGTCACTTATGGTGACATCATCTTGCAATAAATTGGGTAGTCAACACAAGCCTCGGCAGCAGCTAGCATCTGGCTGCGGCGTTCTGGTTCGTACTGGCTGCACTCCAGTCAGAATGTGTCGAATGGAGATAGTTTTTGTTGCACGTGGCACAGATGGAGAAAGAGTTGTCTATGCAAGCTTTTAGGTGGGTCAGATGGGTAATTTAACCTTAGTCTGGCAAGAACCTTCTTCCTCCTATTCTTTCTGTATGCTGAAAGGCAGTTTCCTATATTGTCTTCAGTTGTTGCGAAGATCTAACCTCGTCCATTCATGTGGCCACTTCCCTATTATTTGTATATGTCTTCCCCAAGGAGAGACACGACGGCAACTCCCAGGGTACATTGGTTGTCTCCCTCGTACAGTCACTTTTGCTAGTTTGTCTGCCTGTTCATTGCCCGAATGTTGCAATGCCCAGGCACTCATATCAACACAATATTCTTGGCACACTCATATGATTTATTAAGAATGTTGCCTGTATCTCATTACTGGTAGTGTCACCACCTTGAGATTGCTTTAAGAGCTGACATAGAATCTAAAATGATAGCAGCATCATTGATATCGAAAGTTATTGCAATGTCCAATAATCTACTTGTGCAAACATCTCCACAGTGAATATGGTTGTATGCGCTGACGGCGGGAACTCCACTCGATCTCTGCTCCAGATACCGGCTCCAACGTTGTCGTCAGTTCTGGACTCGTCTGTGTACACGTGAGTATAGGCGCTATATCCTTTAGAAATTGTTGAAAAGTTGTTTAGGAGGCTCAGGATGTAGGTCATTCTTCCCCTGGAAGCCTGATGTTTCCACATAGCTGGAAGTTGGGGTTCTCCATGGCGGACACAACGGTGGAACATCTATCAGCATCTTCGAAGTGGATACCAGCACCCTGGCACAAGGTCTGGAGGCGGACAACCAGGACAGGGACCTACGCAACTTCAAGGGAAACGGGATTTAGCAACAGCACACCAGCCTGGGTGGCCTGTGCCGCGCCTCCTAGCCGCACTCAGCCGTGCCTTAGCGTCAGCATGTCCTCCTGATGTGAAGTGGAGGACATGGGCCCTCCTCTAGTCTTTCTATACATGTACACCTGTGGCACCCAGACATGGGCAGGGGGGCATCGGTTCTGTATTCTGGTCAGCTTTGCGAGGGGGTGTGTCATGCCCGAAAACGCTAACTGGCATCCATAGTCAAGTTTGATCTGATCAGGGTCTTGTATACACCGTGTAAAGATTTCCTCGGCTCCCCATGTAGTACCTGATAAAACTTTTTGGGGTGTTTGTGACTTTAAGACATCTGCTTTCAAGCTCGTTAATGGTTTTCACGTTATTTTTCAGGTCAAAATGAACACCGAATTTTTGAAGTCTGTGAAATTTAATAGGAGTATCATTTGAATTTTATGCTGGATTATTAATATTGCGTTTTCTTGGTAGAACTACTCCTTCTATATTTCTCAACTGAAAACCCTAAATCCCCCATTGTGTGCCCACTCTTCGGCGGCACTGACCCGGCTTGCACCCTTTGTGCAGATCGTCTCTCGACCGAGAGGAGCGCCAGATTGCGCAATCGTCAGCCAAACACGGAGAATTTGGAGTTCACTTAAGTTGGGTGCTGGTGATAGGAAATCATTAATCATTATAAGAAATAATATTGGGCCCAAAACGCTGCCTTGTGGAACTCTCCGTTTTCTAGGACAAATGTGTCTGACTTTACGTTATATTTAATTTGACGGAAAAAGTTCTGTCTTACAAAAATTTCTAATGAAAATTGGCAGTACCTCTCAGACCCAAGGCCTGGAGCTTCATCATGAGCCAATCCCGCCATAATATAATCAAAGCTTTTTCTATATCTGGGAATACTGCAATTAGTGTTTCTTTACTGCAAGAGCTTTTGAGATGTCGGTTTAAAGACTTATTAAATGTCTAGTGTGCTTCTACATGGCGGAAACCACACTGTCGATCACTCAATAAGTTGTTACTTTCCAAAAACATTAGCATACACGTTTTATCCTTACGTTCATGACCTTACACAGTTTGTGAGCGAAATCCGGACGGAATGAGCTGGTGTTAGTGGGACATTTGTCCCTCTTTAAGGATCGGTACGACATGGGCAAAAGTGCCATGAGTTTGGAAACGTTCTGGACGTCAGATCTCATTGAACACTTCTGTAATTTGTCAGGTTTCCCTGGTCAAGATGTGTCATCTCGTATCATATGCAAATCCAGGTCAGGAGTAGAGCCCTTGCCTTTTTTAAAGCTAAAGACCTCTGCAGGGAAAATGCTCGGTTGTAGTGCTTGTTCGTCCCCGTTCTCAGAGATCGAAGATATTAATAGTGATGGCTTGTAGTGGCTCCTCTCTACAATAACTCCCAGCACAGGCTCCGGCCGCCTACAGCCAATCAGCGTAGATCGAACCGAAAATACTAGTGACAGAGGAGGTTCAGAGGAAGAATAAGGAGGATTGATGAATTTTGGAGGAAATAGGTGCAGTGGCTAAACACCGCTTGCGTGAGAGTGTTAAGTTGGAGCAACAACTCGCCCGGACGCAGCCGGAGGCGACAGGACAGAGTCAGGCTAGCGTCAGGTGCGTGTTGGGTTGGGCCGGATTCTCAGTGCTTGGTCGGCTTGATTGTGTGTTTTCTGCGTGGAGGAGAAATGTCTTGGTATTCTTCTTAGCTTGATGTAGATTTACTTCTAACTCTCCTCCTCTTCTTGCTCTCTTGAAGTGTCCATTCATTCGTGTTTGGGTTTTGTTGTTCGTCTTCCTCGTGTCTTAAGTCCTCATAGGTGTGGAAAGTCGGAACGGTGAGTTGACCGTGGGCTTCAGCTCCACCTCTCAGTGTTCTTGGTTCAGTGTGGTGGGTGTTTTCTTGATTTTCTTTTCTTGGGTTTTGTTTCTTGGTTTTTCTTTTCTGCTGGTTTTTCTTGTCTTGGGAGCGTACAGCAAGGAGCCTCTTGTAGCTCAGTTTCTTGTCGAGACGAGCCTTGGCTATCTTGCATTCCTCCTTCCATTTCCAGGTGGGTCGATCGGCGGAAGTGTGGACCGCCACAGGCCGCGCATTTTTAACTGTGTTTGGGGCAGACCGTGTAGCGGTGTCCAGAGCTGCCACACATGGAGCAGGTGTCCTCGCGCCTCACCTTGTTTACAGTGTCCGTAGTTCTGGCATTGTAACAGCGTTTCGGTCTGCAGTAAGGCAACTGGCACAGTAGGTGTGTCTAGG
>NW_024723050.1:4564298-4623698 GCF_018991925.1 Homarus americanus | reverse complement strand
TACACCTGGCATTTCCCACATCGCATATATACACTGTACCTGCATCTCCACACGCATTGCATGTATCTCCCATACGCACTATACACCTGGCATTCCCACATGTACTGTATGTGCCTGGATTTCCCATACGTACTACACTGGCATTTCCCACACGCATTTCATACACACCGTGTACCTGCATCTCCCACACGCATTGTGCCTGGCATCCCCATACGCATTCATACACCTGGCATGTCCCACGACGCAATACACCTGGCATCTCCCACACGCATCAATAACTGGCATCACCCATATGCACTGCACGCCTGGCATCTCCCACACATACTATACACTGGCATCTACACACTATACACCTGGCATCTCCCATACGTACTGTATGCCTGGGACTCCCCACACGTTCATGCCATGGCACTCCAGTATCTCCACACGCATCAGGCCGCCTGGCATCCCCATACGATATACGCCTGGCATCTCCCACACGCATACATAACACCTGGCATCTCCCCACACGCACTATACACCTGGCATCTCCCAACATACCATACACCTGGCATCTCCCCACACGCATTACACGCCTGGCATCTCCCATAATGACATACACCTGGCATTCCCACACGTACTGTATGCCCGGCATCTCCCCACATACTATACACTGGCACTTCCACACATACCATACACCTGGCATCTCCCATACGCACCGTACACTGCATCTCCACAACGCATTGCACGCCTGGCATCTCCCACACGTACTATGCACCTGGCATCTCCCACACGCACTGCACGCCTGGCATCTCCCACGCGCATTCATACACCTGGCATCTCACACGCATCAGTGCCCGGCATCTCCCACACGCATTACCACACCTGGCATCTCCCACACGCACTGTATGCCTGGCATCTCCCACACGTACTATGCACCTGGCATCTCCCACACGTACCGTATGCCTGGCATCTACACGCACTTCATACACCTGGCATCTCCACACGACTGTATGCCTGGCATCTCCCCACACGATTATACACCTGGCATTTCCCACACGCATTTCATATACACTGTACCTGGCATCTCCCACACGCATTATACACCTGCATCTCCCAACACTTACTGTACGACTGGCATCACCATAATGCATTGCACGCCTGCATCTCCCACAATGTACCATACACCTGGCATCTCCAACACATACTATACACCTGCATCTCCCATATGCATTGTTTGCCTGGCATCTCCACACACGCATACACCTGGCATCTCCCACGCATTGCACTGGCATCTCCATACGCACTATACGCCTGGCATCTCCCATACTGCACTATACGCCTGGCATCTCCACGCATTCATACACCCGCATCTCCCACACGCACTATACACCTGGCATCTCCCACACGCACCATACGCCTGGCATCCCCATACGACATACACCTGCATCTCCACACGACATAATACCCGGCATCTCCCACACGCATTGCATGCCTGGCATCTCCACACACTATACACCTGGCATCCCCACACATACCATACACCCGGCATTCCCATATGACAGTAACCTGGCATCTCCCACACGCATTGCACGCCTGGCATCTCCCATCGCATTATACACCTGCATCTCCCACACGCATTGCACGCCCATCTCCCACACGACTACACCTGGCATCTCCCCACGCACTGTATGCCTGGCACTCCACACGCATTCATACACCTGGTATCTCCCACACGTTCGTATGCCTGGCATCTCCCACACGTACTATGCACCTGGCATCTACATGTACCGTATGCCTGGCATCTCCCACACGCATTTACACCCGGCATCTCCCACACGACTGTACGCTTGGCATCTCCCACACGCATTTATACACCCTGCATCTCCAGTACCATGCCCAGCATCTCCCATACGCATTCATAATCAGGCATCTCCCACACGCATCGTATGCCCGGCATCTCCCAATGCACTTTCATACACCTGGCATCTCCCACACGCAGAGCCCGGCATCTCGCCCCATACGCATTATACACCTGGCATCTCCCACACTATATTCACTGTACCTGGCATCTCCCCACACGTAATGCACGCCTGGCATCTCCCCCACATGTACTGTATGCCTGGCATCTCCCATAATGCATTATACACCAAGTATTTCCCACACGTACATATATAATCGTACCCGCATCTCCACACGACTGTATGCCTGGCATCTCCATAACATACCATAAAACTCATCTCCCACATGTACTGTGCCTGGCATCTCCCATAAGCATTCATACACCTGGCATTCACCGCATTATATACACTGTACCCGCATCTCCCACGCACTGTATGCCCAGTATCCCATATGTACTATACACCTGGCATGTCCCACACGTACATACAGCACACTTATCTGCATCTCCCACACGCACTATACACCTGGCATCTCCCCACACATCGTACTTAATCGCACCATACATTCTGCACGCCTGCATCTCCCCACACGACATAGCACCGGCATCTCCACACATACCATACACCTGGCATCTCCCATACGTACTGTATGCCTGGCATCTCCAACACATACTATACACCTAGTATCTTCACACGCATTGCAATACCGGCATCTCCCATACGCATTATACGCCTGGCATCTCCCATACGCATCTATACGCCTGGCATCTCCCACAATTCCATACACCTGGCATTCCCCACTATATACTATACACCTGGCATCTCCACACGCATTACAATGCCTGGCATTCCCCATACGATATACACCTGGCATCTCCCCACACGCATTGCATGCCTGGCATCTCCATATACAATATACACCTGCATCTCCACACATACTATACACCTGCATCTCCCATAGTACTGACACACCCGGCATCTCCCACACGCACTGCACGCCTGGCATCTCCCACACGCATTTACACCTGGCATCTCCCACACGCATTGCACGCCTGGCATCTCCTACACGCACTATACACCTGGCATCTCCCAATAATGCACTGTATGCCTGGCATCTCCCACACGTACTATACACTGGGCATCTCCCACACGTATCGTATGCCTGGCATCCCCACACGCACTAGCACCTGGCATCCCCACACGCACGTAGCGCCCGCATCTCCCACACGCATTCACACCCGCATCTCCCCACACGCACTGTATGCCCAGCATCTCCCACACGCCCATAACACCTGGCATTCACACTACCATATACACTGTACCGGCATCTCCCACACGTACCATACACCTGGCATCTCCCACACGCATCAGAAGACTGGCATCACCCATAATGCACGTCGCCTGGCACTCCCACACGTACTATACACCTGGCACTCCCACACACATACTATACACCTGGCATCTCCCATACTGCACTGTATGCCTGGCATCTCCCAATATGCACCATACACCTGGCATCTCCCACACGATTGCACTACCGGTATCTCCTATACGCTTCATACGCCTGGCATCTCCATAATGCATCATACGCCTGCATCTCCCACACGCATTCATACACCTGGCATCTCCCACACACCATACACCTGGCATCTCCCATCATCGCATTCACCTGGCATCTCCCATAATGCATCACTCCTGGCATCTCCACACGACGTATGCCTGGCATTCCACACATACCATACACCTGCATCTCCCACACATACTATACACCTGGCATTCCACGTACTGTACACCTGGCATCTCCCACACGCATTGTACGCCTGGCATCTCCCCACACGCACATACACCTGGCATCTCCCACACGCACTGCACACGCCTGGCATCTCCCACACGCATTCATAATCTGGCATTCCCACACGCACTGCATGCCTGGCATCTCCCACATGTATTCATACACCTGGCATCTCCCCACACCACTGTATGCCTGGCATCTCCCACGTACCATGCACCTGGCGTACCGTGTGCCTGGCATCTCCCACACGTACTATACACCCGGCATTCCACACGCACTGTATGCCTGGCATCTCCCACACGCATTATACACCTGGCATCTCCCAACATATTATACACCTGGCATTCCCCACACGCACTGCACGCCTGGCATCTCCCATATGTACTATACACCTGGCATCTCCACACGCATTGCACGCCTGGCATCTCCCATACGACATACACCTGGCATCTCCACACGACATACACCTGGCATCTCCCACACATACTATACACCTGGAATCTCCCACACGCACTGCACGCCTGGCATCTCCCATATGCATTCATATGCCCGGCATCTCCACACGCACATACACCTGGCATCTCCCACACATACTATACACCTGGCATCTCCACACGCACATGCCTGGCATCTCCCCATACGCATTATACACCTGGCATCTCCCCACGCACTATACTCCCTGGCATCTCCCACACGCACTGTATGCCTGGCATCTCCACACATACTATACACCTGGCATCTCCCACATATTATACACCTGGCATCTCCCATACGCACTGTACACCTGGCATCTCCCATACGCATTGTACGCCTGGCATCTCCCACACGTACTATATACACTGTACCTGGCATCTCACACGTACTGTATGCCCGGCATTCCATACGTACTATACACCTGGCATCTCCCCACATGTACTGTATGCCTGGCATCTCCCATACGCACTGCGCCTGCATTTCCACACGTACTATATACACCGTACCTGGCATCTCCCTAATACTGCACGTATGCCTGGCATCTCCCATACGCATTATACACCTGGCATCTCCCATGTACTGTATGCCTGGCATCTCCCATGCATTATACACAGCATTTCCAATACGCACTATATACACTGTACCGGCATCTCCCAGACCGTATGCCTGGCATCTCCCATACGTACTATACACCTGGCATGTCCCACACGCATTATACACCTGGCATTCCCCACACGCATGTACGACTGGCATCACCATACGTACTGTACGCCTGGCATCTCCCCACACATACCATACACCTGGCATCTCCCACACACTATACACCTGGCATCTCCATACGCACTGTATGCCTGGGATCTCCCACACGCCATACACCTGGCATCTCCCCACACGCATTGCACGCCTGGCATCTCCCATACGCATATACGCCTGGCACTCCCCACATGCATTACACGCCTGGCATCTCCCACACCCACTATACACCTGGCATCTCCCCACACATACCATACACCTGGCATCTCCCACACGACCATAATGCCTGGCATCTCCATACGCATATACACCCGGCATTCCCCACACGCACTGTATGCCTGGCATCTCCCCACATACCATACACCCGGCATCATACTATACACTTCCGGCATCTCCCCATACTGCATCGTACACCTGGCATCTCCACTAATGTACTGTACGCCTGGCATCTCCCACACGCACTATACACCTGGCATCTCCCACATGTACTGCACGCCTGGCATCTCCCACGCGCATTCATACACCTGGCATCTCTCACACGCATTGCATGCCTGGCATCTCCCCACACACGACTATACACCTGGCATCTCCCACACGTACTGTATGCCTGGCATCCCCACACGTACCTATGCACCTGGCATCTCCCACACGTACCGTATGCCTGGCATCTCCCACACGCATTATACACCTGGCATCTCCCACGTACTGTATGCCTGGCATCTCCACACACGCATTATACACCTGGCATTTCACACGCATATATACACTGTACCTCATTCCCACACGCATTATACACCTGGCATCTCCCACACTTACTGTACGACTGGCATCACCCATACGCATTGCACGCCTGGCATCTCCACACGCATTATACACCTGGCATCTCCAACACATACTATACACCTGGCATCTCCCATACGCATTCGTTTGCCTGGCATCTCCCACAATGCATTATACACCTGGCATCTCCCACACGCATTGTACGCTGGCATCTCCCATACGCATTATACGCCTGGCATCTATACGCACTATACGCCTGGCATCTCCCACACGCATTCATACACCTGGCATCCCCCACATGTACTATACACCTGGCATCTCCCACACGTACCATACTGGCATCTCCATACGTATATACACCTGGCATCTCCCACACGCATTTGCCCTCTGGCATCTCCTCATAACGCATTGTATGCCTGGCATCTCCACACATACTATACACCTGGCATCTCCCACACATACTATACACCTGGCATTTCCCATAAGCACTGTACACCTGGCATCTCCCACACGTACTGCAAGCCTGGCATCTCCCACACGTACTATACACCTGGCATCTCCCACACGTACTGTACGCCTGGCATCTCCCACACGTACTATACACCTGGCATCTCCCCACACGTACTGTATGCCCATCTCCCACACGTACATACACTGGCATCTCCCACACGCATTGTATGCCTGGCATCTCCCACACGTACTATGCACCTGGCATCTCCACATGTACTGTATGCCCGGCATCTCCCACACGCACTATACACCTGGCATCTCCCACACGCATACTGTATGCCTGGCATCTCCACACGCATATACACCTGGCATCTCCCACATACTATACACCTGGCATCTCCCCAATACGCATTGCACGCCTGGCATCTCCCATACATACTATACACCTGGCATCTCCCCACACGTGCTGTAAGCCTGGCATCTCCCATACATACTGTAGGCCTGGCTACACCTGTCTCCCATACATACTGTAGGCCTGGCACCTGTCTCCCATACATACTGTAGGCCTGCACCTGGCATCTCCCATACATACTGTAGGCCTGGCTACATGGCATCTCCCATACACTGTAGGCCTGGACACGCCTGTCCCCATACATACTTTAGGCTGGCTACACCTGGCATCTCCACACACATACTGTACCTGTCCCATACATACTGTCAGGCCTGGACACACCTGGCATCTCCCACTACATACTGTAGGCCTGGCTCACCTGGCATCTCCCATACATAGTGTACACCTGGCATCTCCCCCTTACTGTAGGCCTGGCTACCTGGTACATCTCTCTCCACATACTGTAGGACTGGCTACACCTGGCAACTCCAATCGTGCTGTATGCTGGGCTACACCTGGCATCTCCTATACATACTGTAGCCTGCTTACACCTGGCATCCCCCATATGTACTGTATGCCTGGCTACACCTGGCATCTCCCCATACTGTACTGTAAGCCTGGCTACACCTGGTATCTCCACACATACTGTGCCTGGCTACACTGGCATCTCCCATACATACTGTAGGCCTGGCTACACCTAGCATCTCCCATACATACTGTAGGCCTGGCTAAACCTGGCATCTCCCATACATGTAGGCCTGGCTCACCTGGCATCTCCCCGCATACATACTGTAGGCCTGGCTGAACCTGGCATCTCCCCATACATACTGCTAGGCTGGCTAGACCTGGCATCTCCCATACATACTGGCCTGGCTACCTGGCCTCTCCCACATATGTACTGTATGCCTGGCTACACCTGGCATCTCCCCATATGTACCTGTATGCCTGCTACACCTGCATCTCCCATACATACTGTGAGCCTAACACCTGGCATCTCCCGACATACTGTAGGCCTGGACACACCTGGCATCTCCCATCACGTGCTGTAGCTGGCCTGGCTACACCTGGCATCTCCCATGTACTGTATGCCTGGCTACCTGACAGCTCCCATACTACATGTAGCCTGGCTACACCTGGCATCTCCCATACATACTGTAGGCCTGGCTACCTGGCATCTCCATACATACTGTAGGCCTGGCTACACCTGTCTCCCATACATACTGTAGGCCTGGCTACACCTGGCATCTCCCATACATACTGTTGCCTGGTTACACCTGGCATCTCCCCTTATACTGTAGCCTGGCTACACATGGCATCTCCCACATACTATGGGCCTGGCTACACCTGGCATCTCCCACATACTGTAGGCTGGCTACACCTGGCATCTCCCATACATACATAGGCCTGGACACACCTGGCATCTCCCATACATACTGTCGGCCTGACTACACCTGGCATCTCCCCTTACATACTGTAGGTGCACCTGGCATCTCCCATACATACTGTAGGCCTGGCTACACCTGGCATCCCATACATGACTGTGGGCCTGGCTACACCTGGCATCTCCACATACACTCTGTAGGCCTGATTACACCTGGCATCTCCCATACATACTGTGGCCTGACTACCTGGCATCTCCCATACATACTGTAGGCCTGGCTACACCTGGCATCTCCCATTATGCTGTAGGCCTGGCTACACCTGGCATCTCAAATACACTGTACACCTGGCATCTCCCCATACATACTGTGGCCTGGACACCTGGCATCTCCCATACATACTGTAGGCCTGACTACACTGGCATCTCCCACATACATACTGTAGGCCTGGCTACCTGGCATCTCCCATACATACTGTAGGCCTGGCTACCTGTCTCCATACATCCTGCACACCTGGCTACACCTGGCATCTCCCATACATACTGTGAGCCTGGCTACCTGGCATCTCCCATACATACTGTACACCTGGCATCTCCCATACATACTGTACACCTGGCTACACCTGGCATCTCCCATACATACTGTAGGCCTGGCTACACCTGGCATCTCCTATACATACTGTATGCCTGGCTACACCTGTCTCCCCATACGTACTGTACACCTAGCTACACCTGGCATCTTCCATACATACTGTACACCTGGCTACACCTGGCATCTCCCATACATACCTTGCACCTGGCATCTCCCATACATACTGTACACCTGGCATCTCCCATACATACTGTACACCTGGCATCTCCCATACATACTGTACACCTGGCATCTCCCCACTACTGGCCTGGCACCGCATCTCCCATACATACCGTATACCTGGCTACACCTGGCATCTCCCATACATACTGCACACCTGGCATCTCCCATACATACTTGTCAACCGTCAGTGAGACAAGACGTGCCCCGAAGGCGCTCCAGGTTTTAGCAGCCAGGCCGAGTCTGTTTGGCCCTGCCACTCCCCCTGCTATACTTCAACGCCATACCAGCCTTACTACACCGGGATCTATTCAGCAAAACATTCTAGTGATTAGTGAACGATTGATTACCGAGCAGTGTTCCAATAGTGCACTTAAGGAAAAGCAAAAAGCACAGCAGTATGACTGGACCCGACCTAACCTGACCGGAACTTTCTCAGCAAAACATTCAAGTCATCAGTGCAATAAGTGATTATCATACAGTGCTCGATAGTGCACCCCAAGGAAAAGTCAGACAGTGGGGACTTTATCGGTCACCTTCAAAGTGCCAGTGACAAGGACCACCGCGGTGTTTACATATATCGTGAAAACTGTGTCGGCGACCCCAAGCACCAGGGACAAAGACCCACGGTCTTTACGACTGACAAATATTAGCAGATGTCTACCAGTGTCAGTGGCCCTCAAAGTGCCGTCAGTGACAAACACTTCCGTCCGCCCACAACAGATATCAACAGATGGCCACCAATCACTTACTCCCGACGCACTCTGTACCACCTAAAGCGTGGGGACGGTTATCCTGATGGCAGTGTTATCGCGCGACTCAAGTCACTGAACATATTCCACGCACGTAGCCGTAGACAGGGCCGTCATACACATAAGCCCATTAGAACCGTAACCTCCACTAGGAAACCGGAGAAACCCACCCCTGACAGACCGTACCACCACACTGAAGTTCCACGGATATGGTATGATCTCCCGTCTTTACTGCTATCCAACGTCACTTCCCTAGCTAACAAGTTGAACGAGCTGGCAACTACAGTCAGGTCAGCCGCCGCGAGCGTCGTTGCCATATGTGAGGCTTGGCAAATTGTGCCTGAAACGTGTCATATTGAGGGATACCAACTCTTTCATCACCTTCGTTCACATAGATGCGGAGGGGGCGTTGCCCTCTTCTGTCAAGATGACCTACGCCCGTCACGCCTGGATGTTCAAGTCCCAGCAGATGTGGAAGCATTATGGGTACGTGTTGTGCCACGGGCCCACCCGCGCAACAATGCTTCCATCATAATCTGTGTGGCATACCATCCGCCTCGCTCACCCACCAGAGACACTCTTATCAATCATCTCATTACCACCTCAGACCACCTCAGAGTTAGGTACCCATGTGCCAAGTTAGTATTATGTGGGAATTTTAATGAAATTGACACCACTGATATCCAGGACCAGCTATCACTATCACAAGTTGTGACCTTCCCCACACACGGTCAAAATACCCTTGACCTTATCTTAACTGACTTAGCGGACCAGTACCAACCACCTCAACCAATGCCTCCTATCGGGTGTAGCACACACTTATCAGTGCTCTGGTCCCCAGCTGCCACTCCCACTCAAGTACAGAGACCCTACATCAAGACCTACAGGCCGATTACTGACTCTGCAGTGCGCCTCTTCGGGCAGTGGATAGTTCACCATCCCTGGACTGAAGTACTTAGCGTGGATGACGTGGAAACCAAATGGATAAATTATACCAACACCACCACGGAAGCTCACCACCACTTCTTCCCCGAGAAGTCCGTCAGATCTCACCCAGTTGACTTGCCCTGGATCACACCTCGGATCAAAAGACTTATGCAACAGAGAGACAGAGCCTTTCATCTCAATGACCACATCCGCTACAGGTCCCTTCGCAACCGAGTCATCCGCGAAATACGCACTGCAAAGAAGTCCCACTACCCAACCAAATTACAACACCTGAAGCAGACCAACATCAGTCAATGGTATGGTAAGCTTAAAGAACTCTGTGGACTAAACAATAAGACACACCCCCTCCCCTTCCTTAGCCATCTCACTAATGTTGACGCAGCTGAGCAAACAAATAACCATTTCGCTACTATATGCCAGACGCTCCCCCGGCTTGACACAACCACTCTCCCTGCTTACCTACCAGCCCCCCTTCCCACTGACTTAGTAGAAGAATTTGAAGTAGCAAAACGCCTGGACAAACTAAAATTAAAACGCTCTACCACCCCCATTGACTTACCAATGAAACTATTCAAGGAGTTCTCCCCGGAGCTTGCTAAACCCCTATGCTCCATCATCAATGCTTCTCTCAGTCAAGCCAGATGCCCAGCTGACTGGAAGACCTCTTATGTATCACCAGTGCCCAAGTCAACCAGCCCACAATCCTTAAATCAGCTACGACCTATTGCAATCACCCCAATACCCAGCCTAATCTGTGAAAGTTTTGTGTTCGACTGGGCTTATGCTGATATTGCAGGAGTCGTAGACCCTCAGCAATTTGGCAACATGAAAACTTCCTCCACCACTCACTATCTTGTCAGCTTTCTCGATTACATATACCACCATCTCGAGAAACGAAAAAAGTCTGTAGCTGTCGCCTTCATTGATTTCACTAAAGCATTCAACCTAGTCGACCACAATATAATCATCAACAAAGCTATTGACCTCGGCTTCGGAGAAGTCTTATACCATGGCTTACAGACTTCCTCAGTGACCGACGCCAAGCTGTACGCTTCCGAGGGGCTGTCTCCACCTTTCAGTCATTCACCTGTGGCGTCCCCCAAGGCACCAAGATGGGACCACTCTGCTTCCTTATGCTCATCAATGATGCCCTAAGAGAAACCCCTGTTCGCTGGAAATATGTCGACGACTCCACCATTGGGATCAAAGCGTCAACAATTCTGCGCCCAACTATACCGCCCTTCAGGATTTATTGAACAGTCTCCAAAACTGGGCCACCAACAACCATGTCACCATCAACCATACCAAGACCATGGTTATGCACATCAACCTCTCCTCCGACATTGTCCCACCTCCTTCCATTACTTTAGGTCCCGAACACACTCCAGGTTGTAGATTCCACGAAGCTCCTCGGCGTCACCATAGACAACAAACTAAATTGGAAACCACACGTCAGTGAAGTTGTCAAATCCTCCAGTTTCCGTCTCCACCGCCGACTCAAGTCCCTCGGAGTTCCTGCACCCGAGCTCCTCAGTGTTTACACAACATTCATACTTCCCAAGCTCACCTATGCCTCCCCCACCTGGTCTTCCTCCCTAAATGCCACACAACGTAAACACCTAGAAAAAGTGCAAAAGAGGGCATGCAAGATTATTCTCTCCCCTTCCTACTCCACATATCAAGAAGCGCTCAACACACTGACCCTTTCGACTCTCACTGACCATCACCACGACCTTATCTGCAAATTTGGGAAGAAGCTTCTACACCATCCTCGACACCGGCTCCTACTACCACCTGAGATCCCTAGTCCGAGAATTGCTGTTCGACACCACAACCGCATCCGGCCCATACGTGCACGAACTGATCGCTATAAGAACAGCCCAGTCCCAACCATTGTAAAAATTATCAATAACTTGTAATAAACCAGTGTATTCCTCCCAGTAAACATTACTCCTTGCACTGTCACTATGTTGAAATGAACTGTAGTTTGAGCTTTTCCCCATCTAGTTATTATATGTCTTATTTGTGTCACTTATGTTACTTGTATATTATTTGTAATTCGAAACCCATTCCCCAAATATGTAACTGTATATTTTCAGCCTTCTGGCTGCCAAGCTCTCTCAATAAACCATTAATTATTATTATTATTACACCTGGCATCTCCCATACATACTGTACACCTGGCATCTCCCATACATACTGTATACCTGGCATCTCCCATACATACTGTACACCTGGCATCTCCCATACATACTGTACACCTGGCTACACCTGGCAACGGGAGCGGGTAAGGGAAGTGGAGTGACTGCTAGTTAGTGCGTCCTCTGCAGTTTTAACTTTCCTCGCTCCTTGCTATGTTTCACTGGATTTACTCTTGTTATACATAGTGGTTACTGATAGAATAATGTTTAACAGTAATTAATCATGTCAATGTAGCTAGGTTAGCTCATCATTGTAACCACCAGGCTACTGGGCCAAGCTGTCAGGTGTTATGATTTTTTTCAACTCGTATTTTTGGGTAGATGTACGTAACTTTCTTAATTTATTTTTATTCATTTACATGCACACACCATCCTACATATATAGTATTGTGAAAAAGTATACAGTATTACACCACAATTACCTATATCCTTCGTGTTGGGTTTGGCTAGATGGCTACGAAAGAAATTCTGTAAGTTTGATCTACGTATCAACCCAGCTGGCGCTGGAGCTGTATGGTAACTCGACCAACTCGACTGTAACAACAAAGCACGAAGTTGACTTGAGCAGACTCCCATTTTTTCTACATTACATTTTGTTGTCTGTTTCTTAAGGTACAGTGAGTTCTGCTATAACGCGTGTTTTGAGAACGCGAATTGGCTCTAACGCGATTTATGAAGAGGAACGATATTTGTATAACGCTAACGCTTGTTTGCTGTAACGCGATTTTTGCTTACTATTTCTCCAATTTTGTGGTATTAACTGTGAATATGGTAAAGAAGAATATCTCCAAGAAGCGTTCTGTTGATCGCATTCCCGGTGATGATCGTAAAAGAAAGGCTATAACACTTGAAGAGAAGTTCTATGTTATCAACCTCAAAATCACCCTTCTCCCCCATCAAGTTATATTCATATTTCTTCACGGTAAAGCGTTACATTTACTGTATGATTTCGTTATTAGATATGAATGTAACATTTGTTTAGACTGTGCTAACCTTTGTGTTAGACAAACTACTAAAATTTTTTCGATTTCGAGTAGTAATCTGCACCTAACCCTATTTTCTCCATAAGCCCTGTTATTTCTATTACACGAATTTCTATAACACAATGTTTTACAAGAACACAACTATCGCGTTATAGCAGAACTGACTGTACTGTATTTGTGAGAGGATTTCCCCATTATTATTTATTTGTATGCATTTTAATAATAATAATAATAATTAACGGTTTATTGAAAGAACATGGCAGCCGGAAGGCTGAAAATATACAGTTGCATAATTGGGGAATGGGTCACTTGATTGACAAATAATATAAGTGATACAAATATGATATATAATAACTAGGTGGGGAAAAGGTTATACTACAGCTCATTTCAACAAAGTGACAGTGCAAAAAGGTAAAACTGGCTGGGAGTGAATACACACACTAGTTGATTACAAGTTGTCGATAATTTTTATAATGGTTGGGACTGGGCTGTTCTTATAACATGTGTTTGTGTCACACACGCATATACAATACAGCTCCTCCCCGACTTACGACGGGGTTAGGGACTCAAATCCAGGTCGTAAATCGAAATGGTCGCAAGTTGAAAATGCTTAAATAATACATAGAAAATCTAAATTGGGTGTCACTTTTTCTTCTCAGCACAACAAAACTCTCACTTTTAAGCTTGCCAGCCATTTTAAAGTGAATTACAAACGAAAATTTTGTCTGTGTACTGACGTTGGGACTCAAAAATACGTAAGTGCAGATCGTAAGTGCGGGTGGTCGTAAGTCAGGGATGAGCTGTACAGGTAAAAGAAATAATTGTCCTTAGGGCAAACACATGAAGGGAACATACATTTATTTGTACACAAGTAAAAATGTACCCCCCCCTCCCCGGTCAGCAAATGATATTCGAAGATTTGGCGATTCGTGGCCATTTTGAGACCTAACCCCAGCAAATTTGAAGGGCCTACTGTACTGCACTGATGTATAATCCCACCCAGAGTTTTTGGGTAAAAAAGCCTGACATTTTCATATACAGGGGGTGGTAATTTCCCTCTAATCCAGACTAATGGGAGGGAAGGTCTGTCCAGTTTGGCCAAAACTCAAGATTGGGCAGAAGTCTGTATAATGTCCATGTTGCAAGGTGAAAAATTCTGAGTCGAGTTGCCTAAATCACTGTAATTTTTAGCCTAGACTTAACACCCTCAGGGATTTTACATTCCATATGAATGCATTCTAGCCATTTGAAGTTTTAACATTTGTGGAAAAAATAAAAGATTTCACGGTGTCTCATATGTTCTCGGCAGCTTGGTGCTTGCTCTTGGTACAGCTGTACTCAGTGGGCCAACGAGCAGCTGGTGTTTGTCAGCTTTCTTACGCCTGGCAGCTGTCTCTCGGCTCTAATCAAGGGCCGTGCCCCAAAAATATTTCCAATTGATGGCCTGTATTATATAGATTTTAATATACTGTACTGTGTATTTATTTAAATATTTTTTATATAAACTATTCACAATCAGTTGGGTAAAAAAATGGTTTTCTCAATTAATTAGAACTGACTTTATAGACTCCAGTATAAACATTTTGTTGTCTTTTTATCAGAAAAAAAATTGAGCTCCCAACTTTATATCATGTCCATGTTAAATAATTTTTTAAGATCTTTTATTGAAATGGTCTTCTAGAAATTAGACCGTGGTCTAATGTAATGGGAGACTGATAAAAGAATTGTACAAAGAAGAAGTGTGTTTCATATGGTATACTGCAAGATAATAATCCTGTTAATAAAAAATTGAATCACTAAGTACTGTACAGTACCTATTAATTACAGTAATTACTTACCATGAAGCCATTGAGTCTTGAGGTGAGAACGTGGTTGAGGCATGAAGTGATTGTATGACACTCACAGTGTGCGTCACGGGGGTTAGGTTCTCAAAATGGCCGTGAATCACCAAATCCGTGAATAACATTTGCAGACCCGTAGGAGGGGGGGGGGGGTACATTTTTACTTGTGTACAAAGAAATGTACAGTATATTCCCTTTATGTGTTTGCCCTTTGGACAATTATTTCTTTTACCTGTATTGTATATATGTGTGTGTGTGTGTGTGTGTGTGGAGACACACAGTCACACACTGTAAGGGCTGTAACGAGCGGGATGGTTGTCCGCCGCTTGTTTGCTTGTTCGCGGCCCCACTAGGGGGGTTAGACGGAGGTGAGAAGGCCACTGCTGCCTCGTCGCACGCCAGACACAATCCAGCCATCACCACAGCTGTACTTCACCCCGTTGTTCTATTCCAACTCTGGTTGTGTACTCATCTGAGGTTCCTGGGGCTCGTGGGCTGATACCCCAGTCCTTCACTATTCGGCTGTCAACTCCAGTCACCTACTCCAGCTACTGCCGCTGCTGTCACGTCATCGCCACTTCCTCCACGCCCTATCCACCTTCCGTACCCTGGCGTCTCTCCTGTGTGGCAAGACATCGCCCACCAATGCCAGAGCCAAGTGAGGAAGCTGCCTTGGACTTCCCCCTGAGAGCGGATCACTGCATTACCAGAACATTCCACCGTGCTGGTTAGGAGGAAGATTCATCTGCAGCCGTAGGAAATACCTGTACTTTGTTGTATTGATTGTTTTGTTTTAAGTAATTGTTTGACTCCAGTGCTGCTTATTTAATATTTGTGTGAGTGGTGATTATTGTGATTATTTTCGTAGTAAAGAGATGTCAATCTCTAACGGTTGTTTGTTACCCCTTGGAAGCCCATGGTTCTTGACTTTCCTTTTTATAAGAGCCTGATTAGGCTGGCAAGGGATTTATATCCCAAAGGTCAGGCCTTTACCCACACACAAAACACATACAAATAAGTAACAATGGGAAAATCCTCTCACAAATAATCAGAAACAAATATATTAAAAGTGTGAGTCTGCCCTCAAGTCTGTGCATTATTAATAAAGAACGGACTTGAGGGTTGACTGTCACTTTTTAATAAATTTGTTTCTGATTATATGTGAGAGGATTTTCCAATTAATATTTATTTGTATGTGTTTTGTGTGTCCACACACACACACACACACAAAAAAAAAACAGGTAAAGGAAAATACCGTCTCTAGAATGAATGGCTCCCTGTCCCAGCCGCGAAATTGCCGGCAACTTTAAAAACTATCCACAGACATTCTTGGGTACATCCAGGGTGTCATCAGCAAATAATAGAGGACCACGAAATAAAATTCCACAAACTTGGGGGGGCCCCCCTATACTGTAAACTATTTACATTTCTTAGACGCTTCACTTTAGTGCTCCTCAGCAACTACCTCCATCACCTCCTCAGAGCTAACTACTGTACAGAGCTACCCTCCAGTGCCACAACAGTGGCCGCCCCCGCGTACACAAACTTTCCCCCATACTAACCAGATTTTGGTTGTGTTTTCTGGGTTGGGGTTACATGTGTCCAGTGCTGCCCCAGTCCAGTTTGCAAGGGGATCAGGACTATGAGAGTCCATGTTAGAGGGAGTTTACAGTACCTCTTGTATAATCCGACCCTAGCCTTTGAGAAATACTAGTCTGTTCACTTGAACCTTGCAACTGAGGCCTAGATCAGTTTGTACCATGGCAGCTGATTGGCTGGTGGACATGCGAAAAATCACTACAGGAAGTTCTCGTTGTTCATCACCCCTTTGACATTTGAAATACAGGTACAGTACTGTAATTAAATGTTATTTAAATAATAATGCAATGTATTGCAATGTTGCACAGGAAGGCCAAATGGCACACAGAATTACTACAAATATGTATGGGCTCAGTTACAATTCAATAAAGCCCTCATTATATCAGTGCAGCTTTGGTTTAGGGTCTTGTGAAAGAATAAAAAAATTTAATAGGTTAATAGCTAAAATATCTTTGTACAGTAGTTCTGCCCAGCTTATGATAATTCTTGGTGGCAATACAGTATCTGATTCGCTGACTGTACGGGTCATTAAATCTTACCGACAAATTTGCGGATGCAGAGCAATACAGTCAAACCTCCAAAATCTGAAGGTCTCCCAAATTTCATTGGAAAAATCCCACCATATAATAACTCGTTTTTGTGAGTCACCTCGGGTCAAGCACATGAATGTGCAAATGTGGCCTTTTGTTTCTATTCAAACAGACTTAATAGCCTTTAATACATGTGCTCATATTCATGCTCACAACTACTTAATAATTATTAGAAACTTGAGCATTTTAATGGTATCTCGGAAGTGACCAAATGGTAGTGCTGACAATAGCACTGCAAAGAGAGAGCAAGTCATGCTTACAAAACTGTACTGTACTGTACTATTCAAAGTGGAAATACAGGGTACTGAGAAAAACATTAAGGATGCATCTCTTTGCTCCCTTGGAGAGCAATATGATGTTGGAAACAAGAATACAGTATTGTAATGAGATTTTATCTCAGGTACAGAATATTATGATGCAATACACTATGTATAATACAGTACAGTACTGTATAACAAAATTCATTGTATTCTACATGTTGCTTATAATTTCATATACAGTAAGTCCTCACTTGTTTCGGTACTACGTTGCTAAACTTTAGAGACCAAAAGTTCGTTTAGCGTCCTGGTGACGCGGTACCAGGGCTGTGGAGTCGGAGTCGAGGAGTCGGAGGAAATTTCGGCTTGTGGAGTCGGAGTCGGTAAAATTGTCCAGACTCCGACTCCAGCTGAATCTTGATTGCACTGAATTGCCATTTTCTTCACGAGCTTAGTAATAGTATTAGTATCTGAGTATTTCCCTCCATTATTTAATTATATTAAATCCCTTCAGCCCACTATAAGAGGGTTGATAGAAAAAAAATGAAACTTCTGGTTTTATTTAGTCAACTGCAGGAACAGTTGCCATCCTGCGTGTAGTTTGAAAATGTAATGCTATTATAAATCACAGAGTAATTTGTAGCTTAGCAATTTCCTCTGACTTACTTCACATTTTTACATCTATTATTCTATCATACAACCTCTAAGACAGTTCAGAACTTCAGTGGGAGCTTTCTCTATAGATAAGGATTGGAAGAGTTTTATTGATGTGCAAATTATATATACTAAATATATTTTCAAATTATCATGTGTACAGTGCAGTACTATTACACAATTTTATCTATCTACCTATATATATCTAACGTAGATAGATAGATAAAGTGGTGCATTGCTTAGATAGGTAGGTAGATAGATAGATAGATAGGCAGAGATAGGGCCCGCAATACTGTCCGTTGAGGCCAAGGAGTCGGAGTCGGAAGCATAAAAATTTGAGGAGTCGGAGTCGAAGGTTTTGTCTTCGACTCCACAGCCCTGCGCGGTACAACGTCGTTTGAGTCGTCAGACTACTTTTTACCTTTTTCACAATATATATTTAGGCTGGTGTGTGCATATAAATGAGTAAAAATAGATGAAGAAAGTTACAATATCTACCGAAAAATAAGTTGAAAACATGTAAAGGTGCTCCTCTACTTAAGAACGTTCAACTTACAAACTTTCAGACATACAAACATCATCACTGAGGGGGGGTTACCTGCCAGAACAGGTGTTTAATGTGGATGAGACTGGACTATTTTGAATTAAATTCCAGATAGAACAAACATTATCTAAGAGGAGAAGAGTGAGCCAGTTTTTAAGGCTGTATTAAAGGGTATAGCTGTACTAAATATCCATAATCTTTTCATTTTTTACAATATGTTTGGTATCTACAAGAGTAAAGTTGGACTTACAAACAATTGGACTTACAAACTAGCCTCAGGAACGTAACTCATTTGTAAGTAGAGGAACACCTGTACAGTACTTAAATGACTAAAAATTTTATCTCTTGTGCAAAATATGTGATGTCTATATTCATATTATTCGATGTCTTGCAAGGATTCCAACAATGCAATTTATATTCTCCTAAATTTAGTCTGACATTTTATAAGATAAAAAAATTAAGCCTAAACCACCTTCAATAATGCCGGAAGTGCGGAGGGGGAGGTGGTGTATTATGACAGCTGGCGCTAAGGTTGGCCGGCGGGCTGTAGAGGAGTTTTGAGCTTTTTTCTTATAAAATCTCAATGAATGTGACTTTATAGTAATGCATACAAGCACCTCACAAGGCATCACACAAGGAGTTTTGATTTTCTGTATAGGTAATGTATTTCATGGGGCAAAGGGAGGCTCAGGAACAAAACTCCCGTATTTTATCTATTTATTATGGGGAAAATTGATCCGCTCAACGCCGTTTCGTACAACGTTGCGTTTTCAGGAACGTAACCCCGACGTTAAGCAAGGACTTACTGTACAGTAAAATTAAATCTATCTTTCATCTAACAAAACACTGCTGACTAAAAAGCTAAAAAAAAAGAGCTACACAGATGAGCACACACAAATATACATATGCCTGCCAACACACATAATGTACACACTTTGATCTTCCTCCCTCTATACTTTTGTTTTCTTCTTATTTATTCTTCCCTCCACTTCCTCCTTTCCTTGATTTACCTACTTATCCCTTCCTCCCATTTAACCAGCCAATATCCATAAGCTTCAAACTTTCACAAAAATTTCCATTTCACTCATAAGCAATACTCACTTTGTGCTACTGGCTCCTCAGCTATTATTTTCTCTTTTCGTTTTGAAATTTCTGCTTGTGGTGCTGCTTCTCGAGCCTGAAGATCTACATCCTTAGAGTCATGAAGGGCCTGACGCACAGTAAAATATGTCCCAGCTAGGAATACCAACAAAGTCAAACTGATCTTGGTCCACCATAGCAGATTACGCCGAATCCTCATTCTTGTAATGCTGCACCCTTAAATAAAAGAGATAAGAAAAATGAAGGATGGCATAAGATTTGAAACACTGTCATATTAATCTTTAACGTTCAATATTACAATTGGTGCTGTAGTCCCTAGTAGCATCAATCCTTTAATACTGTGTGTGTGTGTGTGTGTGTGTGTGTGTGTGTGTGTGTGTGTGTGTGTGTGTGTGTGTGCAGGTAAAACTCAATTTATGATGTCTCAATTTATGATATTTCACTTAACAATGATGATGGTTTAAGACCACCTTCCTATTTACGATAAAAAAATTCTTATTAACCCACTCCTGGTCTTTTGATGCAAATTGTATTGCTAAGCACTCCCATGCTGGCACAACCCCTCCCGCTCAACAGTATCTCACACTGAGAGCACCCCTCTAGGAAGGAGAAACACTGGAATAGTGGACCGGCCCTATCAACTACTTAAGTTCTTCCCACTTGCCCCATGGACTGGCAGATGCATCTCTAAGCACAAAAGTGAGCAGAGAAAGGGGAGACACCAATGAAGATTGGCCATTCATTTAAGGCTCAACCAGTGACAATTCTCAAAAAACATGCGAGGGAAGCTGTTCTAATGCAGTCTACTGTAATATGTAAGCAGAAAAGACCTGCACTTTCAGAGATGGAGAAACTGCTATCATGTGGATAGAGGTGAGTTTTCTAATGAAGAAACATTATTGGCCAGTAGTGGATGGTCCTCCCCCCCCCCTCAAAAAAAAAGCAAATTTACACAGCATTAAATTGAAAGGTGAAGCTGAAAGTATGGAAGAGGAAGCAGCTCGTGAATTTACAAAACAATTAGCTTTAGTGATTAAAGTGGATTGCTACAGTGCTTGACAAGTGTTTAATGCAAATGAAGCAGGCCTTTTCTGAAGAAAATGCCAGAAGAGACCTTCACTGCCAGGGAAGAAAAGTCAATGCCTGGATTCAAAGCAGTGAAAGACTAGATAACCCTGTTACTGGGAAGAAAATGCTGCTGTTGGTTTTAAATTACAATCCCTCTAAGTTTATCATTCTGAAAATCCCTGAACATTGAAAAACAGCCGGCCCTGTGGAAAAGTGGCTAATGTGTGGGTCACTGTGACCATATTTGATTACCATGTACAGTATTGTTTTTTCATTACACTGTGCCAGAGGTCACTTATATTGTGTGCAACAGAATCTGCCCTTCAAAATGTTGGTGCCAGACAATACTCCCAGCCACCCATTACATCCTGGTGAAGGTGAAGTTCCTGCCCCCAATCTCTACTCCAAACAATGGACCAAAGTCTTATCTGACACTTCAAAGCCTACTACCATCATAGACCCTTTACCCAGGCAGCCAAGGCAACTGAAGGTGAAAATGCCCCAACCCCTAAGAAGTTCTGGAGGGGGTTTAATATCTACAACACCATCTAGAACATTGGGTAGTCCTGGCACGAAGTCAAAGAAATCACCATGAATGGTGTATGGAATAAGTTTTGATCCCAGTTTGTCAATGATTTCTGGAGTTTCGAGGACTTGTAGAATGTGACGTTGTAGTGTGGTGGACACGGAGAAGTAACTAAACCTGGACGAGTTGCTCTCCTCCCACGCCAAGGAGGTGACCAATGAGGACCTGATAGTGCTGGAGTCCCCTAAAGGAGGCTAAAAAAAATGCTCCAGACAGGGACAAAAGCCTGAATATAAATTTTTTGGGGTAAAGATTCAGTAGATAACAACCACATAATACTTTACAGCAATTTTATTGCAAATGTATATACAGCTAGACCCCAACTTATGACTACATGGACTTACATCCATTGGTACTTACAACCTGCTTTGACCGTACATCCGTCGGGACATACGACCGCGGCAGTCGTGACCAAAAATATTTTCATATGACGCGCGCATTTTCTATACCGAAACGTTTACGTCCGGGGCGAGTGGGTGGCGCGTCTCGGGTCGTATCCTATAATGATCGCGCTGTGAACTTTCGTTATTATCGTATTTAATTGACTTTATAATGACTGGAAAGCGTAAAAGTGAGAGTGCTGGTGGTGCTCCGAGGAAAAGGAGACAGGCAATTACTTTTGAGATGAAACTGAAGATAATAACACAGTATGAGAATGGAAAAACAGTAGCAACGATCTCACGCGACCTAGGTTTCTCACACTCGACTATATCCACTATTCTGAAGGACAAGGAACGTATTCGTGAAGTAGTGAAAGGAACAACACCTATAAAGGGAACTATAATATCAAAGAAAAGACAAGGTCCTATTCACGATATGGAAAAATTATTGGTGATATGGATAGAAGACCAGATACAGAAGCGTGTACCCTTAAGCGTTCTAACCATACAGGCTAAAGCAAGAAGCCTGTTCCAAAGCCTGAAGGAGCAGGCAGGAGATGAATGTGATCAAACCTTTACAGGAAGTCATGGGTGGTTTGATAGATTTAAAAAACGCTACAGTCTACACAATGTTTAGGTGAGTTGAGAGGCAGCTGGTGCCGATGTTGGTGCTGCCGACGCTTTTAAGGAGGAGTTAGATGATGTGATTGTGGAAGGGAATTATTTGCCTGAGCAAATATTCAATGTGGATGAGACTGGATTATTCTGGAAGCGCATGCCTGAGCAGACATACATCCACAAAGAGGCAAAAACAATGCCCGGATTCAAGGCATTCAAGGACAGAATTACACTTCTGTTGGGGGAATGTTGCTGGTTTCAAGCTAAAGCCCTTCATGATCTATCATTCAGAGAACCCCAGGGCTTCTAAACATGTCAGCAAGCACACACTGCCAGTGCTTTATAGCAGTAATAAGAGAGCCTGGATGACCCTAGCACTGTTTGAGGATTGGTTCATGACTTGTTTCATTCCACGAGCCAAGGAGTATTGTCTGCAACAACAGATTCCATTCAAGATTTTACTGATTTTGGAAAATGCTCCGGGACACCCACCACACCTGGACGACATGCACCCTGATGTTAAGGTAGTGTACATTCCACCTAACACTACCTCTATCATCCAACCCATGGATCAAGGTGCTATTGCTGCCTTTAAAGCGTATTATTTACGCACGACCTTCGCTCAGGCTGTTGCTGCTACTGAAGGTGAGAAAACGCTCAGACAGTTTTGGAAGGAGTACAACATTTTGTCATGTATAAAGAACATGAGTGCAGCATGGGATCAGGTTACAAAACATTGCATGAATGGAATATAGAAGAAAATCCTGAAAAGATATGTGAACAGTTTCAAAGGATTTAATGAAAATGAAGTTATTTTGGATATTAGTAACAAGATAGTGGAGTTAGGTAAACAGCTGGAGTTAGAAATTGATAATGAAGATGTTGGACAGTTGGTTGAAAGTGTAGCAGAAGAGCTCAGTAACGAGGATCTTATTGAACTAGATGCACAGAAAATTGCAGAGGAAGAAGAGAGACAAATTGTAGAAGAAGAACCTGCACCCCCCCAAAAAGTTTTCAGTGAAACATATGGCAGAGGCATTTGCTACAATTAATAAAGGAATGCAAATGTTTGATGACATGGATCAAAATTATGAGCGTCATGCCAAAGTTGACAGAACGCTCCAAGATGCACTTGCTTGCTACAGAGAAATTTATAATGAAAAGAAAAAGCAAACTGTGCAGTCTAAATTGGACATCTATTTCAAGAAGTCCCCCAGTGCTGTCTCCTCACGCCCCACCAGTGCTGCCTCTTCACTCCCTCAAGATGATCCAATACCTTCAACCAGCAAGTTACCACAGTACATAAACCTGTCTGAAGAAAGCAACATTGATGACCCACCCAACCCTGTCTCCTCTTCTGCTTCTTCCAATTAATATAGTCTCCATGTATCCTGTAAATAGAAAATTATGGGGGCCGTGTGTGCATTCAGCTGACTACATTTAAGGTAAGTGCTCAGTCACACTGTATCCATTCCTCATTATTTATTACCTTTAGTGTACTGTATTTCATTGTAGATTTTTAATTTTTTTTTGAAACAAAAAAACATTTGAAATATTTTTTTTTGAAATTTATTATTTTTTTTTATCTATGTCGGACTTACGACCTGGATTTGGGTCCCTAACCCCGTCGTAAGTCGGGGTCTAGCTGTACTGTATTTATACAGTACAGTGGGGTATGCTATAACGAATCTAATTGGTTCAAGAACCTTGTTCGTTATAGCATTCGTTCGTTATAGGATTAATCCATTCCAGGCCCCCAAATACAACCACTTAGCACTGAAAAATATAATATAAAATTGAAAAAGTTGTAAAAAAGTGCATAATTATGCATCTAAACCCCTGAAATAAAGAATATCATTAATACTTGTAATAAAAAAAACAATAAATTAGTAAAAAAAAAAAAAAAAAATTTCGTTGGAGGAGTTTCGTTCGTTATAGCATTCTCAATTTTATAGGTAAAACCGTTCGTTATAGGAATATTCTTAGTAGAATCCATTCGTTATAGCATACCCAACTGTAGTTATTTTGACTATGATTTCACTTCAGAAATACTGTACAGTACAATTTTTATTGCATAAAGTGGGTAGAGCTTTGAAGCATTGTAGAGGGAAATTGTGGGGTAAAAACATGCACAAAACTGACCAAACCAAACCAAACCTTTGTCTTGATTTTGCGTCGTTTTGTGAAAAGCCAAACGTGTTATCTTCATGATAATGGCAGTTTGCACCACACTTTGGACACATTACAGAAGTTTGCAGAACACTATAGGCCTTGAAAATGTCAATTGCAGCAGCATTATTTACAAAAAAAAAATAAAACTGAACTGTTTGCAATTTTGCTATCTTGCATGTGACAAATTCCAATTCTTGAGTATCACATGACACTGAGACTTCCGCTAATTGTAATTTCTCAAGATAAATTGAAAAATTAAAAAACTGTAACTGGGAAAATATAAACTTACCACGAAAATGCGAAACCGTAACTTTTTTGCTCTATCTCCCTATATAATTTTGTTTTAAATTCGTCCACCCGATTTGCTTTATTCTAGAGGTAAGAATTTTTTTTTCTATAGACACATTTCCTTAGGTGGCTGGAAAAACCAAGTGACTGTTCCTAAATTTTAAACAGGTATCTTGTGCTGTATATTATACAGGGAAACAAGATATATGGTATGTATGATGTGTCACCCTGCTGTATCTTGTGCTGTATATTATACTATACAGGGAAACAAGATATATGGTATGCATGATGTGTCACCCTGCTGTATCTTGTGCTGTATATTATACTATACAGTGGGGTATGCTATAACGAACGGATCCTACTACGAATATTCCTATAACGAACGGTTTTACCTATAAAATTGAGAATGCTATAACGAACGAAACTCCTACAAAGAACATAATTTATTTTTTTTTCTTCACTAATTTATTGTTTTTTATTACAAATATTAATGATATTCTTTATTTCAGGGGTTTGATGCATATTTATGCACTTTTTTACAATTTTTACAATTTTATATTATATTTTTCAGTGTTAAGTGGTTGTATTTGGGGGCCTGGAATGGATTAATCCTATAACAAATGAATGCTATAACGAACAAGGTTCTAGAACCAATTAGATTCGTTATAGCATACCCCACTGTACAGGGAAACAAGATATATGGTATGCATGATGTGTCACCCTGCTGTATCTTGTGCTGTATATTATACTATACAGGGAAACAAGATATATGGTATGTATGATGTGTTACCCTGCTGTATCTTGTGCTGTATATTATACTATACAGGGAAACAAGATATATGGTATGCATGATGTGTCACCCTGCTGTATCTTGTGCTGTATATTATACTATACAGGGAAACAAGATATATGGTATGCATGATGTGTCACCCTGCTGTATCTTGTGCTGTATATTATACTATACAGGGAAACAAGATATATGGTATGCATGATGTGTCACCCTGCTGTATCTTGTGCTGTATATTATACTATATATATATGCATGATGTGTTATATCATACTATGATATATGGTATGTATGATGTGTTACCCTGCTGTATCTTGTGCTGTATATTATACTATACAGGGAAACAAGATATATGTGCATGATGTGTCACCCTGCTGTATCTTGTGCTGTATATTATACTATACAGGGAAACAAGATATATGGTATGTATGATGTGTCACCCTGCTGTATCTTGTGCTGTATATTATACTATACAGGGAAACAAGATATATGGTATGTATGATGTGTCACCCTGCTGTATCTTGTGCTGTATATTATACTATACAGGGAAACAAGATATATGGTATGTATGATGTGTCACCCTGCTGTATCTTGTGCTGTATATTATACTATACAGGGAAACAAGATATATGGTATGTATGATGTGTTACCCTGCTGTATCTTGTGCTGTATATTATACTATACAGGGAAACAAGATATATGGTATGCATGATGTGTCACCCTGCTGTATCTTGTGCTGTATATTATACTATACAGGGAAACAAGATATATGGTATGTATGATGTGTCACCCTGCTGTATCTTGTGCTGTATATTATACTATACAGGGAAACAAGATATATGGTATGTATGATGTGTCACCCTGCTGTATCTTGTGCTGTATATTATACTATACAGGGAAACAAGATATATGGTATGTATGATGTGTCACCCTGCTGTATCTTGTGCTGTATATTATACTATACAGGGAAACAAGATATATGGTATGCATGATGTGTCACCCTGCTGTATCTTGTGCTGTATATTATACTATACAGGGAAACAAGATATATGGTATGTATGATGTGTCACCCTGCTGTATCTTGTGCTGTATATTATACTATACAGGGAAACAAGATATATGGTATGTATGATGTGTCACCCTGCTGTATCTTGTGCTGTATATTATACTATACAGGGAAACAAGATATATGGTATGTATGATGTGTCACCCTGCTGTATCTTGTGCTGTATATTATACTATACAGGGAAACAAGATATATGGTATGTATGATGTGTCACCCTGCTGTTGGCAACATGTTTTGGTTTGATCACTGCAGATTAACAATTACGTACATGTGATCTTCAAATGCTGGCGAGGAAGATTACCTGGAAATGATATGTGAAGCTCAAGTATAGGTAAGTTAGTTTGGTTCATCTCATGAATAAATTATATGCAGCAGTATCTGGGGTGAAGATTCAGAAAAGGTCCACTGCGGAGCTTCATACAGCAAACATTGATATTTGGTAATAATGAAGGAGATGGCTAACACGAGAAGGAGTTGTTTGATTTCGTTCATTTTTCCACAGATGTTCTTATCATTATAGTAAGTACAGGTATTTTAAAAGATGCGACAACTTCTTATTTTAATTATAAGTATTTTGTTTTAGTTTGTCTCTATACTGTAATCATAAATACCTGTAGTGGGCAGGGCATGAAGGATGAGGGAAATTGAGGGATAAAACACAATGAAATATTGATCAGATGACACTAAAATGATGTATATATGTGCTTTGTACGTGAAGAAATTAATTATTTACCATAAATACTCCTCGGAAAAACCTGCAGAGTCAGAGCGTGTTGTCATCTGCTGTTTGTTTGCAACTGGCCTGCTCGGTGCGAGCATACTCTTACATCCACAAACAGTGTGAAATTACACCTTGATGCTTCAACAAAGTTGCTTTCATTGGTAACTGATTATTAAAATAAGTACAGTACTTCTGGTTTAATATGGCAGGGGGGTCCAAGGGGAGGAGCCCCCTGGCTAGGAAGTTAGACAAGGTTAGGTAGGTTTCTTTGGTTGGTTAGGTCAGGTTCTAGTAAATGTTGCCTCTTTTAAAATACTTAATATAATGATAAGAACATCTGTATAAAATTTGAACGAAACTGAACAACGCCTTCTGGTGTTAGCAACCTCCTCCAGGATTACCTGATATTTATATAGGGAATTAGAAATAAAATTACATTTCCATCATAAATTTCTCTTTCGAGTTTTTTAACTTTTCTATTTCACTTCAGAAAGTACAGTTTGGCGGGCGACACCGTTTACATGACTCACACAACTGTCCCACCAATCACTGTCAGTCTTGGTGTCACGTAATACTCCTGCACATGTTCAGATGTTTGAATTTTACTAGTCTAGTCTCAAGACGGTTTCTCTCTGCACTAGGTATTCTTCCTCAGCTTGGCAAACCAATCATCGTGTATTTGAAAACGAAGCTGCTGCCATTGACATTTTTAAGGCTCAGGGTATTCTGCCACCTGTTGTTAAGATAAGAACCCGTAGTTTTGTGCAAAAAGAAAAAATTGCAGACAAAAAAAAAATTCTTACTGTGCCTTTTGCATTTAATTCCTCATTCAACAATCAAATGGCATCACTTTACCCTTCTGAATCCGCTAATTACGGCAATTTTTTGTATTTTTCGGTTTAAACATTCCACATTCCTACCACTAATCTATTGTCATATTCTAATAAGAAGTCTAATTATAAGATCACTTTCAACTATTACATTACCGTCGCAAATGTACAGTGGGGTATGCTATAACGAACGGATCCTACTACGAATATTCCTATATCAACGGTTTTACCTATAAAATTGAGAATGCTATAACGAACGAAACTCCTACAACGAATATTATTTAATTTTTTTTCTTCACTAATTTATTGTTTTTTATTACAAGTATTAATGATATTCTTTATTTCAGGGGTTTAGATGCATATTTATGCACTTTTTTACAATTTTTACAATTTTATATTATATTTTTCAGTGTTAAGTGGTTGTATTTGGGGGCCTGGAACGGATTAATCCTATAACGAACAAGGTTCTAGAACCAATTAGATTCGTTATAGAATACCCCACTGTATATTAATGGAGATAGCATATCCAAAATTTTCTCAATTTTCTTCCATTAATCTTCTGCCATTATCACCTGCCTCACCTCTCACACTGCGTGTCTCCTTGATTAATCATCACTCGCATGCGTTCCCGTACACGTCACACGACCAATCAAAAGGGTTTTTTTTTGCAACCAATTAAAATGATTTGTGGTTTAATTCGCGGTATTTTTGGCCCAATCAAAATCAATTTTTATTTTGGGTCTCTCATATTTTGAAATTCAACTTCATTTCCGACCATGGAAGTCTGCGATGGGTGTCACTTCAATTATATGGAGCTCATTGAGAGTTTTGGGGAAAAAAAAGAAGAAACTATAGCATTTTTTCGATCACATGGTGTTCTTCCAACCTCAGTAAAGTGTCTTAAGTGCAAGACTGAATGTAAATATCGCAAGGAACAATATATGCGGCGTTGTGTAAGAATCTCAGAATCCAATGACGAACAAGAACCAGCCCAATAATGTAAGAAATAGGTGATTCCATCATATGGTGAGAGTCAGTTAGGTTAGGTTAGGTTTGGTTTTTGTTTTTCTAGTGTGTTTTGGTGTATTTTTTATTCGCTTAGCCATTAATTTTTTTCAAAAAACGTCCCACGAAAAAAAAAATTGATAAAAAACCGGTTAATTTCCGACAGAAATGAAGGTCATATTCGTCTAAACACACACAAATACCCTAGAAAAATATTTTTTTTGCTTTCTAACAGAGTGGGAGGTGGAAGTGTAAATTTACCCAATTTTTTTTACACACCAGGACGTCCAGGTTAGGCCAGGTCCTTCTGGTTTCTTTAGGTTAGGTTTCATTACGTTTGGTTTCATCAGTTTTGCATGTTTTCACCCCACAATTTCCCTCTACTTCAAAGCCCTGCCCACTTTGTGCGATCAAATTTGTTGGTAGTGGGGGGGGGGGTGGGGTTATATTTCCATAACAGTTCATTCCTGACAGAATTGAAGGTTAGATTGGCTTGAAACACCACAAAATACACTATAATAACCCACTTTTGTTTGCTTTGATTCTCGTAATTTGGTATAATTTCAGACTACAGCGACCAATGAATCTGATAAAAAAGTGTTACCTAACTTAATGTAATGTATGAAAATTATCATAGAAAAAATTGTTATATCGATTGAGTGTCGTGAATTTCCGGAATTCTGTGATTTTATACCCTTTAAATACAAATTACCTAAGAAAGCATTCATCTTCTCTGGTGTGATGGTAGTTCAGGAGTACAAGAGATTTTAAGAAATATCATCTTTTGATGTTACCTTAAAATGGCACACATTGGAACTGGTCACATTAAGAAATGGTGGACACGAACCTATATGCAGATATTCCTCATTCTGTCTAATTTTTCCTCCAATAACAATCTTGGACTCCCTTTCAGTAACTCCTGGTACTGTATACACAATATTCCAAACCCCGCTGCCTTAGTGGCGCCTGCACTTAACAATTACATTACAAAATACAATAATTTATTGATAGGAACCCAATAAGAATCGAACAAATTTTCTGATAATCCAGAGGGAACAAACTTTGCCATGTAATGACAGCCTTTCTGTCAGCACAAACGTTATGTTGTGCTGACCCCGACCCAGGCCAGGGGGCGGTTGCTCATGTTTACTGAGGTATCACCTAACCTTATCTTTACCACGGAAAGTTTACCCTAATATAAATTCACATACTAATAAATTTAAGTAAACTTACTCTATACTGGCGAGATATAGCAGCACATTACAAGAGTGAGCAAGTGTTATCTATGAATGTGACTGAGCTTCATGGACACTTGCGGCTGTACACAAACTTGCAAATGTGATCAGCTGACACCTGCGGACTGTCGTGTACACACACACACACACAAGATTGCCAAGAAACTCTGGAAAACTGACTTCAGTATACCAATAAATAGCTACTTATGTGATTAAATAATTCTGACAAATAATTCTTATCTATATTTTCTGTTGTTCTTATCATTTTTTTTTTTGCATATACTGTACGTAGTCGTGTCCGAAATGAATAATTAACGCGTAAATTATCCATCATTTATCCACATATTTCAGTCACTGGCTGTGGAAATGAAGAGAAAATATAAAGAAATAAATCATAACCACATGAAATAAATAATTAAGATATTGTAGTAGATACTCTTGTAGGGTACGAGTTGTTTGGTTCACACTCAGGATGGGATGGAGAAAGGAAACTCACAATGTGCTCTCTGTGTACATATTGTATTGGATGTACAATCCAGCTTGGTGCTGGGAAGTGGCAGCATGGTTACAAGCGTTGAGTAGAGAGAGCTGGTTGGTGAGGATGCTCAGAGGACTAGCTTGTGGGTCGCCAGGCAGGAGGAGGAGTAGGTGTTGCTTGCTGGTTGGTGTAGGTCGAAAGAAAGAGGTCACTACAAGGTCAAGTCTTATATAGCGGAGGTAGCCGTGGCTTAATAGTTGACCTCAGTCATGTAAGGCGGTGCTGGTTGACCTAGACCACGAGGCATACACTGGGGAATTCACGGGGTCGGCTACTCAGCGACAAACAGCGTTTGTAGGGGAGGAATCCACTACACTCTTCTCTACAACTGCCGACTTATCACCTGCCGTTCGCTTACCAGCCAATCAGCTTACAGGTAGTAGTAGAAGCCCCAGCTACATCAAGACTAAGTCTCAGGTGCGGTCGCAGGGGTACTACTGCACAGGCCTCCCTCGCAAACTGCACGGTGATTGGCCCCGCACATTTCACACCTCACTTCCCTGATCCTGACCATGAACGGTTACGAGTTTGATAACGTGGCGCGGATACGTCAGGATACGCCGACCTGCCCCAAGAAACTAAACCTCCTAGTTCTCAAGAAGTTCTTTGAAACTAATGAGATCGTGGGGGTCACCAAGGTGGAACTACTGAAGTTCCATGGTGACATCAAGATCACCTTCGCCGAGAAGGGTATGCCCGTACAGCTCGCGGAGATCCCAGACATCAACGGCATTCCATTTAAAATGATTGCCTACAAGTGGGACAACCTGAAGCTGGGAGTAATCTCCCACGCCGAAATTGCCCACGTGGACCAAGCAGAACTGAGTGAGCTCCTCAAGGGGCAACTCCAAATTGTGAAGAAGCTGTCCGACACCACTGCCCTCATCGGACACCATACAACCTTACCCAAGGAGGCTCAACTGGCGTGGGTAACTGTGCCAGTCAAGCCCTACTGCAGACCGAAACGCTGTTACAAATGCCAGCACTACGGACACACTGTCAACAAGTGTGAGGCGCAGAAAGACACCTGCTCCCTGTGCGGCAGCCCCGGACACCGTTACACGGTCTGCCCCAACACAGTAAAAAAATGCGCTGCCTGTGGCGGCCCACATTCCTCCGCCGATCGGACCTGCCCGAAATGGAAGGAGGAATGCAGGATAGCAAAGGCTCGACTCGACAAGAAACTGAGCTACAAAGAGGCCCTCCTTGCTGTACGCTCCCAAGACAAGAAAAAACCAGTAGAAAAGAAAAACCAAGGCAAGAAAACTCAAGAAAAACACCCGCCACACAGAATCAAGAGCACCACGAGGCCCGGGGAGCTGAAGCCCACGTGGTCAACCTCACCGTCTCCGACTTCTTCCACACCTATGAGGACATAAAACACGAGGAAGACGAACAACAAGACCCAAACACGAATGAATGGACACTTCAAGAAAGCAAGAAGAGGAGGAGAGTTAGAAGAAAATCTACATCAAGCTAAGAAGAATACCAAGACATTACCTCCACACAAGAAAACAACACACACAATCTAGCCGACCAAGCACTGAGAAACCATGGCCCAACCCAACACGCACCTGACGCTAACCTGACTCTGTCCTGCCGCCTCCTAGCCGCGTCCGGGCGAGTTGCTGCTGCCTCCAACTTATACTCCCTCACGCAAGCGGTGTTTAGCCACTGCACCTATTCTCTCCTCCTAAAATTCACTTCAATCCTCCCCTTATTCTTCCCCTGAACCTCCTTCCCCCCTGTCACTAGCATTTCATGTGTGTAATACCCACACACGACTCTCTAACCCTCTCCCACCATGAACCGTTACGAGTTTGATAACATGGCGCGGATACGTCCGGATACGCAGACCTGCCCCAAGAAACTAAAGCTCCTAGTTCTCAAGAAGTTCTTTGAAACTAATGAGATCGTGGGGGTCACCAAGGTGGAACGACTGAAGCTCCATGGTGACATCAAGATCACGTTCGCCGAGAAGGGTATGCCCGTACAGCTCGCGGAGATCCCAGACATCAACGGCATTCCATTTAAAATGATTGCCTACAAGTGGGACAACCTGAAGCTGGGAGTAATCTCCCACGCCGAAATTGCCCACGTGGACCAAGCAGAGCTGAGTGAGCTCCTCAAGGGGCAACTCCAAGTTGTGAAGAAGCTGTCCGACACCACTGCCCTCATCGGACACCATACAACCTTACCCAAGGAGGCTCAACTGGCGTGGGTAACTGTGCCAGTCAAGCCCTACTGCAGACTGAAACACTGTTACAAATGCCAGCACTACGGACACACTGTCAACAAGTGTGAGGCGCAGGAGGACATCTGACCTCTGACCCAGTTCGTTTGACCTCTGACCCAGCTTGGTTTGACCTCTGACCCAGCTTGGAGAAGGTCGTGCCCGATAGTGCTCCCGTTAGAGACCAAGGAAAATGGCCGCCGTGGATCGTTGTGTCTTGGGGGAAGAGGAGGGGAGTGTGGGGAAAGACGACCTCCTTGCCACTCTGTTAAGGCAGCTGGGGCAGTTGAGGAGTGAGGTTGACACTCTAAAGGGGAAAATGAAGCCCTCAGGACGGAACTCCTTCAGGTAGGTGTCCTGCCTAGCAGGACACCTGCGAAGGAGGAGCAGGCGTGGAGAGTGGTTGTCTCCAAGGGGACTAGGGTCAGGCTCAGGAAAGCTGACCAGGGTGTGGAGTGTAGTAACCCTTACCAGGTGCTGCAGGAAGCTGGCGAGGAAGAGAAGAGGCAGGACGGTATGGATCAAGGAGAGGAAAGGGCAGTTGTACAAACCCTGCCCACAGGTAAGGTCGTGGTAGTTGGGGACAGCCAGGTGAGGTTTGTAGATAGGGCTTTTTGTGCGAGAGATAGGAAACGTAGGACTAGGGTGTGTTTTCCTGGGGCTGGGATAGGGCATGTAGCCGAGAGGTTAGACAGGGTTTTGTCAGGGGAGGGTACCAATCCAGTAGTGTGTCTTAGTGTGGGAGGAAACGACATAGGTAAGGTTAGGAGTGAGGAAACTTTCAAGAGGTATAGGGAGGCGCTGGGGAAGATTAGAGATAGGGGAGGGATCCCGATAGTATGTGGTGTCTTGCCTAGAAGAGGGGTTGGTCGTGAATGGCTGTCCAGGGCAATTGCTATAAATTGCCAACTGGAAAAACATTGTGCAAACAATGGTTGGGCATTCATTGATAACTGGCAACGATTCTATGGCAACGACTACCTGTACTGTCGCGACGGAGTACACTTGTCTCGTGAGGGGGGTATATAGGACAAAGGTCAAGGACAAAGTTGGGCCTTTAAAGTCAGGGAGGGGAGAATTGATAAATGGCAGTGAAGAAAGAAGCAAAGCATTGAACAGCTACTTCTTATCAGTTTTCACAGAAGAAATTTGCCATGAAATTCCAGAGGTGGAACTGATATTTAAGGGAAAGGAAGAAGAGAAATTAAAGAATATCACTATCAGAAAAGAGGATGTTCTTAAGAAGATAAATAAACTAAAGAAAACAAAATCCCCAGGGCCGGATGAAATTTTCCCTCGAGTCTTGAAAGAGATTAGGGAACAGATTAGCGGACCCCTCGTAAACTTATTTACAAAATCATTAGACACTGGAGTTGTGCCAGACTTGTGGAAACAGGCAAATGTAATACCCATATTCAAAAAGGGAGACAGAGCATCAGCGTCAAATTACCGGCCGATCAGTTTGACGTCAGTAGTGGGGAAATTTCTTGAATCAATTATAGCAGATAGCATCCGATCGCATCTAGAAAAGCAAATTAATCTACGACTCTCAACATGGGTTTACAAAGGGAAAATCTTGTCTAACAAATCTGCTAACGTTTTTTAGGAAAGTCTTCGAGGTAGTAGATAATGACGAAAATTACGATGTTATTTACTTAGACTTTAGCAAAGCATTTGACAGAGTGCCGCATCAGAAGCTTCTGAGAAAAATTAAGGCTCATGGTATCGAGGGGAAAGTTTTAAATTGGATAAAATCATGGCTCACCGATAGAATGCAGAGGGTCAGCGTAGATGGTGTTAAATCTGAGTGGGGCCGTGTAACCAGTGGGGTTCCCCAGGGGTCAGTACTAGGCCCACTCTTGTTCATAATCTACATAAACGATTTAGATACTGGGATCAGCAGTGACATAAGCAAGTTTGCGGATGACACCAAAATAGGGCGGCAAATTAATTCAGGGCAGGATGCAAATGCATTACAGGAGGATCTAAATAAACTACAGGGGTGGTCTGAAATGTGGCAAATGAAATTCAACACCAGCAAGTGCAGCGTACTTAATATTGGAAGAACAAATACTTATAATGTATACAGCCTTAACAACATCAACCTAGAGAAGTCGACTTGTGAAAGAGACCTAGGGGTACTTTTAAGCCCGGACCTATGGCCTAGAAAACAATGCGTTAATGTTCGAAATAAGGCAAACAGAGTATTGGGTTTTATATCTAGAAGTGTAAGTAACAAGAGTGCAGAGGTCTTATTGCAACTATATCTTGCGCTAGTCAGGCCGCACCTCGATTATGCGGTCCAGTTCTGGTGCCCCTATTATAGAATGGATATAAATTCACTAGAGTCGGTGCAGCGAAGAATGACAAAAATGATTCCGGGACTTGGAAACCTTCCATATCAGGATAGGTTAAAGAAACTTAACTTGCATTCCCTAGAAAGACGAAGAGTGCGGGGAGATATGATAGAAGTATTTAAGTGGGTGAAAGGAATCAATAGAGGGGATATAGATAAAGTTCTTATAATTTACGAGCAGGATAGGACTCGGAGCAACGGATTCAAGTTGGATAAGTTTAGGTTTAGGAGGGAGATAGGAAGAAACTGGTTCACAAATAGGGTGGTGGACGAGTGGAACAAGCTTAGCAACTTTGTAGTAAGTGCGGGAACTCTGGAAAGTTTCAAAAGGAGGCTAGATAGATTCATGGATGATAGAGAGTGGTAGTAAATCTCGACAGGAGCTACCATGCACAGGCCAACCGGCCTATTGCAGACTCCTTATTTCCTTATGTTCTTATGTTCTCCCTGTGTGGCAGCCCCGGACACCGCTACACTGTCTGCCCCAACACAGTAAAAAAATGCGCTGCCTGTGGCGGCCCACATTCCTCCGCCGATCGGACTTGCCCGAAATGGAAGGAGGAATGCAGGATAGCCAAGGCTCGACTCGACAAGAAACTGAGCTACAAAGAGGCCCTCCTTGCTGTACGCTACTAAGACAAGAAAAAACCAGTAGAAAAGAAAAACCAAGAAAAGAAAACTCAAGAAAAGACACCCGCCACACAGAATCAAGAACACCACGAGGCCCGTGGAGCTGAAGCCCACGTGGTCAACCTCACCGTCTCCGACTTCTTCCACACCTATGAGGACTTAAGACACGAGGAAGACGAACAACAAGACCCAAACACGAATGAATGGACACTTCAAGAGAGCAAGAAGAGGGGGAGAGTTAGAAGAAAATTAACATCAAGCTAAGAAGAATGCCAAGACGGAAGACCAAGATATTTCCTCCAAATAAGAAGACAACACACACAATCAAGCCGACCAAGCACTGAGAAACCATGCCCAACCCAACACGCACCTGACGCTTGACCTGACGCTAACCTGACTCTGTCCTGCCGCCTCCTGGCCGCGTCCAGGCGAGTTGCTGCTGCCTCCAACTTATACTCCCTCACGCAAGCGGTGTTTAGCCACTGCACCTATTCTCTCCTCCTAAAATTCACTTCAATCCTCCCTTTATCCTTCCCCTGAACCTCCTTCCCCCCCCCTGTCACTAGCATTTTATGTATATGTATGTAATTCCTCACTTTCACACGCTCCTGAACTAAGAAGACCTCTCAACAAGCCCTCCTGCTGGACCCGGAACTGTGAAGACCGCCCTCTCTCTGCTGCCATTGTTGGCCATCTTCCCTGACCGGACCATCCACCACTGACATCGTCGACAACATCTCACGAGCGTTTTCGGTTTATCGAGCATTAGCTTGCCCTCCCCACTGGTGGTGTGAGTGACCCACACTCCAGCTGGAGAGCAGCTATAGCGCGATATTCCCGACGTGGTTTGAGCTCTTTTCCTTCTACTGCCATTTTTCCTTTTTTCGCTCTGGCCTAGGGACCTGCACCCTCAAAAGTGTATTAGCCAGGTCTTTCCAGGAAAACCGTGATCGTGCGGTTCCACCTGGAAAAAGGGGTAGCAATCCTCATCCTTCCCCAATAGGCACACTTAGCTCACGTCTATAAGTGAGTAGTCATACACTAGGAAGTAGGCTTCCCCAACGGGGCTCTGGGAGAAGCTCAGGAACCACTCTACGACCACCCGGCCATCATAGTCTGTGCAGAGTCTGAAATTTCTCTGTTACTTACTCAACCCGGAATACAGGGCCGACTGAGAAAAAAACTGCCAGCTTGGGTTATGGAGTGCGTACGCCCTCCTAACCGCGACCCCCGCCTAAACTGCCAACCTGACGACCCGAACACGACAGGCTCCGCTCAGAGAAAGCGGACCAGTTACGGGCCTTTCACGAAGCCCTGAAAAGCAGGAACACTGCCACCACCTCCAACAACCCCACCACCACTGTTACCGCCACTGAGGACGACAACTGGACGAAGGTTGAAAACAAAAAACGCCGACGTGCTTTTTCGGGAAATGAATGCCGTCAAGCAGCCCAAAAGGCACCCATCACCACCACCAGCTCACCCCCAACGACACTGCCAAAATTACGGATCTCGAAAACAGACACGAAAACGACATATGCCGCCATCACAGAGATCGAAAAACTAAATCCACTGGCCAAGTTCTCAGTGCGGCCGAACCTAAAGGGGGAGATGATTGTTCACCCCAAAGACAAGGAGTCCGCCACCACCCTCGACACTTACCTGAAAAACACCACCACCGTTGCATCAACCAAGCTAGACCCCGCCCAGAAACTGATGAAGTCGGTAGTCCTCCGGTACCCAAAGGAGCTACCCCTCGAATCCCTGGAGAAACACCCGAAGATCCTAAAAGCCGAGAGATGCTCTACCCCGTCCGACAAGACGGCCACCACAAAACAAGTGTTCATAACGCACTACGGTTCACCCCCCAGCACCACAGACCATAAAACCTAGGGGATCTACAAAGTGAGGCCCTTCGTCCCGGAGCCCCTGCGGTGCTTCAGATTCTAGAGATACGGGCACCATCAGACGAGGTACACATGCAAGGAAATCTGCGCAGTCTGCGTGCAGAAGCACGGCACACACTCCTGCCTCACCAAATTGAAAAATGGGGAAAAAATTGTCCCCAAGTGTAACAACATCAACCTAGAGAAGTCGACTTGTGAAAGAGACCTAGGGGTACTTGTAAGCCCGGACCTACGGCCTAGAAAACAGTGCGTTAATGTTCGAAATAAGGCAAACAGAGTATTGGGTCTTATATCTAGAAGTGTAAGTAACAAGAGTGCAGAGGTCGTATTGCAACTATATCTTGCGCTAGTCAGGCCGCACCTCGATTATGCAGTATGTGGCCAGTTGTCAATTCTCTTTGGGTGTCTATTATCTCTTTGTATGGGCTCACAAACGTACGTACATGAAAGATATCTCACACTCAGGATTGAGGTAGAATAGAAACTCACAATGCGTTTTCTGTATATATACAGGGCCGGATTCAGGAGTGGGCAAAGTGGGCAGTTGACTAGGGGCCTCCACATATTACAATATTTTATTTATTTGTTTATTCATTTGGATTATTTTTATTTTCATTCTTTAAAATTTATGTTTATCTATTCCATCACGTAAAACTATGTTCAGCAAGAAGCGTGATAGAAATTAGGCTAGCTACTCCTTGAAATTCATGAATATCTGGTTTTCCTATGAACCGTATTGTAGTGGACGTCTCCCCTACAACTGCCTACAACTGCGTAGCCACAGCCACCAGCTGCTACAGTCTTCCCTAGCAACCAAGCATATCCGCATTCCAATGCCGCCGTATCCTAGCAACCGAGCCAAAAGACCGGCGACTTCTCGGATTTTCCCAACATGACTCATAGCGGCTGCTGGGTATATAAGCTCTGTCTCTCCATTGAGATTCATTCTGACCATTCTTCTTGAACCAGCAACACCTCCTCCTCCACCGCTGCCTGGCTGCCTTCGCTTCTCCTCGCCTGCCTGGCGGTCCTCGCTCCCGCCAGCAAGCATGGCGACCCACCAGCTGTCCTTCTCTGAGCTTCCTCACCAACCAACTCTCATTCTGGCCCATCTTCCTGAACACGCAACACCTCCTCCCAGCAAGCTCCTAGCTGTCCAGCATTCATTCAACCAGGAGGCCAGCAACAGGCAACATCTTCTCTAACGAAGCTCCTGCACATCTACCTCCTTCAACACGCTACTCACCGAACGTCTTCTACTGCGCAGCCCCTCACCACACGGCACCTCCAGCACCAGACTGTCTATCATATAACCCTTATATTATACAAGAAAACCACCTTAGAGTTTCCTTCCATCCTGAGTGCTAGACAACATTAATATCTCGATACCCCTACAATGGTGACCCTGGAGATTAGCACTCACACAGGATGGAGGAGACACTGATCACGCTCCCAGTCTTCAAGCAGACACCGGCTCCTCTTCCTGCCCCAAGCACCACATCCTACGACCCCCAGCACACCCGTCCTGCCTCAGACGCTGACCCAGGCCCACACACCCCAGCAGGTGCATCTGACGACCCAGTACCTGCCGTGAGGGAAGCACACAACATCCATCGCCTCCACACCCCCTCTTTTCTCCCTCAGGTACTCCCTGCTAATGTCCTGCACCCTGCTGCTGTCGTGGACCCAGCTGCTGTCACGAGCCCTAATCCGCTTCTGCTGACGCAGCCCCTGCTCCTGACCCAGGCCCACACACACCCCAGCAGGCGCATCTGACGACCCTGTACCTGTCGTGAGGGAAGCACACCAATCATCGCCTCCACACACCCTTTTTCTCCCTTCTCCCACAGATAGTGTGTATCTAGACAGTTGTATTTCAGCGATCGGCTCATCACGCCATCGCCGTTGTCTCACATGAGGCATGCACCGCCCGGTCTGCCTCACATGTGCTAAGCAACTCTACAGACAACAAGTCTCCTACACCGCCTGGAGGGAAGGGGGAGTATTGTAGTGGACGTCTCCCCTACAACTGCCTACAACTGCGTAGCCACGCCACCAGCTGCTACCAGTCTTCCCTAGCAACCAAGCATATCCGCATTCCAACCGTATCCTAGCAACCGAGCCAAAAGACCGGCGACTTCTCGGGTTTTCCCAACATGACTCATAGCGGCTGCTGGGTATATAAGCTCTGTCTCTCCATTGAGATTCATTCTGACCATTCTTCTTGAACCAGCAACACCTCCTCCTCCACCGCTGCCTGGCTGCCTTCGCTTCTCCTCGCCTGCCTGGCGGTCCTCGCTCCCGCCAGCAAGCATGGCGACCCACCAGCTGTCCTTCTCTGAGCTTCCTCACCAACCAACTCTCATTCTGGCCCATCTTCCTGAACACGCAACACCTCCTCCCAGCAAGCTCCTAGCTGTCCAGCATTCATTCAACCAGGAGGCCAGCAACAGGCAACATCTTCTCTAACGAAGCTCCTGCACATCTACCTCCTTCAACACGCTACTCACCGAACGTCTTCTACTGCGCAGCCCCTCACCACACGGCACCTCCAGCACCAGACTGTCTATAATATAACCCATATATTATACAAGAAAACCACCTTAGAGTTTCCTTCCATCCTGAGTGCTAGACAACATTAATATCTCGATACCCCCACAGTATATTTTTAATGAATGCTATTGTTTGTGTTGCTAATACTATATTTAGAATTCCACAAATATATATTGATTAAAAATTAACTACGTGGAATAACGAAATTGAGATTAAAAAACAAATAAAATAATTTTTTCATTATCACTTCCATTACGAATACCATCAGGGCGCTGTTTTTGTTGACAGTCGGTCGGAGGGGGTTGGGTCGTGTAGTATCTGCACATCGGTTGTCATGTGTCTGTCGATTAAAGAGGAGACTTGCATGGCCCATGATTCGTGAACTTCCCACGAGTAGACATAAACATGTCTTGCAGATGTAAAATTAGAGAGAGAATTGTCGTGTGTGCTTGTTGAGTGAAGTCGTCGCCGCTCAGTGATGAATGATCTTGTTAGTTGTCATTTCCTAGAACATGTCTTGCAAATGTTTTACTATTGGATGCAAAACTTCAATTTTATTTATAGTTGAGTTAATACTTATTCTGAATCTATCTGACTTGAACTTAAAGAAGCCTATACATGAATTCCTGGACAGAACCATTATTTGAGTAGAGGTTTATCTGATTAATAATGCAAAGAATCATCTTTGTGAAGTCTCTTGAAATTTTTTGACATGTGCGGTAGTAGCTATATCAGGGCTGGTCGACTTGAAACCACATGAATGACTCCAGTCATGTCTCACTTTTGTGTGTGTGTGTGTGTGTGTGTGTTGGGAATTTGTACACTATCAATAAATATACAGTTAATTAAAAATTTCTCAGTGTTCTAATTTCCTCAATATAACTGTATACGGCTTCAAAATTCTCCAAAGAAGCGTTCAAATTTCAAAATTTTCCCGGGGGGCTTACAGCGCCCCCCGGAACTCCCAGATGTTTAGGTTCGCTTCACTCGCCACCCCACCCTCTTGGATAGTTATAATGAGGCGGGGCCTCCACAAAGAGGCTGCCCATGGGCCTCCACAGGTCTAAATCCGGCACTGTATCCATATTGCAGTACAGTGCAGTGCTAAGGAGTTACTAGGTGATGAGAAGCTTGCTCAGAGGTCCTGTTGGGCGAGGAGCTTTCTGAGGGAGCTGGATGGTGAGGCCCTGTAGAGAGTTGTTGCTGGTCCAGTCGATGAAAGTAGAATAATCTCCACATGACATGACATGAAATGCTAGTGACAGGGGGGAAGGAGGTTCAGGGAAGAAAGGGAGGATTGAACTGAATTTTAGGAGGAGAGAATAGGTGCAGTGGCTAAACACCGCTTGCGTGAGGGAGTATAAGATGGAGGCAGCAGCAACTCGCCCGGACGCGGCCGGGAGGCGACAAGACAGAGTCAGGCTGGCATCAGGTCAAGCGTCAGGTGCGTGTTGGGTTGGTCCATGGATTCTCAGTGCTTGGTCGGCTTGATTGCGTGTGTTGGTTTCTTGTGTGGAGGAAATGTCTTGGTCTTCTTAGCTTGATGTCGATTTTCTTCTCACTCTCCTCCTCTTCTTGCACTCTTGAAGAGTCCATTCATTCGTGTTTGGGTCTTGTTGTTCGTCTTCCTCGTGTTTTAAGTCCTCATAGGTGTGGAAGAAGTTGGAGACGGTTAGGTTGACCACGTGGGCTTCAGCTCCACGGGCCACGTGGTGTTCTTGGTTCTGTGTGGTGGGCGTCTTTTCATGAGTTTTCTTTTCTTGGTTTTTCTTTTCTGCTGGTTTTTTTTTTGTCTTGGGAGCGTACAGCAAGGAGGGCCTCTTTGTAGCTCAGTTTCTTGTCGAGACGAGCCTTGGCTATCCTGCATTTCTCCTTCCATTTCGGGCAGGTCCGATCGGCGGAGGAGTGTGGGCCGCCACAAGCTGCGCATTTTTTTACTGTGTTGGGGCAGACCGTGTAGCGGTGTCCAGGGCTGCCACACATGGAGCAGGTGTCCTCCTGCGCCTCACACTTGTTTACAGTGTGTCCGTAGTGCTGGCATTTGTAACACCGTTTCGGTCTGCAGTAGGGCTTGACTGGCACAGTTACCCACGCCAGTTGAGCCTCCTTCGGTAAGGTGGAGTGGTGTCCGATGAGGGCAGTGGTGTCGGACAGCTTCTTCACAACTTGGAGTTGCCTCTTGAGGAGCTCACTCAGCCCTGCTTGGTCCACGTGGGCAATTTCGGCGTGGGATATTACTCCCAGCTTCATGTTGTCCCACATGTAGGCAATCATTTTAAATGGAATGCCGTGGATGTCTGGGATCTCCGCGAGCTGTACGGGCATGCCCTTCTCGGCGAAGGTGATCTTGATGTCACCATGGAGCTTCAGTCGTTCCACCTTGGTGACCCCCACGATCCCATTAGTTTCAAAGAACTTCTTGAGAACTAGGAGGTTTAATTTATTGGGGCAGGTCGGCGTATCCGGACGTATCCACGCCACGTTATCAAACTCGTAACCGTTCATGGTGAGAGAGGGTTAGAGAGTACTGTGACTGATCTCAACAGCCAGCCTGCTCCGTATTTATCTGATTCTGCTGGATGAGGAATCAAGGCGCTCGTAGCGCGAGAGCCAATCACTGTGGAGAACGCGAAAGGTGTGAAACTCCCTTCTTCGGGAAACGAATGCCGTCAAGCAGCCCAAAAGGCACCCATCACCACCACCAGCTCACCTCCAACGACACTGCCAAAGTTCCGGAACACGAAAACGGACACCAAAACCACATATGCCGCCATCACAGAGATAGAAAAGCAAAATCCACTGGCCAAGTTCTCAGTGCGGCCCAACCTAAAGGGGGAGATGATTATTCACCCCAAAGACAAGGACTCCGCCACCACCCTCGACACTTACCTGCAAAACACCACCACCGTTGCATCAACCAAGCTAGACCCCGCCCAGAAACTGATGAAGTCGGTAGTCCTCCGGTACCCAAAGGAACTACCTCTCGAACCCCTGGAGAACCACCCGAAGATCTTAAAAGCCGAGAGATGCTCTCCCCTGTCCGACAAGACAGCCACCACAAAACAAGTGCTCATAACGCACTACGGTTCACCCCCCCAGCACCATAGACCTCAAAACCTGGGGGGTCTACGAAGTGAGGCCCTTCGTCCCAGAGCCCCTGCGGTGCTTCAGATGCCAGAAATACGGGCACCATCAGACAAGGTGCACGTACAAGGAAATCTGCGCAGTCTGCGCACAGAAGCACGGCACACACTCCTGCCTCACCAAGCTGAAAAGTGGAGAAAAAATTCCCCCCAAGTGTGCCAACTGCGGGGGCAAACACCACGCCTGGAACCCTGGATGCTCCGAGAAGACAAGGAGGGTCCAGGCAAACCGGCCAGCTGCAAGACCGGCTCCCACCGCCTGCACACCAGCCCCACCAAGTACCTTCGTGTGGGGAACCCAAAAGCCAAGACAACAAAGCCAACCTCCTCAGCCGGTCAACACCCAAAGTGCAGCCCAGTTTCCTGGCCTCACTACGGCCACACCTCAGCCACCCAAGCAGCAGACAACGACAACCACGAGCAAGACAAAAGAAGCACACACCAAGGCACCAGAAGGAATGATACACGTATCAGACCTAGCCAAGGTACTGACAACCTTCGCGGAGGGCCTAGCCGGACTACTGGGCCACAAGATCCAACCCACACAGCTCCAAATACTCATGGGGAGCGTCCTCGGGCAAGTCGCCACAGCTCCAGCCACCTCAGTGGAGGAAGCCACGCCGGTCCTCACACGAGTGACAGCCGAGGTACACTCTACACCGAAAAAGGCCACCAGAGAACCCAAGATACCGACAGCTCCCAGAAAGAAATTGGACGTTTCAACTCCCCTGAACCGAACCACGGCCCAGAAGGCAAAAACCACAGAACACGAAGATATGAACCTGATCCAGTTGGAATCGAACTTAGACATCTCCATCGAGGACCACCAGAAGTCCCCGATGAAACAGTGGTGGAAAACATCAGCACCCTGAACATCCTAACATGGAATGCTCAGGGCATCAAAAACAAGAAACACCTCCTACAAGAAGCAGCAGCCAAGGACAAGCTGGACATCATACTGCTACAAGAAACACTTCTACAAGAACACCACTGTTTCAAATTCAGTGGGTTACAAGACATACAGGAGGCATTTCACGCAGGCGTCAACAAGAGGATGTATGATCCTGGTCAAGTCAAGCATACCCTCCTCCGAGGTCACGCAGCAATTTCCATGTGGGGAAAACATCGAGACACAGGCCGTCAAAGTAACCCTCCAAGAACGGGAATTAACTGTTCACAACATCTACAAGAACCCAAGGGGCTCACTGGAGGTGGCTCAATTATTTGCTTCGGCCGCTGCCCACGCTGACCAGCGACCACTTCGCCACCCTAAAAACACTGAAGGTGAACAAACTCCTCACTCCACCCCCGCCGAGATGGAGATACAATACCCAAAAGGCGGACTGGGAACTCTATAGGAAACACCTGGCTAAGTGGCGGGCAAAATCACAGACGGCTGGTGCAGCACCCGTGGACGAGACAACCCTCCACCAACAGTTGCTCCGAATTGAACGAGCACACCTCCCTCGGCAAAATGTGGGCCCAGATCCGAAGGGCATCTGGGAAGGCAACACCACCACCACCAACCCATCCCAACCCAGAAGAGGAAGCCGAGAGACTTGCAAAACTGTTCTCTGACCGAGCAGCAACGAAAAACCTCCCGAGACAGGCGGAGGAGACCCAACGGCGTCTGCGACAGGTCAGACTCCAGATGATCGAAGAGGCCTGCAACAGTGAAGATGACACCGACAGACCATTCAACCAGCAAGAACTCCAGAAGTCGCTAAAACGAAGCAAGGACACAGCTCCAGGGGCCGACAGGATAACCTACTCCATGCTTTCCCATGCCGGTACAGCCAGACACGAGGCTCTGCTGCAAGCCATCAATGCTTCGTGGACAGCACAAAGACTCCCACCGGAATGGAAGAAGGCAGATATACAGCCCATTCCGAAGCCCAGAGAACCAGACAAACCGAGGCCCATCTCCCTTCTCAGCTGCATAGCGAAGACGGGAGAAAGAATGGCTCTCAACCGACTCAAGTGGAAAGTAGGCAGCCCACACCCTCACATCTTTGCTTACACCGAGAACACCGGCACAGGCAACAACATCGCCGAGATACTCAGCACAGTGGACAACAAACCAGCTCTGGTGGTCTTCCTCAACCTGGAGAAGGCCTTCGAACTAGCAAATCCATTGGCCATTACAACTACGCTCGCTGAAAAAGGCGTCAAAGGAAGTATGCTGGGGTGGATCCAGAACTACCTCACACAGAGAGAAGCACGAGTACGCTTTCAGGGAGCAACCTCAAGCTACAGGGTCCATGAAAACGGAACCCCACAAGGAGGCATCCTCAGTCCAATGCTGTTCAATGTCCTGATGGAAAATCTAGTCAAACTTCCTTTCAGACAAACAGCCAAGCTCCTATGCTATGCAGACGACTTACAGCTTATAGTAAGAGGATCAAACAGACTCGCCAACACGCAGCATGCACTCCAACTTATAGAAGAAGAGTGCAACAGACTTGGACTCAAGATAAATCCAGCCAAGTCGAAAGCGATGGCCATCTGCACAGACACACCAGACAAGATGCTCTCCATACAAAACACGCCGGTAGTCTGGACCAACGCCCACCAGTGTCTTGGAATCTGGTTTGACCAGAAACTCACCTTCAAGCCGCAACTCGAGTATCTCAGGCACAGGACGAAGGGCAGACACAATATAATGAGGTCGCTCACCAGCACAACCACAGGAGCAAACCTTCATGTGCTCAAAGCCTACTACACGGCCGCCATCAGATTACAGTGCTCCAGCACTCATTGGACTGAGAGAAGACCAAATAGCCAAGCTAGAAATAATCCAAAATAATGCTCTCAGGACCATGCTCGGAGCACCCATGTGGACCAGAATTTGCAATCTGCAAATGGAAACCGAACTACCACCGCTGGCAGTACAAGTCAAGCAGGTGACAGCCGGTCTCCTCGCCAAAATCTGTAGATCAGATAAGCCCACAGTTGCCAAAATTCGAATCAGTGCCTCCCTCCACCTCGACCACAGAGTGCGAGGGGCCACCTGGTCGCACGAGGCAAGCGAGGTCATCCGACACCTGCAAGCAGAAACACTTGTCAAGAACAACCAAGACACACGAGACAATGGTTACGTTGTTCCTCCACCATGGAGCCCTCCACCAGCCACATTCAAAATTACCGACCTAGGCGATAGTAAAGCCAACCTCCAGAAGGAGGACCTCAAAAAAATAACTCTCGAAGCCATAGCCACCGAGACACCGGCTGATGCAGCATCATACTTCACAGACGGCTCGGTGGACCCAAAACATCATAGATCCGGAGCGGCCTTCTACACCCAAGGTCAGACCCTCCGATGGAGACTTTCCAATGACTGCTCCACCCTACAAACAGAGCTGGTAGCAATCTCAAAGGCCCTACAACACGCTGCAACACAACACAACAAGTCCATCATAATTCACACGGACTCGAGATCGGCCATGCAGGCGCTGCAACACAGTCAACCAAGAGACAACGTCCACATCATTACCTCGATCCTCGCACAGCTACAGGAATTCCAAAGCCAAAACCGCCCAGTCGTCTTACACTGGATTCCCAGTCATGTAGGGATCGGAGGAAACGACGTGGCAGACGAAGCAGCCAAGGCAGCTACACGTTCTAGTAGCGTACACATCCAAGTTCCAGCAAGCGTGCAACAGATCAAGAATCACCTCAGAAAGACAAGCAAGCTCCACATCAAAAAGAGCTTCCTTCATGCATTCAACGCTGGTTCCCAATCAGCCAAATGGTACCTGGCGGCCACAAAAGGGGAACCACCTTTCGCTGACAAGAAAACTCCAAGACAAACCCAAGTCAGCATTCATCGACTACGACTAGGGTACAAGTGCTCCTGGCAGATGATCGGAAATGACGTCATGGAATGCACCTACTGTCAGGAGCCAGCAGCCAACCCACTTGTACACTTTCTCCTCGATTGCGAGGTCACACAAAGCCTCCGAAACAGAACTCAAATCTCCCAAGAAACACACACAACACCAGCGGCCACTCTAACCCGAAAGGCCCATACAGACCACATTCACCACCTACTCCGGGTCATCACACGATACCCACCACCCAGATAGCTTAGAAGGCATCCTCTCCCAGCAAGTGCGGACCCCGATTCTGGGGGCGCGCCATTCCGAAACTGACCACGTCCAAGAGTGGGGGTTGGTGGTAAGCGTCCACTGATCGGGGGTCCGCTCACACTTGCAACCAGCAGTATCCCTCTAATCTGCAGGTGGGACCACCTCCAATCCCAATCCGGTCTGGCTGCTCCTGGAGCTCCAGCCGGAACCACCAAACGGGCCGCCTATAGGCAAAGGCCCGTGTCGGACTACGGTCCGACAATCTCAACAACAACAACAACGAAACTCCCTGTTCCTGGCAAGCTGTGGAAGGTCGGACTTCTTTCGGAGTTGCTACCCGTCCGTCCACATCTGAGAGTAGGTTGGTGGACATCACTGGCTGTACGCTGATTGGCTGGTAAGCAGGCGGCGGGGTCAGTCGGCAGTTGTAGGGGAAAGTATCCACTACAATACTCCCCCTCCCCTCCGGGCGTAGTGGGAGACTGGATGTTGGCAGGGTTGCGTCCCACAAGTGATACATACTGGGCAGGTGTACGTACGACTCGGCCGCTGCAGGTGACGACTCCGTCTAGTGACACAAAACGTGTGGGAGAATCAGGGGGAGAAGCAATGTTGTGGATTAGAGGAGGTTGTACAGGCAATGGTTGTTGTGCTTCTGTCACGGTAGGGGCAACGTCCTCAGGGTCACTGGCGGGGTTGACTGGGTCAGGAGCCGGGGCCACGTCAGGAGGAGGGTCCATGACAGCAGCAGGGTCTACGACAGCAGCAGGGTCTATGACAGCAGCAGGGTCCAAGACAGCAGCAGGGTCTAAGACAGCAGCAGGGTCCACGACAGCAGCAGGGTGCAGGACAGGAGCAATAGGTACCTGAGGGTGAAAAAAGGGTGCCCACAAATGTCGTGGTTGGGATGTTGCTGCAGGTGGTAACTGCGGGTAGACTGGTGCAGGCGTAGTTTGTTGGGGGTAATGCTGGGCTGGGAGCCCAACGGGTAAGGTGGCTGGCTTGACTCGGTCTATGCTGACGGTGTCGTGTCTGCCATTCTGCATAATCTTCAGGAACTTTGCTGAACATGTAACAACCTGGAAGGGTCCATCGTAGGGGCGTTGGAGTGGGTTGCTGTGAGCATCGCGCCTGACGAAAACATACTCGGCATTGAGTAGTGTAGGATGGATGTTTTCATGGCGCCGAGGAGGCTGGCATGGAGCAGTAGCTCTGAATGCAGAAACTGCTTGTCTTAGCTTTTGAAGTAAGTCGTGACGAACGGCAGGAGTGGAGTGGTCGAGGTCAGGAGGCCTAGGGTGAGATCTGCTGGGCTGCAGTCCATGTCATCCTTGTGTGATGCACTGATGCCGAGGAGCACTAATGGTTGGGCATCCGTCCAGCTGTAAGGGTCGTGTTGTGCCTTGATTGCGTCCTTCAGCTGCTGGTGAAACAGCTCTACCATGCCGTTGGATTGAGGGTGGTAAGTGGTAGTGCGGTGCCTAGAAGTGCCGAGGAACTGTAGGAGGCTGTGCCAGAGTTGTGACTGAAACTGGGCTCCTCCGTCAGTGATGATGGTTGCAGGAGGGCTGAAACGGGAGACCCATCCAGACAGGAAGGGGCGGACGGCAGACTCTGCTGTAGAATTGAGCATGGAAATGGCTTCTGTCCACCTGGTGAAACGGTCGACGCAGGTGAAGATATAGGTGTTACCGCAGTATGATGGAAGAGGTCCCACGATGTCGAGGTGCACTACCTGGAAACGTCCTTTGGGTATAGGGAAGGTTTCTAAGGGGGCCCGTATGGACGATGTATTTTGGAGGACTGGCAGGCCAGGCACTGGGCAGCCCATTTCTTAGTATCGGACTTGATGCCGGGCCAGACGACACGTTGCATGAGGAGACGCTGGGAGGCCCACACACTCGGGTGGCTGAGACCATGGATGCGGTCGAAAACAGCGCGGTGGTAGACGTGAGGCACGAACTGTCTAGGCTCCCCACAGGACATGTCGCACCACAACTTGATGTTCGTGCCGGGAACAGCGAGTTCTTGGAGTGCGAGACCTGAGGGAGATGTCTTGTATGCTGCCAGGTCTGTGTCATTCTCTCGAGCCATGGCGAGCTGCCCGTAATCCATGGGTGGGGATGAGGGAAGAATGCTGGATATACAATGAAAGAGGGCATCGTCGATCTCGTTGTGGCTGCCTTTAATGTGTTGGATGTAGCTGGTGAATTCCGAGATGTAAGCCAAGTGGCGAAGGACAGGAGGTGTATGTGACTAAGAGGCTGAAGCGAAGGCGTGGACGAGGGGCTTGTGATCAGTGAAGATGGTGAACTGACGGGCCTCGAGGATGTGCTGGAAATGCTTGACAGCAAGGTATATGGCCAGGAGTTCTCGATCGAAGGCGCTGTACTTGAGGTGTGGTGGTTTGACGCCATTGTGAGAAGAAGGCAACAGGCATAAGAATTCCGTTGATCTCCTGTTGTAGGACGGCACCCATGGCAGTAGAAGAAGCGTCTGTTGTGAGAGTGGTCCGGGCGTTAGGTGCGGGGTAGGCCAGGAGGGTAAGGCGTGTGAAGTGCTGTTTGATAGTGGTGAATGCCGTAACAGCCTCTTGAGTCCAAACGAGAGGCTTGTGAGACGTCTTTGGGAGTCCCTTGAAAAGGTAGTAGAGGGGAACTAGGACATTGGCAGTGTTGGCAATAAAGCGGTGGTAGTAATTGACAAAACCCAGGAATTCTCAGAGTTTCTTTGCCGTTTCAGGTTTGGGGAACTCCCTAATGGCAGTTATCTTCTGTGGTAGGGGTTGGATGCCACTCGGCGAGACCCTGTGACCTAAGAAGTCGATGGAGGAGGCTCCGAAGACGCACTTAGCAGGGTGAACTTTCATGTTATTGTTCTGCAGGCGTTGGAGGAGTTGTAGGTGGTGATGATGCTCGGCAGGCGTCGGAGATGCGACGAGAATGTCGTCTCTGTAGAAGGTGACAAAATCGAGGTCGCGAAGCTTGTGGTCCATGTACCTCTGGAAAGTCTGGGCTGCATTGCGTAGACCAAAACTCATGAAAGTATTCTCGAAGAGTCCGAATGGAGTGGTAATGGCTGTCTTCTGGGTATCTGCAGGTGCTACTGGGATCTGGTGGAAGGCATTCTCCAAGTCGATCTTCGAGAAGATTGTCTTGCCATGAAGTTTGTGGTGGAAGTCCTGGACACGCGGGATAAGGTACCTGTCAGGTTTGGTGATAAGGTTCAGGGCTCTGTAGTCACCACACACCCTCCAGTCACCGGATGATGGCTTAAGAACCATGTGAAGAGGCGATTCCCAGGGACTCTTTGAAGGACGAATGATGTCTTCTTGCAGGAGTCTGTTGAATTCCGCCTTGGCTGTGTTCAGGAGCTCAGGGAGCAGGCGGCGAGGGCGTGAGAAGACTGAATGTCCTTTAGTTTCGATGGGGTGGAAAATTCCCGAGGTAGGTGGTGGTGGTGGTGGTGGAGAGACTCGGGGTGAGAAAAGTTCCTTGAACTCTCCGAGCAGGGGGGAGAACTCGTTGGACGGCGAGAGACAGGTGATAGTGTCAGTGTTTGTGGCACGTGTACCCTGGATCTTGCGTGCTGTAGGCTCATGGATGCGGCATAGATGGCTTGGGTCGACGCCTAGCTTGTGGAAGGTGAGGAAGTCGAAGCCAAGGATGGGTTGAGACACGTCTGCGACTACGAATGACCAGCGCAGAGTCATGGAGAGACCGAGTGTTATATATATGTATGTTTATATGCTGCCTTTATTGAATATATATATTATATATTATGTTACTTCTTACCAAAGTCAGAAAGTGTTTAGGCTTGTGTAAACACGAAATGTGTTTGGCACGTTGTAACCAAGAACAGAGAATAAACGCCCAGCCAGACCGACCATGTGCTTGTCATTCTCCCATTAAATAACACAAGATACTACACTGGCGACGAGGATGGGATTCACAAAGTGTTGGTGAAGCCATTGAAGAGAGGATAGTGACCACCGAAGGGAAGGCTACTCTGAACCTGGAGAATTTAAGTGAAGAGAGCAACCATGGCTGGCATCAGTGGATACATCGGACGATTGGGGGAGTATGATGCAGACAAGGAAGATTTCACATCATATTGTGAGAGAATGGACTTCTTCTTTCTAGCATATGAATTAATGGACGACGGTGGTAATGCTCAGAAGAAGAAAGCCCTTCAAGAGAAAAGGAAAGCAATCTTTTTGACAGAGGTAGGAGCTAATGTTTATTCTACTCTGGTCAATCTGCTTACTCCAGACAAACCCAAGGACTCCTCACTGATTCAGATTACCAAGATTCTGAAGCAACATTTTGATCCTGCTCCACTTGAGGTTGCTGAAAGTTACAGATTTGGCACCAGAGATAGAGGTAAAGATGAATCAGTAAGTAATTATATAGTAGCTTTGAAGAAGTTATCCATTCACTGTAACTTTGGACAGTTCTTGAACCGAGCTCTAAGAGACAGGTTTGTAATAGGCCTGAATTATGAAAATATACAGAATAAGTTAATGAACACCACTAACTTAACTTTTGAAAGTGCATGTCAGATAGCTACAAGCATGGAATTGGCCGAGAAAAACACCAGAGAATTGGTTCCAAATGCTGGTAGTGAAACAGTTAGCAGTAGTGGCTCAGTGTGTAAAGTAACTGTAGCTAAAAGGAATAAGTATACCACAAAACAAGGAACACATGCTGATTTAAAATGTAAGAGGTGCCGAGGGAAACATGAAAGCTTTCAGTGTAAGTTCAAGAATTCAAAATGTTACAATTGTCAACATATTGGACATACTGCTCCTGCCTGTAGAAGTGATAAAGGTAGAGTATATGCCGTTGAAGGTGGAGAGAAGGAAATGAAAAACAGTATTCATGAGAGTGTTAGTAATTTTGGATCTGATAATGATGAGAGTGCCCATGTGTTTACTATTTACACCAGTCGTGAAGAGAAAGTTAAACATAGGTATAATGTGGACTTGTGTATTAATGACACACCTGTAACCATGGGAATGGATACTGCAGCAGATTTCTCCAAAATGAGTAAAGATATGTATGAGAAACTATTTGCGCATGTGCCTTTAGAAGACTTGGGTGTCAAGTTGAGAACTTATACTGGAGAGATTTTGAACACAGAAGGTAAATTAGAGTGTGAGGTAAAGTGCAAAAATCAGAATTTAAAGTTGCCATTAATTATAGCTAGTTATGTGAATAGACCAACTTTGTTAGGTAAGAACTGGTTGTGTGAACTTGAGATGGACTGGAAGGAGATATTTAGTGTTAGAATGTGTAACAGTATTCCAGGTCTTGAGAAATTGCTTGAAAAATACAAGATTTTATTTGTAAAGGGACAGGATGGTATAAAGAGTTATGAAGCTCATATCACCATTGACAAAGATGTTACACCCATATATGCTAAGTCCAGACCTGTTCCTTATGCATTGAAAGGTGAGGTTGAGAAGGAATTAGACAGACTTGTGAGTGAGGGAATTATTGTGAAAACCGCCAAGAGCAATTGGGTTGCTCCAATAGTAATTGTACCTAAAGCTGATAAATCTGTAAGACTATTTGGTGATTATAAAGTTACCATTAATCAAGCTGTTGAGGATGAGCAATATCCCTTACCCACATCTCAAGATTTGTTTGCTGCACTAACAGGTGGAACCATTTTCACTAAGTTAGACTTGTCCCAAGCATATGCTCAGGTCTCTGTTGATGCTGAAAGTCAACATACCTTACCATCAACACTCATAAAGGATTGTATAAGTTCAAAAGGTTGCCTTATGGTGTTAAAAGTGCACCAAAGTTGTTTCAGTGCGTCATGGACAAAATTCTTGTGGGTCTTCCCAATGTGTTATGTTTTCAGGATGATGTCAATATTGTTGACAGTGACATCCAAAATCATGTCAAAACACTAGCCACAGTATTCGAAAGATTGTTGGCACACAATGTCAGGCTCAACAAGAGCAAATGTTCATTCCTAGCTAAAGAAGTAACTTATCTTGGCTACAAAGTGAATGCAGAAGAGCTGAGACCTGTAGAAGATAAAGTAGGAGCCATAGTAAATTTACCTGCTCCAAAAAATGTCAGTGAATTGAAAGCTTTCCTAGGTATGATACAGTATTATTCAAGGTTCTTGAGTGGACTTTCATCAGTTTTAGCCCCTCTGCATGAACTATTAAAGAAAGGGATACCATGGAAATGGAACAGTGCAACTCAGAAGTCATTTGAAGATTGTAAAGCTGCTCTGTTTAGTACTGATGTTTTGGTCCACTATGATACCAGTAGAACAGTAAAGCTTGCTTGTGATGCATCGGGCTATGGATTAGGTGCTGTCATAAGTCACATAATGGATAACGGTGAAGAAAGACCCATTGCATATACCTCGAGAACTCTTACCCAAAGCAAAAAAAATTATGCACAAATAGAGAAAGAGGCTTTGTCTATCATATATGGAGTAAAGAAATTTCACCAGTATCTATATGGGAGGAATTTTCTTTTAATAACTGATCACAAGCCTCTCTTGGCAATTTTGGGTCGTAAATCACCTGTTCCTACACTTGCTGCAGCAAGGATGCAGAGATGGGCTTTGATATTGTCGGCATATGACTATGAGATACAGTACAGACGTTCAGATGATCATTCCAATGCAGATGCTTTGTCAAGGTTGCCATGTAGTGGATCAAATGATGGAGTGGAGCCTAAGGTTTATGCTGTAACCATGATAGCAGAAGATTTTCCAGTCACCTCCGGAATGATTGCTCATGAAACTAGGAAAGATGTTGTAAACTGTATTAGGAAGAGTCCTGGAGTATACACTAAATGGATGGCCAGAGATTTGTCCATCCTTAGACTTTCAACCGTATCATTTAAGGAGGTGTCAATTATCAGTAGAACAGGGATGTGTGTTGTGGGGTATGAGAGTGTTAATTCCACAGTGTTTTAGAGGGCAAATTTTGAATGAACTGCATTTTGAACATCCAGGTATATGTGCTATGAAAGCACTGGCCAGAAGTTTTGTGTGGTGGCCTAAACTGGATGGTGAAATAGAAATGATGGTACGTGAGTGCTCTGTTTGTCAGAATGTTAGGAGTATGCCACCCAGCACACCTTTGAAAACCTGGAAATGGCCTACCCGTCCCTTCCAAAGAGTACACATTGACTTCTGTGACAAGGGAACAGACAAATTTCTTGTGTTAATTGATAGTCATTCAAAGTAGATTGATATTAAGCACATGTACAGTACTAATGCTGGTAGCACCATTGATGAATTAAGATTAATATTTGCCGAACATGGAATACCAGAAGAGGTAGTTTCTGACAATGGTCCTCCATTCCGATCATCAGAGTTTAAAAACTTCATGAGATTCAACGGTGTAAAGCATGTACTGACCCCACCCTATCATCCTGCCTCTAATGGTGCAGCTGAGAGATCAGTTAGAATTGTAAAGGAAGCACTTTCCAAGCAGGTAATTCAAGGAACTGTAGGAAAATCAATGAAACACAGACTAGCAAATTTCTTACTCAGATGCAGAACCACGCCACATAGTGTGACAGGATGTACTCCTGCAGAGTTAATGGTGAAGAGACAGTTGAGAACAAGATTAAGTTTAGTTAAGCCAAGACTGTTTGAAGTTGTAGAGAGGAAAGAAGCTCAACAAAAAATGTATCATGATAAGAGTTCCAGTGAAAGAGTGTTCAAGGTAAATGATAGGGTGAGAGTTAGGAATATGGCTAAAGGTTATGGTACTTTACATGAAAAGTGGATAACTGGTGTCATTGACAAGGTATGTGGATCTAGGACATTTTTAGTGAAATGTGGTAACTCTTTGAGATATGTTCATGTGGATCACATCATTCAGGCACATGACGAGATGAATGTAGCACCAGGACATGATGATAAACTTGACACAGTTTCAGATGATCATCATCATGATGATGTCAAAGATGATGTTTCCCAGCATCCACTCTCTGTGTCAACTGATTGTAGTGATGATATGTCTGTCACTGATAATGCACAGAGTGCAAGTAAAACCCCTGTAAAACTTGATGGAGGGAATAGTCCTAGAAGATCAAACAGAGTTAGGAGACCAGTAATTAAATTAGACCTCTAATTATCTGAATTGTGAACAGGCCTTTCAAAACTGTTTAGTTAGGAAGTTATATTTGTTGTGTTCTATTCCCTTCTTCCCTGACATGTGTAATTCTGTAAGTTTTGTTTATTTAGGATTTGTAGCAGCCATGCTCTCTTTTGAAAGGGAGAAATAGTGTTATATATATATGTATGTTTATATGCTGCCTTTATTGAAGATATATCTTATATATTATGTTACTTCTTGCCAAAGTCAGAAAGTGTTTAGGCTTGTGTAAACACGAAATGTGTTAGGCACGTTGTAACCAAGAACAGAGAATAAACGCCCAGCCAGACCGACCATGTGCTTGTCATTCTCCCATTAAATAATGCAAGATACTACAACTAACACATTTCGTGTTTGCACAAGCCTAAACACTTTCTGACTTTGGTAAGAAGTAACATAATATATAATATATATATTCAATAAAGGCAGCATAAAACATATATATATATATATATAACAGCTGCCAATGGAAAAATATTAGGACTCAAGATAACCAGAAACGGAATAATCCCCCACATCAATGAAAGAATAGCAATTGCAAAATCATAACTTACAAAGCTCAGAAGATTCCGCCAATTAAACACCAACACGCAGTTCGACCTATACAAAGCACTGATGAGACCACACTTAGAATACCCTCCGATACCTCTGAACACAATCTCAAGAACAAACCAACTTAAATTTCAAGCAGTGCAAAGTATAGCCCTCAGAAGAGCGGCAAAACACCAACCACCATACAGTACACACAAACAGCACAAGACATACACACAGAACACGGCATAGACCCACTCAACACCAGAATACACACCCAAGCAAATGCAATATGGAAAAAAATCCAGCAAGAACAGGATCCCATATTCAACCAACTAATCGAGGAAAACAACAACACATCACACAGATGGTGGCCTAGAAGCAGGAAAAATGATAATGAAGAACCAGAGCCTCTATATACACAATAAAAAAAAGAACCAAAAGATGGGAACAACTCTCCAGTCACACAAGGACCTGGAGGGACCCCACAAACAAACAAATACCTACAAAGTTCACAAATACCCACAATAAAAAACTAGAAACGAAAAAGATGGGGATCATCCCTCCAGTACCACAAGGACCTGGAGGGACCCCCCCCCCCTATCATAATATGCCCCAAGGAAACATCAAATAGAACAACTTAGCTTAGCTTGGCTGAGACCGGCCTTCCCAAACCGCATGAGTCCTCTAAGGCAGCACTGTTGACGGAAGACAAAAACCCCGTCTCTGCAATGTGGATAGCCCACCTGCTGTTAACCTCCTCCTCTATTTCCCACTTCTGAACTTTACCTTGTACTGTACCCTTCTTGCACCCTCAGAGCTAATGCTCTCTTCTCTCCGTATCACCGACCGACCGAGAGGGGTTAGTCGACTCCGCGTTCTCCACCTGACAACACCAACTCTCCTGAAGCTTCTCAACCACATAGCAACTCTCCAGCAACCTACAGCATTGTATATACAATATACTTTGAGTTAAGGAAATTTTTATTTTCCTCTCTCACCCTCATCCTGAGTGCGAGATCTCCCTTAAATTACGTGTGTATGTGGACCTAAAATTTAGAATATAGACTAAGCTGCACCACACACACACTACAGAGGCTTCTTCTGCCACTAGTTCCAGTGCGGCAGAGTGGTTAAGATGCTGCCTTTATTGAATATATATATTATATATTATATATTATGTTACTTCTTGCCAAAGTTAGACAGTGTTTAGGTTTGTGTAAACACGAAATGTGTTAGGCACGTCGTAACCAAGAACAGAGAATAAATGCCCAGCCAGACCGACCATGTGCTTGTCATCCCATTAAATAACGCAAGATACTCCAGACTGGACTAGCAACAACTCTCTACAGCACTTCACCAACCAGCTCCCTCAGAAAGCTCCTTGCCCAACAGGACCTCTGAGTAAGCTTCTCATCACCTAGTAACTCCTTAGCACTGCACTGTACAAAAATATATATATATTGTAATGGACGTCTCCCCTACAACTGCGTAGCTGCATCCCACCTGCTACGTCTTCCCTAGCAACCAAACTAGCGGCCTAAGGGGGGTGCGTCACCAGATGCCACAGTATCCTAGCATCAGAGCCAAAAGACCGGCTACTTCCCGGGTTTTCCCACCATGACTCACAGATGACTCACGGCTGCTGTGTATATAAGCTCTGTCTCTCCATTGAGATTCATTCTGCTCTCGGTTCCTGAACACGCAACACCTCCTCCAAGCAAGCTCCTCGCTGTCCCGTTCTCATTCAACCAGGAGGCCAGCAACAGGCAACATCTCCTCTAACGAAGCTCCTGTACATCTACCTCCTTCAACACGCTACTCACCGAACGTGCCTACTGAGCAGCTCCTCACCACACGGCACCTCCAGCACCAGACTGTCTATCATATAACTTATATTATACAAGAAAACCACCACCTTAGAGTTTCCATCCATCCTGAGTGCTAGACAACATTATATCACGAAACCCTACAAATGGTGACTCCCGGAGAAAAGCACTCACACAGGATGGAGGACGGACGGATCTCTCTGCCGACTTTCAACCACAACATCGAGGACTGGCTAGACCATGTGGAAGCAGCCCTCGTCGGCTCATAAGCGACTGACGAGCAAAAGTATTGCGCCCTGCTCTGTGCCTTGCCCACGGAAGTGGCCACGCGGGTCTCACAAACCATTTCCAACCCTCCAGATGACAACAAATTCGCTACCCTGCGTGATGCCTTGAAGACGTTTTATCAACAGACCAGCCCCAATCTCCTGCAAGATCTATCCTCTATCTCCCTCGGGAACTCAACCCCGGGACGTCTCTGGGAGAGCAACACAACTGAACGAAGTATGCAGAT
>NW_024723050.1:4439625-4564198 GCF_018991925.1 Homarus americanus | reverse complement strand
TGTATGTTTATATGCTGCCTTTATTGATTACATTTATTATATATTATGTTACTTCTTACCAAAGTCAGAAAGTGTTTAGGCTTGTGTAAACACGAAATGTGTTAGACACGTGGTAACCAAGAACAGAGAATAAACGCCCAGCCAGACCGACCATGTGCTTGACATTCTCCCATTAAATAACGATACTACAGCAGCATATGGTATTTGTTGGTTATTGACAATAATAGGGTATGTGGGTTTGTTTTGTGATGTGAATTATTTTGAGTTTTTGAACATTGTTTTTTATCTTCCATTTTCGTTCATAGTTGTTTATTATCTCTATTTCTCTGCTTGTTCTGATGGCCATCATTTGTTTGGTTCCTGGGTACCTGACTATCTGTGTGACATTGATGGACGTCTCCCCTACAACTGCGTATCGCATTCCAATGTGCCGCCTCCCCTAGCAACCAAGCGAGAGCTGTCCCCAGATGTTACCTTATCTTAGCAACGGAACTAGTCACCGGCTACTTCTCGGGTTTTCCCACCATGACTCATAGCGGCTGCTGCGGGGTATATAAGCTCTGTCTCTCCATTGAGATTCATTCTGACCATTCTTCTTGAACAAAGCAACCCTCCTCCTCCGCCGTTGCCTGGCTCCCTTCGCTTCTCCTCGCCTGCCTGGCGGTCCTCCTTCGCCCGAGCATGGCGACACCAGTGTCTCTCTGAGCTTCCTCACCAACCAACTCTCATTCTACCTCCAGCACCAGACTGTCTATCATATAACTTATATTATACAAGAAAACCACATTAAAGTTTCCTTCCATCCTGAGTGCTAGACAACATTAATATCTCGATACCCTACAATGGTGACTCGAGATAAGCACTCACAGGATGGAGGAGACACTGATCACGCTCCCAGTCTTCAAGCAGACACCAGCTCCTCTTCCTGCCTCGCACCACATTCTGACAGACCCCCAGTCCTGCCTCAGACGCCGACGGCCCAGCAGTACCTGCCGTGAGGAAGCACACAACATCATCGCCTCCACCCCCCTCTTTTCTCCCTCAGGTACTCCCCTGCTAATGTCCTGCACCTGCTGCTGTGTTGGACCCAGCTGCTGTCACGAGCCCTAACCGCTTCTGCTGACCCAGCCCCTGCTCTGATCCAGGCTCACACACCCAGCAGGCGCATCTGCGACCCTGTACCTGTCGTAGAGCACAACATTCATCGCCTCCACACACCTTTTTCCCTTCTCCCAGATAGTGTGTATCTAGACAGTTGTATTTCAGCGATCCTCATCACGCCATCGCCGTTGTCTCACATGAGGCATGCACCCGGTCTTCCTCACATGTGCTAAGCAACTCTACAATCAACAAGTCTCCTACACCGCCTCGAGGAGAATGATTAGTGGACGTCTCCCCTACAACTTCGTATCGCATTCCAATGTGCCGCCTCCCCTAACCCAGCAAGCGAGAGCTGTCCCCAGATGTTACCGTATCTTAGCAACGGAACTAGTCCGGCTACTTCTCAGGTTTTCCACCATGCTCATGGCTGCTGCGGGGTATATAAGCTCTGTCTCTCCATTGAGATTCATTCTGACCATTCTTCTTAGACAAGCAACACCTCCTCCTCCGCCGTTGCCTGGCTCCTTCGCTTCTCCTCGCCTGCCTGGCGGTCCTCGCGCTCCCGCCAGCGAGCATGGCGACCCACCAGCTGTCCTTCTCTGGCTTCCTCACCAACCAACTCTCATTCTGCACCTCCAGCACCAGACTGTCTATCATATAACATATTATACCAAGAAAACCACATTAGAGTTTCCTTCCATCCTGAGTGCTAGACAACATTAATATCTCGATACCCCTACAACATCATCTGCGTATGCAATATATTCTGATTGTCATGGTTTGCGGCATGTCTGCTGTGTATACAGTGTATAATGTCGGCGATATATTACTGCCTTGGGGAACTCACTATGAAGGTTGAAAATTTGTCCTAGATGGTTGTCGATGATTAATTTGGCCTTTCTGTTGTCTAGAAATTGCATAGTAGTGTTGTGATATTGGTGAGCATCCCAATTTGATTATTTTCAACTTCAATCCTTCACCAGACTTTATCAAATGCTTTTGACACATCTCTTAGAATTATATTACATTGGTCTCTGTTTGCTTGCAGCATTTCCAATTGATTCGTATATTAGTGCTATTGCTGTCATTTTACCTCGATTTTCCGAAAGCCGTGCTGTCTCAGGTTATATTGTTTTCTTGGTCTAGAAATTTCTGAGTCTGTGGTTGACTTTTTTCCAATATATTTTACCGGGTGTTTCCAGTAGTGAGATAGGTCTGTAGTTCTCTACTTGGGTATGATTCTTTCCTGCTTTCGGGATGAGTCTGATTTTGGCTATTTTAGATTTGGGAGGAAAAGCCAGTTACTGAGAGATTACAGTGTGTACCCTGATTTCGCGGTCAATTAAACCCACAGGGTACCTCGGAAAAGTGAAAACCACGTAAAGTGAACAACAGAACATATGGGATTAATTCCGATAGAGACTAGCCGACCCCCAAACTCCACTTTTCGACACAATACCTAATGTTGTAGTAAAAATAACATCTAAATTATATGATGGTATGCTCACACAATTAATATTTAAGAGGAAAACAGTCCGCCAGGTTAATGTCCATTCAAATAATGGACTCAATCCCCCCTCCTCTCAGCTCACTGGCCCTACCTCTCTGAGAAATGATTGGGTGAAACACTAGATTTTAACGTTTAGTAATAAATAATACCTCAGACTAAGTTAGGATAATATAATTGACTTTTCTGGATTCCTTGCAGGTCAGGAATATTTTGAATGTAAACTTCATATATTTTGCACAAAAGATAAAATACTTGCTTTGTGTAAAACCAAATTATTACATTAGATCTAAAATTTGTATGTTAATGCAAAATCCATGATGTTTATATTCAAAATGATCATCATATTGTAAGAATTCCAGCAATGTAAATTATATTTGGTCCAATATTTTGTATGAATTTTATGAGCAAACAAATATCTTCAGATAAAAAAAAATATTTCACATTACTATCTGTCAATCAGTACACCCCAACCTCCTCTTCCAACCGCGCCAGATGGTTGGTATTCCCACCCTCCCACCTTCCTCCCTACCAGAGAAATGTTGGGTGAAAAACTAGATTTTAACTTTTAGTAATAAATAATACCTCAGACTAAAGTAGATAATAGCCTATAATTGACATTTCTGGATTCCTTGCAGTCAGAATATTTTGAATGTAGCGTCATATATTTTGCAAAGATAAAATATTTGCTTTGTGTAAACCAATTATTACATTAGATCTAAATTTGTATGTCAATGCAAAATCCATGATGTTTATATTCAAAATGATCATCATATTGCAAAATCACCAATGTAAATTATATTCTGCCGGGTAATTTGTATGAATTTTATGAGCTAAAAAAAAAAAAAAATTATACTTCCACGATATGAGTAGATGCACCGCGAAAGTGAAAGTCCGTTCTGGTACCTTGGAAGAGGTACCCCGTAAATAAAATCGCGGAAAGTGAAAAACCGTAAAGCGGGTAATACTGGTATATTTATTTTTAAGCTGTTCGACCTAGACTCAGGAATGTTTTGTAGTACGATTTTATTAATTTGGCTTATGCCAGGTGCTTTGTTCTTGAAGCTTGCTATTGTTTTTCAATATCATTTAGGTTAATGGAGCAATTATTTGGTTATTAATATTTAAGAATTGAGGTTGATTTTTCTAGTAGGTTTCATTTCTCTGTGTTCTGGCTCAAATATGTTCTAGTTGCCTGTTCTGTTTCTTGGCAGAAGCTTCTATTGTCTTCGTCGTTGATTCTCAATATGTTCTAATAGTATTCTCTAAATATTGGTTCTTTATCATGTGGTTCTGTTGCCTTTCTACCGTTTTTGTCCTTTATGTAGCTAGTTTCTTCTGAGTTAGTCCCATTAGGTTTTTTATTTTTCCAGAATGTTTTTGACTAATCTGCTTGTGTATCATGGATCAGCTTGTTCCATGTTTCATTGTGTTTGTTCTTGCTTATGTCTTTCAGTTCTTCTTTTAGATTCCTGTATAATATTCTGTTGTCATTGTCCACCCGTGTGTTTTTGTGTATTCATATAGATTGGTGAATCTAGTTTGGATCATTTTCTTCATATGTTAATTGTGCATGTGGTAATGTATGGTATGTTGTTTTTGGGATGTTGTTTTTCATTGCTGTTATTACTTCATTGTACCATGTATCCAGTGTTTTGTCAATCTCAGTTGTGTCTTTGTTGTGTGGAGTGTTGGTTCGTTGTTGCTAAGATCCGATTAAATTTTTTCCCAATTTGTCTATTGAGTGAAAATCTTGGGATTGATGGAATTTGTATCGGGGATGTGGATAGAGTTGCTATTATGGGTAGATGATCACTAGTTGTTGTGGGTCCAGCTTTTAGATGTACGTTTAGATGGTGATGCCTATTGGTTAAAACAATGTCAGGTTTCCCAGTGTTACCGGCTGATACGTAAGTTGCAGAAGTCGGCCCAGGTGTGTTATTGTCCCGTGTTCGATGAGCATGGAGGGTTTTCCTCCTGGGTTTCTGATATTGTTTCCTAAGGTTGTGTGTTTAGCATTGAGGTCTCTATGAGTATGCTGGATTGTTTTGTCTCGTGGTTTTAGATGTCCTGTAGGGAATATTGGCCTTCTGAATGTTAGATATGAAGTCCAATGGTTATTGGGCCTCTTGTTGTATTTATTTCGGCTGCAAAAGTTACTTTGAAAGTTGTAATGCTTTTATATTGTAAGTTGCGTTTTATAGCTATTGCTATTCACCATGTGGTTTGTCGTGTATGTTCATTTGATGTACATGGTAGTTAAAGATCTTGATTTTGTCACTGATTTTCCGACCATTGCGTTGATGAGATGTCTGGGTCTATTGAGGCTGTATATATGTTAGTAAGTTCTGTTTTCCTCGCAGAGTCCAGGCAAGGACGTTGTGTTGAATTATCTTTAATGATTTGTTTTGAATAGTCGTGGATCCCGAGAACTTGGTGTAGGGTGTTTGCTGGCTCGTGTTATACTGCCAGATTCTAGGGTCACTAAGTCTAAGGGGATAACTTAACTCTAATCTTAATTTCTAAGATTCGCTGCCACCAAACCCCCTCTGGACAGCATGTAGCTCGTTAGGTAGCGTGCAGAGTGGACTAGGCATTGGGTTAGGTTTTCCATTGACCAGATCGATAAGGGTAAGAAAGGGTGAAACCATAACATGTGTAATTGATTTATTCATATAAAACATACTGGTAAAAAAACATATACATGGATTGGCCTTCCTCAGAAGAACAACAAATGTGGTTACCCAGATGGGCACCAGACTCTTACATTAATGGCGTGTCATCCACATACTTATTGCATAACCATCTGTGACCACCTTACCTCGGTCATTCCTTCTTACACTATCCCTTAACACATCAGACTGCTCCACCTGTATGGAATATAGCACCGTCGGTTATCATACATAGTAGCACCATCTCAACACACATGTACCTCCATACCTGCAAGTATGGGACTCCTTATGACTTTTAGAGTATACACAACAGGCACCTCGTTCACCACCGCCCTCGGTGGTAAAGACAAGGGCTTCACCTAGAACATACCAGCACTATTTCTACGCCTGGTATTATAGGTCGCTCAGTGGCGACCGCAGAGTTTCTCACGGTCTCCTTATTTGTGACTATTCATTTGGAGTGGTGCGCTGCAAATCCAGAGTTCACAGTGGATTGGCATAGCGGGGAAGTAGTCACCACCTGTCGTGACGCTCAAAGGGATAATGGCGGCCGCGGCGGCAAAACCTCCGACCGCATGGAACCTGAGGTGACGAGTAGGACGAGGCTCGGGCATTGCCCGCCGCTCCTCATCACGTAGCCTACAGTTTCCAATCTTTTAATCTGCACTTTTTGTTTCTTATGGTTCTCACCTGAACACTTTTCGGTATATTGTCAATCATGCCTTATAAACACATATTTTAATCCTAAATTACACACTAAGGTAAGGTCTTGGTTTGCTAGTTCTTGGGAAAATTCATGGGGTTAATATCACGTGGCATCTAGGCAGGTACATGACGCTCCTTGAAACAAAAGGCTGAATGTTCATGGCGGGGGTGTATCAACTTCACTTAAAACTGTAATGAGGATCCTCCTCTCACATTGCACTACTTGAATACAGACATAAGATTCTCTGATCACTGTACCTGTCTGGGTATACATGTCACGTGAGGATACGAGGTGTATTAAGTTCATACCGACGCATACAAGATATTTCCTTTCAAGTACAGTTTCTGGATCACTTCCAACACCTCATAGTTCTGATACATTTATCCTTTTCCAGATCATTGTTCTCAGTGTATTTTCATATGATATCTGTGGAAGTTATGTTCTACACGCTCACAGACGTAAATAGTATGACCTTCAAACCCTGATCCACACTTAGTCTTACAGTACACTAGTCGGCTCAACTGGACTTTAACATTCATCTTATGCATACCCTGAGTTCTCCTTAATGCTATGAATACAACACATAATATGATATAACTGTACCTGGGTACAATACAACCACATGGTCTAGGAACATTGAGTAGGTGAGTTGTCCTTTATCAATGTTTCCCGTTTTCTGAGGTTCTAAGCCGCGGTGCATTTGAATGTTATATAGCGTAATATGAATTAAATGGGGTTTTTAGGAATGACAATGATGTGCGCAGTACAGTGTATCTCCTGGCGAGTGTCTATTCCTTTCCTCCTTTAATCCCGTTCTGATTTTCTTAAACTTAGTTATGTCTACTCTTTCAATTTTGTTTATTTTGGTGTTTATTAATCCTGCATTTATCAACTGGTCTATATAGGTTTCTTCTACCCTGACATCTTTGTAGGTGAATTTGACTGTGCCTTCCTTGATTTCCTGCAGAAGTCTATCATTTCTTATTGTAGGTGGTGTGTTGACTGAGTAGAAGCGGATACCGATCTCATTGCCTCGGTCTGCTGGCTGCACATCGCTTGGTGAAGAGGGGGGGCACGATGGCGAGAGTGAGATTCTTTTCTTCATTTCGCTTTGGTTGGGTCAGGTTTTGCAGGTTGTGGTTTCTCTGTTTGCTGAGTTGTGGGATCTGATGATTTGTGGTGTGGTGTGCATGAATAATACTAGTTAGAATTGTGAATGGTATTCCTTCGCTTAGCTTCAAGTAAGTGTTTTCTGCTTGGTTTTTTTGTCTTTGTTTTTTCTAACACTTTAGAAGTAGTGTCTTGCAACATTATTGCAGCATAGGTTTTGGTTGGGTCAGTTTCTATATGACTGTTCGATTTTCCTTTTTTCTTCATGTCTTGATGATATCCTTCCACTGGGCATGTGCTGCCCAAAAGTGCGGTGAGGTCCTTTGCAGTTCAGACATTTTGATTTTTCTTTGTCGTTACACTCCCTGAATGTGTGCCCTTCACCTCCACATTCCGAGCAGTACTTTTGTCTTTATTAGGGCACTTGGCGTACATGGTTATATTGATAACATCTCAGCAAAGGTGTTATAAGTATAGAAATTTTCTTGTTCGATTTGGTCTTTTGAAGGTGGTAGTGGAGATGCAAATTCCGTTTTCTAGTGCCTTCTGGGCCAGCGATTTCTTTGAATCTTACTTTCATCATCGTTGGAATACAAGAATGCCCTCTTCGACTTTGCCTTGTCCTGTTCTAATTCTTGTGATATATCAATTGGTGGTTGCTGGTAATGAGTCTTATCAATCTCTTGATAACAATTGACCTTGCTCTAGCTGTGGTGGGATGGCTATAAAGTTATCTCTTTTATTAATCTATCGATTCATTGATAACGAGATCAATATTTCTCTTTATGCAAGCACTACTGAAAAGTCCTTTGCTTCTATTAAATGTCTAATTTAATTCTAGGCGTGCGCATAGAATTGCCTAATTCCTCTTTCTTTTTCGATACTTCTCTGACGTACCCGACTCCTGTACCCATAGTCTGATCATTGCTGCGTCGTTCTCATTATCATCCGTCAGGAGGTGTGTTTGTACATGTACAAGTGTATGTATGTGAGTATGCATGTGTGTGGTGTGGAGTGTCTCCCGATGGCCACGTATGAACCTACTGCTCTATGTTAAAGCTGCTCACATGTGAGGCGCAAGCCCTAGTGTACTAATTAGAGAGAAAGGATAGCGCCCTCCTGGGTGGACCCGCACGATCACGGTTGCAGGAAGGCTCGACTGGTGCCAGCTCCGGCCCCTTTTCACAAATCTGGGAGGTGAAAACTTGAGGGGACCTGAGGACGAATACACCTCTGGGTGCAGGTCCCAGGCCAGAGCCAAAAAGAGAAAGGGCTGAGTGAGAAGAAAACCCCAAACCAAGTCAGGACCCGCAGCCGACAGCAGCCCTCCAGCAGGAGTATGGGTCTCTCACACTACCCGTGGAGAATACTGCTGCCTCTGGCAATCCAGAGCGCTCGTGGGGATAATCTGGTTTCGAAAGTGCTCTAATGGGGCGATCAGGCTTTGGAATGGTGGTCTAATGCTGTAACAGGCGTGTCGCAATCAACAAGCCCAATGGTGGTCGGTTACCTGATATTCAGCAGCTGGATCAAGAGACAAAGGCTGGCAGCTTAGGCAGATGAAAGTTCTTGGGAGAGGATTCGTTCAGAGCGAGGCTGGCAACTACCTACTCCAAGAACGCAGACTGTGGTATAAGCAACGCAGCTGATTGGCTGATGGCGAGGACGGCAGCTGGCCAATCAACAAGCGAGGATGATGCGGGTAGGCAGAGCATTGCAGGAGAGTCAGTCACTGCACCTCATTCCCCTCAGTATAGCTCAGTTGATTCTAAGTTATGTCATTTTCCCATTTTTAAGCTCAGTAATGGCCGCCATCTTGGGTTTGGAGGTCAAGATGGTGTGGGGTTTCGTGATGTTGTCTCACTCCAGGATGGGTTGAGAAAGCTCACAATGCGCTCTCTATATATATATATATTGTATTGGGTGTACAGGGCAACGGTGCTGAAATTTGCAGCATGGTTACAAATGTGGAAGTAAAGCTGGTTAGTGAGGGCGTGCTTGGAGGAGGTGTTTGTTGCTTGGCTGTAGGTAGAAGAAGGGCAGGTCACGGTGAGGTGAGGTCTTATATATAGCGGGAAGGTAGGCGTGGCTTGATAATTAACCTCCGCTTTGTTAGCAGGAGCAAGTAGCAAACAACCAGACAATACAAGGCGTAGGCCAAAATTCAGCTAGAGAATTCGAAAGAATTCAGCTATTCAATGACAAACAAATTTAGTTGAGAAATTTCTATAATACTTCTCTCCGGGCAGTGCGGCTTTTTGTCTGCAGGTTCTCCATATGAGACATAACTGGCGGTGTGGATGACCATCCGCTATGGAACAACGTCAGAACACGAGATCTGTGGAAGAAGCAGAGGAGAGGTTTGGATAAGAAGGTTGTACAGAGCGAATGTGATTACTCTCGCTGTGAACACCAGATTCTCAGTAACTCCTGATGGGATATGTGAGGTCCGTCAAGAAGAAGCCACTTCAGGAGGAGGGTCCATGACAGCAGCAAGGTGCAAGACAGGCGCAGTGATACCTGAGGAAAAAGAGGTGCCGTGTCGACGAGGTGGTGCCGAGAAGTAATGGTGGGCAGACTGGCGGAGGTGCAGGACGATATGACTGGGGCGATGGGAAGGCTGAGTGAGGGCAATGAATAGATAAGAAAACCACCGACGTAGTTTTTATAGTAAGTCGTGACGAAACCCTGGGGAAGTGGTCAAAATTCAAAGTAAAGATAGTGTGATCTTTCTTTGATAGATGGCGGAGGTTATAGCGCCTACCGTCTCCGTCGATGTCAACTTTGTCGTGTGGCTGCAGGGAGCCTCACAACGATAGCGATGCTTCAAAACGTTGATGGTAGATATACTGTGCTGGGGCTGGGGCGGCGTCTGAGGCGGACAGGTGTGTTGGTCGGTAGGATGTGGTGCTTGGGAAGAAGGGCAGAGGCAGAGCTGCTCCAGGGTGTCTCCTGCGGTGTAGGGACAGTGAGGTCCTCACGTCTTGTGAGGTGGTCTTCTGCAGCGCTGATCTGGTTGACGGGACCGGAGGAAAGTGAAAGTGTAGTTGTACACGCGGACGCATGGCACCTGCGATGTGGGGCCTCTGGTATCGCATCTTCAGAGCATCCCATAAAACGTTGTTGTCAGCTGGAGGTTGGTGATGGTCTCAGATACTTGTGCTGGCGACTGGCAGGGAACAGACCAGAGACGACCTACTGAGTTGTCTGTAGCTGTAGAGCCGTAGAGCTGCCTCCGTAACAGACTAAGCCAGTCTTCAATGTTGTGAGTGACGACTGAAGTGATCAGTTCTCCTCCATCCTGCGTGAGTCGTTCTTTCACAATTTGTGGGGTTTCATGTTGTCTCACACTCAGGATGGGTTGGAGAAAGAAACTCACAATGCACTCTGCTATATATATATATTATATTGGATGTACAGTGCAATTCTTTCTGGGAAGTTGCAGCAAGTTACAGGCGTGAGTAGAGCTGGTTGGTGAGGCGTGCTCAGAGGTGTTGCGTACTGCGCGTAGGTAGAAGGCTGCTGGTCACGGCGAGGTGGTCTTGCCATGAGTAGAGCTTGTTGCATCCGCTTTGTTAGGAGCGCAAGTGGCGACCTTAGACCACGAGGCGTAGGCTGGGGGAATTCGAAAGACCAGCAGTCGAGACAAACGGCAGTTGTAATTAAAATTTCACTAAATGGCACCTAAACTAAAAATTTACCATCATCAGATTCTCACCTCGCAGTGGTAAAATCACCTCTTATTCGTGATTCCTGGTATATCTAGTTCAAGCAATTACCGGCCAGATCGCGAAAATGATCACTGGCCGCCACTGGATTTGCACTCCTGCAAAAATTAGTGCATTTTCAGAGGTACAGGACCCCAAATTTGGGGTTAAGTTTTAAAATGGTACATTGCAAATCTGTGAATAACATTTGCTGACCGGTGAGAGAATTTTACTTGTGTACAAAAGAAATGTATATTCTATATGTATGTGTTTGCCCTTTGGACAATAATTTCTTTACCTGTACAGTGTACATATATGTATCTCAGTGTGTATAACACACAAAACACATACAAATAAATAATAATGGGAAAATGCTCTCTCAAATAATCAGAGACAAATTTATTAAAATGTGACATAACCAGAGAGCGCAGAACATTACACTCGTTGCAGGCCTGACCAGGTAAAAGCTCAGTTGTGCCATTTGAGAATACCTTATTGTAAAGGTTGTTTGGGGTTCACACTGAGGATAGGGTGGAGAAACCTGAAAACTCACTGTGCCTGTATTGGGATGTAACCACAAAACACGGTACCGGTAGCAGCGTGGTTACAAATGTTATAAAGAGCTGGTTGGTGCTCAGAGGTTAACGGGGTCGCCATGCTCCCGGCAGGGAGCGGACCGTCAAAACGGAAGATGGCGCTGCATGCTGGATTGGTGTTGAGTGAAAAAACAGAACAGCTCCTAGCCCTGTCGAATCAGTGCACAAGGTGAAAGGTTAAGTGTAATCAGAAATGCACCAATACTGGTACTTGGTCAATGCTTCCTTTAATGTTCTATTTTCTTGTTCATTGTTCCAAAGCAAATGTTGCATCTTTTTTAATAATTTGTCACGAGGCAACTATAATACCCGTAGAATGTATAGCGTAGAATCGATAAAACTCACTTTGTCCACATTTGCAAGACAGAAAATCAACTCTTTAACTAACCTTAAGTCACTATGGATGCCGTTCCCATCAACTACGTGTCATGAATTGAACCTTAGATTTGTTGTTAGAAGCAATTTTCAAACCTCTTTGATTTAAACTCCGCAATTTGGGACTTTACATCTTACCTTACAATAATCAAATCATCTAGAAAACATAAACTGCCATTCCAATATTCCTGCAAACAATTAACATTAATCATTAAATTTGAAATATTAAACATTTAAGACCAAATGGCATTCCCTCAAAAATTATCCCAGGCGTGCTGAGCAGACTCACCCCAGGATCTCTCATTAATTTGCCTTAATAATGAATCGAGTTACTAAACCTCGTTGTCTTTTGAGATTGCAACAAATCACTCAAGAACAGGCACCGCAACATCAAAGTTGTTTAGACCATGACAAAAAAGTCAATAACAGGTCACATCATCCATGCTAAAAAGACTAGAAAAAGAATTAAGGAATGACGAATTATTAACTTTCTGTTCAAAACATCCTCTAACCATATCTTCAACCATGGAAACATTTGGCTACGAAGTAATAAAGCGAGTATGTAGACAGGAGTTAATGTCTGGTTTAAGATATGTAATGAGGGTTAATTATTTTTGACCTAGCAGTTCCCCAGGTAATGCTACTATATGCGATAGTCACTGTCAACCTAGGAGTTACCTTGACATAATAGATTTTTGTTCCTTATATATCCGATCTGTTCCTGCGTTGGTGCAACATGCAATTGGCAACTAGTAGACTGTGCATACATTAATATGGTACTGTGGGTATTTAGATATTAATGTTGTCTAGCACTCAGGATGGAAGAAACTCAATAACGGTTTTTCTTGTATAATATATAAGTTATATGATAGACAATCTGGTGCAAATTGCCGTGTGTGAGCTGCTCAGTAGAAGCGTTACGGTGATAGCGTGTTGTAGGAGGTAGTGTGCAGGAGCTTCGTTGAAAAAGATGTTGCCTGTTGCGGCCTCCTGGTTGAATAAATGCTGACAGCGATAGAGCTTGCTGGAGGTGTTGCTTGTTCAGGAAGATGGGCAGAATGAGTTGGTTGGTGAAATCAAGAAGGACAGCTGGTGGGTCGCCATGCAGCTGGCTGGCGAGACCGCCAGGCAGGCGGCTGGCCAGGCAGCGGCGGAGGAGGAGGTGCTTGTTCAGAAGAATGGTCAGAATGAATGGCTGAAGACAAACAGCAGCCATACAGATCATGTTGGAAAACCCGAAGTCGCCGGTCACTAGTTTTCGTTGCTGAATCGGTAACATCTGGTTGGTTGCTTGGGAAGGCGGTAGCAGGTGGTGGCTGTGGCTCGCAGTTGTGAAGCAGTTGTAGGGAGACGTCCTACAGTACACCGAAGTAAAACAACATCCTTTTCAATATTTTGGGACTTCCATTCTAGAACAAGGATATCTGATAGCCCACCTGGTCTAAATGTGCTCCAAGATAGACTCAAATGAACCTTTAATCTTAGCTTTCGCTAAGACAGACTACGTCAGTACCAGTGTTGACATCTGGCAACCGGACAGTAGCTCTGGTTATTTCCTCATTCTAAAATGTTGAATACAGGACTACGCGAATACTATGCTCAATCTTTAGTAAGTTTGGGTTCGTGGAACCAATTCCTCGTATCTGTTGAGTTAGTTATCACTTTCACATTTGTTCTGACATTGGATGTGAATTTTTGTATGGTATGGTGCTATAAATATCCATAGTTAATATCGACCTGGGTTGGACATCTATATTATTTTGTTTTAGTGTTTGAAGACCTAATAATCCATCAGCTGGTAGAAAAAAAATCTTTTACTGTATAAAACTCAGCTAGAAAGATTTCACTGGAATCACAAAAAACCTATAGGTAATTGTCCATAATATCTAAATGTTGGCCTGATACTCCGGAGAGATCGACTATCAATAGGTCTATTTGCCATTTATTGTCAGGAGAACGTCGATTCAATTAATAAATGGCGTTAACGAGATAACATTAGCGCACCGTATCTATGTCTAAAACTTGGTTATTACTCTGGTATTGTCAATACTTCTGCTTTACTTAGTGTACGATCAATGACGCTGTCATGGAAGCAATGATAGTTATATGATCTTATCAGGTCATTGTTGGACATGGCAAATCTTCGACAGTTTTGAATTTGCCGCGTTGATTCGCTCTAAATAATCCTGCCTGCATTGCTGCAGAGTTACCAATCCTCTGAACTTATGTGATGTAGAATGATGTAGTAAATACCACTGGTCCTTTTTGAGTTCAGAAGCATTGTAGGTCTTACTTGGATTTAACTTTTGATTTTGATTTTTGAAGTTGCTTTTCTTGACTTTGTTAAACTGATAGGTATTACATTTTTGTGGTGCATAGAAACAGTCTTGATCTTATGATTCTTTCTGCAAATTTAGTTTTTGTTTAGGCTTGGTACCTGTTTCTTTTTTGTAATTGGTGCGATTGCCACATGCTGATAGTACTATCACAAAGTATGTATGGGGTTCTTTGTGATCTTTTTCTATAATCTCTGTGGTTTCATGACTGGAGTAATTTTCCTTTTAGCTTGAACTCTAGTTCTCAGATAAGAAATATAAATTGGATATACTCAATAAGACTTTTTTTGTTGGTGTTGAGATTGTCGGACCGTAGTCCGACACGGGCCTATAGGCGGCCCGTTGGTGGTTCGCTGGAGCTCCTGGCAACCAGACGGATTGAGGGTGGTGGTCCCACCTACAGATTGGAAGAGATACTGCAGGTTGCAAGTGTGAGCGGACCCCGATCAGTGGACGCTTACCCCAACCCTCTTGAGCCGTGGTCAGTTTCAGGTAAGCGCCCCGAACTGGTCCGCGCCGGAGAGGTACTTTCGCTATCTCTGGTGGTGGGTATCATGTGATAACCCGGGTAGGTGGTGAATGTGGTCTGTGTTGGGCCTTTCGGGTTAAAGTGGCCGCTGGTGTTGTGTGTGTTTCTTGGGAGATTTGAGATTCTGTTTGGAGGCTTTGTACGCCTCATGATCAGGGAAAGATAGTGTTCAAGTGGGTTGGCTGCTGGCTCCTGGCAGTGGGTGCATTCCATGACGTCATTTCCGATCATCTGCCAGGAACACTCGTACCCAAGTCGTAGTGGTGACTTGGGTGTGTATGATGTTTTCTTTATCAAGGTGGTTTCTTCCTTACCGCAAGGTACCATTTGGCTGATTGGGCAGCGTTGAATGCGCGTAAAAGCTGATGTGGAGGCTTGCCTAGTCTTTCGACGGGTTCTTGATCTGTTGCTGCGCTTGCTGGAACTTGGATATATGCGCTACTAGAGCGTGTAGCTGCCTTGGCTGCTTCGGCTACGTCATTCCTCCGATCCCTACATGACTGGAAATCAGTATGAACGACTGGGCGGTTTGGCATTCTGCAGCTGTGCGAGGATCAATATGATGTGAACGTTGTCTCTTGGTTATTCTGCTGCATGATTTCGAGTCCGTGTGAATTATGATGGACTTGTTGTGTTGCCAGCGTGTTGTAAGACGCTGGGAATTACTAGCTCTGTTTGGGGTAAACAGTCATGATCTCCATCGGAAGGTACCTTGGGTGTAAGGCCGCTCGGATCTTTGATGTTTGGATACGAGCCGTCTGTAATGTGCTGCATCAGCCGGTGTCTCCTGGCTATAGCTTCCAATTTGAGGTCCTCCTTCTGGAGGTTGGCTTCTATCGCCTAGGTCAATGAGTGTGCTGGCTGGTGGGAACAGGGCTCGCTTTAAACCATATCTCGTGTGTCTTGGTTGTTCTTGACGATTGTTTCTCTTTGCAGGTTTCTGCTTGCAGGTGTCGGATGACCTCGCTTGCCTCGTGCGACCAGGTGGCCCCTCGCACTCTGTGGTCGAGGTGGAGGGAGGCACTGATTCGAATTTTGGCAACTGTGGGCTTATCTGATCTACAGATTTTGGCGAGGAGACCGGCTGTCACCTGCTTGACTCGTACTGCCAGGGGTGGTAGTTCGGTTTCCATTTGCAAATTGCAAATTCTGGTCCACATGGGTGCTCCGAGCATGGTCCTGAGAGCATTATTTTGGATGACTTCTAGCTTGGCTATTTGGTCTTCTCTCAGTCCAATGAGTGCTGGAGCACTGTAATCTACCAGCGATCTGATGGCGGCCGTGTAGTAGGCTTTGAGCACATGAAGGTTTGCTCCTGCGGTTGTGCTGGTGAGCGACCTCATTATATTGTGTCTGCTCTTCGTCCTGTGCCTGAGATACTCGAGTTGCGGCTTGAAGGTGAGTTTCTGGTCAAACCAGATTCCAAGACACTGGTGGGTGTTGGTCCAGACTACCGGCGTGTTTTGTATGGAGAGCATCTTGTCTGGTGTGTCTGTGCAGATGGCCATCGCTTTCGACTTGGCTGGATTTATCTTGAGTCCAAGTCTGTTGCACTCCTCTTCTATAAGTTGGAGTGCGTGTTGCGTGTTGGCTAGTCTGTTTGATCCTCTTACTATAAGCTGTAAGTCGTCTGCATAGCATAGGAGCTTGGCTGTTTGTCTGAAAGGAAGTTTGACTAGATTTTCCATCAGGACATTGAACAGCATTGGACTGAGGATGCCTCCTTGTGGGGTTCCGTTTTCATGGACCCTGTAGCTTGAGGTTGCTCCCTGAAAGCGTATTCGTGCTTCTCTCTGTGTGAAGTAGTTCTGGATCCACCCCAGTAACCTTCCTTTGATGCCTTTTTCAGCTAGCGTCGTTATAATGGCCAGTGGATTTGCTAGTTCGAAGGCCTTCTCCAGGTCGAGGAAGACCACCAGAGCTGGTTTGTAGTCCACTGTGCTGAGTATCTCGGCGATGTTGTTGCCTGTGCCGGTGTTCTCGGTGTAAGCAAAGATGTGAGGGTGTGGGCTGCCTACTTTCCACTTGAGTCGGTTGAGAGCCATTCTTTCTCCCGTCTTCGCTATGCAGCTGAGAAGGGAGATGGGCCTCGGTTTGTCTGGTTCTCTGGGCTTCGGAATGGGCTGTATATCTGCCTTCTTCCATTCCGGTGGGAGTCTTTGTGCTGTCCACGAAGCATTGATGGCTTGTAGCAGAGCCTCGTGTCCGGCTGTACCGGCATGGGAAAGCATGGAGTAGGTTATCCTGTCGGCCCCTGGTGCTGTGTCCTTGCTTCGTTTTAGCGACTTCTGGAGTTCTTGCTGGTTGAAAGGTCTGTCGGTGTCATCTTCACTGTTGCAGGCCTCTTCGATCATCTGGAGTCTGACCTGTCGCAGACGCCGTTGTGTCTCCTCCGCCTGTCTCGGGAGGTTTTTCGTTGCTGCTCGGTCAGAGAACAGTTTTGCAAGTCTCTCGGCTTCCTCTTCTGGGTTGGGATGGGTTGGTGGTGGTGGTGTTGCCTTCCCAGATGCCCTTCGGATCTGGGCCCACATCTTGCCAAGGGAGGTGTGCTCGTTCAGTTCGGAGCACCACTTGAGCCAGCTTACGTTTTTTATTTCTTCCTTCTCTTCCCTGGTATCCTTAACTATGACTTGCAGGAGATGTCTGTTTGTTTCTGTGGGATGTCTCCTGTAGTTTCTTCGGGCCATGTTCACTCTGTGGTTGAGTTCTTTCACCCTGGGACAGTAGTACCAGTAATCATTGTACTGTCTTGATGTGGGTTTTGTTTTTGGGATAGCCTCTTCTGCCGCTTGGTGAAACGCCTCGACCAATTGTTGGTGGAGGGTTGTCTCGTCCACGGGTGCTGCGCCGGCCGGCTGTGATTTTTCGCGCCACTTAGCCAGGTGTTTCTTAAAGAGTCCCCAGTCTGCCTTTTGGGTATTGTATCTCCATCTCGGGGGTGGGGGGGTGGAGTGAGGAGTTTATTCACCTTCATTGTTGGTAGGGTGGCAAAGTGGTCGCTGGTCAGCGTGAGGTGTAGCTGCCAGGAGGCCGAAGGCTGTAGTGCACTGGAGACGAAGGTTAGATCTAGCCTTCCTCCCCTAGTATGGGTGGGCTCTCCGGTGTTCAGGAGGCAGATCTCGGGTGTATCTTGAAAGGTGGTGTATAGGTGTAGGCCGTCTTCATTTGTGGGGCTTACCGAGCTTAGGAAGGGATGATGTGCGTTGAAATCCCCTCCTATGAGTGTGGCGTGGTCAGCGGCCGAAGCAAATAATTGAGTCACCTCCAGTGAGCCCCTTGGGTTCTTGTAGATGTTGTGAACAGTTAATTCCCGTTCTTGGAGGGTTACTTTGACGGCCTGTGTCTCGATGTTTTCCCCACATGGAAATTGCTGCGTGACCTCGGAGGAGGGTATGCTTGACTTGACCAAGATCATACATCCTCTTGTTGACGCCTGCGTGAAATGCCTCCTGTATGTCTTGTAACCACTGAATTTGAAACAGTGGTGTTCTTGTAGAAGTGTTTCTTGTAGCAGTATGATGTCAAGCTTGTCCTTGGCTGCTGCTTCTTGTAGGAGGTGTTTCTTGTTTTTGATGCCCTGAGCATTCCATGTTAGGATGTTCAGGGTGCTGATGTTTTCCACCACTGTTTCATCGGGGACTTCTGGTGGTCCTCGATGGAGATGTCCAAGTTCGATTCCAACTGGATCAGGTTCATATCTTCGTGTTCTGTGGTTTTTGCCTTCTGGGCCGTGGTTCGGTTCAGGGGAGTTGAAACGACCAATTTCTTTCTGGGAGCTGTCGGTATCTTGGGTTCTCTGGTGGCCTTCTTCGGTGTAGAGTGTACCTCGGCTGTCACTCGTGTGAGGACCGGCGTGGCTTCCTCCACTGAGGTGGCTGGAGCTGTGGCGACTTGCCCGAGGACGCTCCCCATGAGTATTTGGAGCTGTGTGGGTTGGATCTTGTGGCCCAGTAGTCCGGCTAGGCCCTCCGCGAAGGTTGTCAATACCTTGGCTAGGTCTGATACGTGTATCATTCCTTCTGGTGCCTTGGTGTGTGCTTCTTTTGTCTTTTTCGTGGTTGTCGTTGTCTGCTGCTTGGGTGGCTGAGGTGTGGCCGTAGTGAGGCCAGGAAACTGGGCTGAACTTTGGGTGTTGACCGGCTGAGGAGGTTGGCTTTGTTGTCTTGGCCTTTGGGTTCCCCACACGAAGGTACTTGGTGGGGCTGGTGTGCAGGCGGTGGGGGCCGGTCTTGCAGCTGGCCGGTTTGCCTGGACCCTCCTTGTCCTCTCGGAGCATCCAGGGTTCCAGGCGTGGTGTTTGCCCCCGCAGTTGGCACACTTGGGGGCAATTTTTTCTCCATTTTTCAGCTTGGTGAGGCAGGAGTGTGTGCCGTGCTTCTGTGCGCAGACTGCGCAGATTTCCTTGTACGTGCACCTTGTCTGATGGTGCTCGTATTTCTGGCATCTGAAGCACCGCAGGGGCTCTGGGACGAAGGGCCTCACTTCGTAGATCCCCCAGGTTTTGAGGTCTATGGTGCTGGGGGGTGAACCGTAATGCGTTATGAGCACTTGTTTTGTGGTGGCCGTCTTGTCGGACGGGGGAGAGCATCTCTCGGCTTTTAAGATCTTCGGGTGTTTCTCCAGGGGTTCGAGGGGTAGTTCCTTTGGGTGTTTTTCAGGTAAGTGTCGAGGGTGGTGGCGGAGTCCTTGTCTTTGGGGTGAATAATCATCTCCCCCTTTAGGTTGGGCCGCACTGAGAACTTGGCCAGCCAATTTTGCTTTTCTATCTCTGTGATGGCGGCATATGTCGTTTTTGTGTCCGTTTTCGTGATCCGGAATTTTGGCAGTGTCGTTGGAGGTGAGCTGGTGGTGGTGATGGGTGCCTTTTGGGCTGCTTGTGAAATACCTAATACCGTAGAGTTGATTGTAGTATCTCGGAGAAATCCTCTTGTTTACATCTGGTCAGCTGGGCTGGGTGTATGACGTAGTCGTCCAGATGTCGCCGCTCTCGATGACGTCACTGTTGGAGGTTCTCTACCCACAATATCTGTTCTGGTCCAGGTCGATGAGGGTTAGGTCGATACGTGATATCCTGAGAAGGTACCACTAGGTATCTGCTTATCGCCTTCCTGTAGTGACTAATGGCTCTTGTAAACCACACACATCTGCTCTGTCTTGAGGGTTTTCTATAGGTTAAGTGTTTGTGTAACCACTTAAGAGTTAGTGTTACCACTTACAAGTTATTGTTACCACTTGTATTGGTACACAGTTAAAGTAACTTGTTATTTGTTACTCGTAGTAGTCACTTATTTGTTGTGTTACTTTGTAAGTATTTTTTTTTTTTGGTACTTATAAAGTTTTCTCTCTAATTCACTAGAAATCACTGGAACTTGAAGCACTGATAAGTTGTTTTAAGATTCGTAACCGCTACCACCATTGTTTGGGCCGGGGTTTGATATCAAACGATCTCACTTGTTAACACTTGCCTGAACGAGTGTAGAGTAGTCCCTGGTACCTTTGATGAAGCTGGGTGAGATAATAGGTAGTCTCACGGCGTATCACCTTTGGTATAGTCGTTGAGTTGAGTCGTTGAGTCGTTGAGTTGAGTCGTTGAGTCGTCCAAGCCCACCTGGGTTACACTTGTAATTATCTTAGCTTGTAAGTATACACAAGTGTATACAGGTTCTATTATCTTCATTTGTGGTTCCTTGGTTTAATGTAAACACACGTGGTGATTTTCTAGTTATATTGGATGCTCTGGTAGTTACAGAATTGTTTGTTGACAGACTACTGAGCATTAGCTATTAGCTTGTACTTAGCTGGTAGAATTAGAGAGAGATACAGCCTTGGGAGCTATGCTCACACACGTCTCTTTGGTACGGTGTCTGGCTGTGAACTGGTGAACTGTGTGAAACTGTGAACTAAGCGAACCTCTCTCTGTCTGCTTGTAAGGGGGTATGTAATCTACACGTCAACACAGAGATAAGAGGCTACACTCCACAGGCCTACTCTCACGGAGGCCTGGGGACATATATTTATGGGTTGTAACCTGAATATGTGTGAAACTACAAATGTTTATGTGTGCTGTCCACCCTAGGAGGTGTGACAGAACAAATGCTTATGTAGCTTTATGCTCAATAGTCTGGGTGATAGAATGTATATAATGAATATATGTCCTTAGCCCATATTTATATAATACTGATTGATAGGGGCTAGAACAAGTACACACATCTCCAATGACTATATACTTGGAATAGTAGAGGTAGCATCAATACTGGGGACTGCTGTATTCAGGACCTGTTGGAGAAGTCTCTCGATACATCCTTAAGGTGACCCTGTGGGGTTTCGTGATGTGGTCTCACACTCAGGATGGGTTGGAGAAAGGAAACTCTTAATGGTGGTTTTCTTATATAAATATATTGAATGTACAGTGCAGTGCTGAGGAGTTGCTGTGTGGTGAGAACCTTGCTCAGAGGTCCTGTTGGGTGAGGAGCTTGCTGAGGAAGCTTGTTGGTGAGGAGCTTGCTGAGGGAGCTTGTTGGTGAGGAGCTTGCTGAGGGAGCTGGTTACTTTTACTTTTTACTTTTATCCTCTTCCCAACTGATTGGCTTGTTAGCCGCTTGGGCGATCGGTCACGTCTCTGTCACGCACTGTTGGCACATACTGGGCATGCACCGGCTCCTGAATGTACCTGAATCCGCTCCAGTGTTGGTCAAGTCTTGTCTTGAAAGAGCTCACACTCGGTGCCGTCACAACACTCTCTGGTAGATTGTTCCAAGAGTTTACAACCCTCACTCCGAAAAAGTTGGCACTCACGGTTTTCTGAACTTGCGGCTTCTTCAATCTTGAGCTGTGACCCCTTGTGGGGCGAGCGTCCGCCAGCTCCAAGTAAGGACACTCAACTGAGTAGTGCCCCCTGAGATGCTTATGCACCTCAACTAGGTCCCCCCTTGCCAGTCTGTAGTATAAGCTAGGCAAGTTCAGGCGCCCCAATCTCTCAGGGTAGCTGAGGTGCCGAAGTGCAGGCACCAGTCTGGTGGCCCTCCTTTGAACATTTTCAACCAACTGACAGTCCCTAGCATATCTCGGGGACCAGATGGGGTGACAGTACTCCAAATGGGGAAGCACTTCACTCCTGAAAATCGTTACGAGGGACGGACCGTATAGATATCTGAACGACCTTCTTATAAGACCCAATAATTTATTTGCCTGATCTACCCTTCTCGCAATGGCCCGAGAACTTCAGCTCATTGTCAACATACACACCTAGGTCCTTCTCACACACAGTCTCAACTAGTGCAGTTTCTTCATCCCGTTGGGACATATGATACGCCTCCTTACCGTTGGTACGCCCCAGGTGCATCCTCTTACACTTCGTGACATTAAATCTCAGCAGCCATTTCTTCAACCATTCCTAGAGCCCACAGAGGTCCTTCTGCAGCTCTTCACAGTCCGCTTGGTTCTTAATTTCCCGAAATAACTTGGCGTCATCGGCAAACATTTATATGGAGGAGTGTACAACGTCAGGCATGTCATTTATGAAACAAACAAACAACAGCGGGCCTAATACACTGCCCTGTGGTACCCCACTTGTGACAGGTACAGATGACGATTTCGTGCCATTAATCACCACACAGTGCTTGCGGTCATGTAGAAAGTCTTCTATCCACGCTTGGACATTTCCCCGAATTCCGTACCCTTCCAGTTTGATTTTCAGCCTTTCATGGGATACACTGTCGAAATCCTTGGCAAAATCTAGGTAAATATTGTCGATATTACCAAATATCCAATACCTTGAGCAATTGTGTTAAGCAGGAGCACCCCGGCATAAAACCGTGTTGGTGAGGAGCTTGTTGGGAGGTCTTGCTGGTTCGGGAGCGTGGAGTAGAGACAGGTGTTGCGTGTTGCGGAACTTGCGGGCTGTAGGTAGAAGGCCTGTCACAGTGAGGTTGAGAGCTTATATAGGAGGAGGTAGACGTCGCTGGTAGCCGACCCGGCTCTGTGTGACTACGATGCTTTGGCTGGGAAACTCAACAAGGGATCGGCTGGTCAGCGATAAACGGCAGTTGTAGTTGTAGGGAAGAGTATCCACTACAACCCCATGTCGACGTGCAGCACGTGCATCGCAACGATCAGCTATGTTGTTCAGTTGTCGTTTCACAGTGACTTTCAGTACTGAGAAGCAATTCTCAGTAGGATTTAGGAAAGATAACTGTGGAAGAAGCTTCTTGATGACACGATCCTCAAATTCCTGTTCAATTCCTGCATGACATGGTGCATTATCCATTAAAATTACAGCAGCCTCAGGACCTAGCACAGAATCCAGCGAGGTCATGAAGTTTTTTAATACTTACTTGGTCACAGAAGTAACGTGAATTTCATAATAAAATAGGCCTGCCAGATTGGAGATAGCTGTTATCAATGTTACGTTACTGCCACGCTATCCTGCAACGATCATGTTGACGCGTAGTCCCTGTGGAGCCCGGCCGTAGATCCTACACGTATACAGGTTGTAGCCGGTTTCATCTACGTACACATAATGTTTATGAATGCCATCCTCATACATGTACTGAGCAAACGCTACACGAGCAGCTTTCACGTCCTCTGAATTGCGGTTAGCCGTATACTTTGTGTACCTATTTCAGAGTTATAAGCTCGCCATCCAAAGCTCTAGAAACAGTCTTGTTGCATCCATGTGGCTTGCCTGGAAATGTTTGCCGAAGTGTATGGTTAAGCTCTAATGGTGATCGTTGGTGTAGCCTAAAGAAGCATCACTAAAAAGTCCTTCGCCTCGTCATCCAGAACAGGTGGTCGTCCTCCTCCATGTCGGCCCCGTCTTTCTCCTGTCTCCACAAACTCGAATTATTTCATAAGCTGTGGCTCTTAGAATTCGTAGCTCGGCAGTAGTGTCCATAAAATCCTCTCCAGCTTTATATCGAGTAATTATTCTATCACGATCTTCGTCTGACTCTGACAACTGGCGATATCGTCTGCCAGGCATAGCAGGGTGCTTCTGAAGTGTACCAGACCTACTATGTATCTGTACTCCTCGAGTGGGTGTCTCGGGGCTGATACCGATCTACAGACAGCACACCAAGTCACCTCGTATTCATTGTTTCACTGAATCTCCGGTACATACGACTGTTTAGATTGATGTTTCATGGTTTCGGGTGGTCAACCCCTCTGTGTAAAATGACCGTCCCCTGTGTAAAATGCACCAAGAGGTATGATAGTTGTTATGTTGCTTATCAATTTATTGTCTGCTTGTCAAAATCTTATGGTGGTATGTCATTCTCTAATTGTTGCATTCTCAAACTATATGCAGACTGTCGGTTTATTGTTCACGTCTGTCAATTTCATAATTTTTGTCAATCATTTCTGTTAGCATGAACGAACAGTTATTTTAGAATGTTATTCGATATGTGTTCTGTCATTCGGTTATGAAATATGTCATATAGGTATATAACAATGTCTCAACGTATATGTGAAAAGGTGTACTATTATTATTGCTACTACGTTTTTTAATTAGTGTTTTCCAAGAGGAAGGAGCGGAAACAGGAAACGAAGCATAAAGACCTTTGATGGTTGAGCCAGTCAGGGTGAGCCAACAGGACGGGCGCTTCCCTTGTGTTGGTGTGGTTTATATTAGTAATTTATTTTATTGTTTGTTTGTTTATTTCAGTCGTATATTTTATTGTATTTTCACTATTTTGTTTATTTCATTCGTGTGTTTTATCATTTTTCTTAATTCTTTAATTTTGTTTATTTTATTGTTTGTTAATTTATATTATTTAATTTATTTCTGTCGTATATTTATTGTTTATTAATTTATTTGATTTTGTTTATTTAATTTATTTTATTCATTCATTTTAAGGTTTGTTTATTTCGTTAATTTATTTTAGTGTATTTTCTATTTAGGTATTTATTTGTTTATATTGTATTATAATTATTAGTTTTATTCATTAATTCAATTCAATTTCAATTTCAATTTCAATTGTTTATTCCTTGATAGAGGAAGCGGGATCCTAGTGCTGTCACTAAGTACCCCTGTACAATGACACCAGAAGCATCTGGCAAGTGTGACAAGTATATACAGTATAAATATTATAAAGGGGCTTACTAAAGCCTAAGGAAGGAAGGATGTTCCTTTAACACATAATCAATACTATTTACAAAATATCTGGCCAGTATGGGAAGGATCATCGTGTCTCCGTCAGGGGGTCGTGGAGTGGTGGTCCAACAGGCATCACGGAAGCGTTGTGTGTGGGGACATCTTAGGAGGTAGTGGATAAGGGTGCGGCTGTCGGGTCTTCTGCATAATGCACAAGAGCGTTGCTCAGGGGATGCGGGGATACCAATCTCCCAAGCAAAGTCATACCCAATGATGATACGGGCAGCAATCACGTCCCCTTTCCGCGACCCTTTCCCTCTTCTTCCCGTTTCCACGCTTTACTTCTCTCTCTCTCCTCTCCTTTCCCAGTGCAAAGTCATTTGCCACTTTACTTCATTATCATCATCATCATCATCATTCATTCTGACCATTCTTCTTGAACAAGCAACACCTCCTCCTCCGCAACTGCCTGGCTGCCTTCGATTCTCCTCGCCTGCCTGGCGGCCCTCGCTCCCGCCAGCGAGCATGGCGACCCACCAGCTGTCCTTCTCTGAGCTTCCTCACCAACCAACTCTCATTCTGCCCATCTTCCTGAACAAGCAACACCTCCAGCACCAGACTGTCTATCATATAACTTATATTATACAAGAAAACCACATTAGAGTTTCCTTCCATCCTGAGTGCTAGACAACATTAATATCTCGATACCCCTACAGTATAATGTCTGGCATCGTTTTGCGTTCATTGGGGATAAATATTTTGTCACACCAGTGAAGCTGTAGTTCACAGTCGTCTGCACATTCTAAAGTCAGTAGCGTTTCCTCGCCCTGGGTATCCATGGTTGCTGTTGTGACTTTTTTCCTTACGGTTCCTGTCTCTCTTTGGATGTTATTTTGAAGGTCCTGCCTCTCTGCTGTACTTTGGGTGGATGTTTCAATCATTTGTGACTTTGCCTTGTCAGCTTCGTTTGTTTCGTGTACTGTTGCGGCTGGTGTTTGCTCCGTTGCTCCTTTTTCTTCTGCGTTGACTGTCTCCTGTGGTGCATCTGGGTTGGCTAAGCGGGACGCTTGTAGCACAGATCCGGAAGCTGGGTTCGATGGGAAACTCATTGTTGGGAGATTGTTTCTTCCAAGCATTTTGTTCATTTCTATTTCGAACGTGCCTGGGTTCCCTATGTTCATTATGTGAGAGTATAATAGGCAGATGAGCACTTTGTAGTCTCATATTTCGCTCCATTGCCCAACCCAACACGCACCTGACGCTAGCCTGGCTCTGTCTTGTCGCCTCCTGGCCGCGTCCGGGCGAGTTGCTGCTGCCTCCATCTTATACTCCCTCACGCAAGCGGTGTTTAGCCACTGCATCTATTCTCTCCTCCTAAAATTCACTTCAATCCTCCCTTTATTCTTCCCCTGAACCTCCTTCCCCCCTGTCACTAGCATTTATTCTATTCTATTCTGTACTCTCTAACCCTCTCTCACCATGAACGGTTACGAGTTTCACAACGTGGCGCGGATACGTCCGGATACGCCGACCTGCCCCAAGAAATTAAACCTCCTAGTTCTCAAGAAGTTCTTTGAAACTAATGAGATCGTGGGGGTTACCAAGGTGGAACGACTGAAGCTCCATGGTGACATCAAGATCACCTTCGCCAAGAAGGGTATGCCCGTACAGCTCGCGGAGATCCCAGACATCAACGGCATTCCATTTAAAATGATTGCCTACAAGTGGGACAACCTGAAGCTGGGAGTAATCTTCCACGCCGATATTGCCCACGTGGACCAAGCAGAGCTGAGTGAGCTCCTCAAGGGGCAACTCCAAGTTGTGAAGAAGCTGTCCGACACCACTGCCCTCATCGGACACCATAAAACCTTACCCAAGGAGGCTCAACTGGCGTGGGTAACTGTGCCAGTCAAGCCCCTACTGCAGACCGAAACGCTGTTACAAATGCCAGCACTACGGACACACTGTCAACAAGTGTGAGGCGCAGGAAGACACCTGCTCCCTGTGCGGCAGCCCCGGACACCGTTACACGGTCTGCCCCAACACAGTAAAAAAAAATGCGCTGCCTGTGGCGGCCCACACTCCTCCGCCGATCGGACCTGCCCGAAATGGAAAGAGGAATGCAGGATAGCCAAGGCGCGACTCGACAAGAAACTGAGCTACAAAGAGGCCCTCCTTGCTGTACGCTCCCAAGACAAGAAAAAACCAGCAGAAAAGAAAAACCAAGAAAAGAAAACTCAAGAAAAGACACCCGCCACACAGAATCAAGAACACCACGAGGCCCGTGGAGCTGAAGCCCACGTGGTCAACCTCACCGTCTCCGACTTCTTCCACACCTATAAGGACTTAAGACACGAGGAAGACGAACAATAAGACCCAAACACGAATGAATGGACACTGCAAGAGAGCAAGAAGAGGAGGAGAGTTAGAAGAAAATCTACATCAAGCTAAGAAGAATATCAAGAAAGAAGACCAAGACATTTGCTCCACACAAGGAAACAACACACACAATCAAGCCGACCAAGCACTGAGAATCCATGGCCCAACCCAACACGCACCTGACGCTAACCTGACGCTAGCCTGACTCTGTCCTGTCGCCTCCTGGCCGCGTCCGGGCGAGTTGCTGCTGCCTCCAACTTATACTCCCTCACTCAAGCGGTGTTTACCCACTGCACCTATTCTCTCCTCCTAAAATTCACTTCAATTCTCCCTTTATTCTTCCCCTGAACCTCCTTCCCCCCTGTCACTAGCATTTCATGTCATGTCATGCTTTACGCTGATTGGCTCGTAGGCGCGCGGGGGCTCAGTCGTTCCTTGTAGGAGATGGAGTCCACTACAACTGCTACTACAAGTGATGTCAACGGGTTAAGAAATATGAATCAGATTATATCATAAACTATTCAGTACTTGAGAGTATTGTCAAAGATGCCGCCATGGAACATCTACTGCGAAACAACCTTGTAAAGGATTGCCAACACGGTTTTATGCCGGGGCGTTCCTGCTTAACACAATTGCTCAAGGTATTGGATATTTGGACCCATATTCTGGAACGGGGTGGTAATATCGACAATATTTACCTAGATTTTGCCAAGGCTTTCGACAGTGTACCCCACGAAAGGCTGAAAATCAAACTAGAAGGGTACGGAATTCGGGGAAATGTCCTAGCGTGGATAGAAGACTTTCTTCATGACTGCAAGCAGTGTGTGTTAATTAATGGCACGAAATCATCATCTGTACCTGTCACAAGCTGGGTACCACAGGGCAGTGTATTGGGCCCGCTGTTGTTTGTTTGTTTCATAAATGACATGCCTGACGTTGTACACTCTTCCATACAAATGTTTGCGGATAACGCCAAGTTACTTCGGGAATCAAGAACAAAGCGGACTGTGAAGAGCTGCAGAAGGACCTCTGTGAGCTCCAAGAATGGTCAAAGAAGTGGCTGTTGAGATTCAATGTCACAAAGTGTAAAAGGATACACCTGCGGCGTACCAACTGTGAGGAGGCATATCATATGTCCCAACGGGACGAAGAAACTGCACTATTTGAGACAATGTGAGAAGGACCTAGGTGTGTATGTTGACAATGAGCTGAAGTTCTCGGGCCATTGCGAGAAGAAGGTAAATCAGGCAAATAAATTATTGGGTCTTATAAGAAGGTCGTTCAAATATCTAGACTGTTCGTCCCTCGTAGCGATCTTCAGGAGTGAAGTGCTTCACCATCTGGAGTACTGTCACCCCGTCTGGTCCCCGAGATATGCTAGGGACTGTCAGTTGATTGAAAATATTCAAAGGAGGGCCACCAGACTGGTGCCTGCACTACGGCACCTCAACTACCCTGAGAGATTGGAGCGCCTAAACTTGCCTACTTTATAATACAGACGGTTAAGGGGCAACCTAATTTTGGTGTATAAGCATCTCAAGGGGCACTACTTAGTCGAGTGTCCTTACTTGGAGCTGGCGGACGCTCGCCCCACAAGGGGTCACAGCTCAAGATTGAAGAAGCCGCAAGTCCAGAAAACTGTGAGGGCAAACTTTTTCGGAGTGAGAGTTGTGAACTCTTGGAACAATCTGCCAGAAAATGTTGTGACGGCACCGAATGTGAGTTCTTTCAAGAACAGGCTTGACCAACACTGGAGCGGGTTCAGATACATTCAGGAGCCAGTACATGACTCGTACTTGCTAACAGAGCGTGACAGAGACGTGACCGATCGCCCAAGCGACTAACGAGCCGATCAGTGGTGAAGACGATAAAGGTAAAAGTAAGTAAAAGATGTGTAGTCTTTATGCTAAGTTAACAGTTTAGTGTTCACACCCGTGATCGTGTGACTCCTATCTGATACTTCCTTTGCTGTAAGTTCAAGAAAGCACATAAAAAATATTTGTGAATGTAATACACAAATTCATGTCACAGTACACTGGAGATAAAAAGTAAATGAGAAACTTCGATTTATCTGCAGCCGTTTTATTTGTAACACAGTATATAAATACTTTTTTATACAAGTTAAGACTGACAGCTCTCACGGTACTCATCCTGTAATAGTGTAATGAATTCCTCCTCTACAAGCGCCGTTTGTTGCTGAGTAGCCGACCCTTTTCGAATTCCCCAACCTACGCCTCCAGCGCCGCCTGACGGAGCAGGGATCAACTATCAACCCCCGCCTTATAAGACCTCACACCGCTGTGACCACTCTCTTTTCTACCTACTGCCGCCAGCAAGCAACACCTCCTCCTCCGCTCCAGCCTGGCGGCTCCCGCTCCCGTCGGCGACCTTGGCGTCCCTCAAGCCGCGTGCCCTCCTCTTGGCACCCTCGCCAACCAGCTCTTTCTACTCAACTCTTGTAACCATGCTGCTTACCCAGCAACAAGCTGCATTGTACATCCAACACAATATGTATATAGAGAGCACATTGTGAGTTTCCTTTCTCCAATATATCATAACTCCACAAATGGTGACCCCCGGAGATTCGCACTCACACAGGATGGAGGAGAAACTGATCACTCTCCCAGTCTTCAAGCAACATGGAAGACTGGCTTACCCACGCAGAGGCAGCTCTCATCGGCTCTACAACTACTGTCTCTACACCGCAGGTTAGACACCCTAGAGCAGCTCTGCTACTCTAAGCAGACAGCCGCTCCTCTTCCTGCCCCAAGCACCACTTCCTACCGACCCCAACACACCCGTCCTGCCTTAGACGCCGCCCCCAGCCCAGCAGTATGAGGGCCTGAGCTGTCACCATTTTATGAGGGCCTGAGCTGCCACCATTTTATGAGGGCCTGTGTGTCAGTAACAATTCCTTTTACTCTCATACTTATTACCATTGGTAGCGTGACGAGAGGAGGCTCGTGGGTAGATGTAATGATAGTAACAAGTAATAGGGAAGAAATAACGGTAAATTAAGAAGAAAACCCAGAAATTCAAGACGTGGGTTGGGTCAAACGATGAGCAAGACAGGAGGATGTATGCAAGAGCCAGAAACCAAGCAAAGATAGAGTGTAGGAGGGCTGAAAAGGAGTTCCAAAGGCTGGTTGCACGCGAGGTCAAGTCAAACCCAAAGGCGTTTTACCGCTATGCAAAGTCGAAATTGAAAACGCGAGTAGGAGTATCAGACCTGAGGCTTGAAGATGGTAGTTACGCAGATTCTGACCAGGATAAAGCTGAGGCATTGAACAGCTTCTTTTCCTCAGTGTTCACAAGAGAGGATGCAACTAACCTTCCTGCGTTTGAGGACAGACGGTTCGACACAGCACTGACCCACATTGTGTTCACAGAAGAGGGTATTAGAAATAAACTGTCCAGGCTAAAGGTCCATAAGAGTCCTGGACCTGACATGGTGCATCCTAGAGTGCTAAGGAGCTGTGCAACGAGCTTGCAGAGCCCCTGAAGATTCTGTTTTGTAAATGCCTGGATGAACAAATGGTCCCCAGTGAATGGAAAGTGGCTTATGTGAGTCCTATCTTCAAGAAGGGCGATAGTCACTCCACGAACAACTATAGACCGGTGAGCCTGACCAGCATAATATGTAAAGTACTTGAGAGTATTATCAGAGATGCAGCGATGGAACATCTACTACGAAACAACCTTGTAAAAGATTGCCAACACGGTTTTATGCCGGGGCGCTCTTGCTTGACACAATTGCTCAAGGTATTGGATATTTGGACCCATATTCTAGAACGGGGTGGTAATATCGACAATATTTACCTAGATTTTGCCAAGGCTTTCGACAGTGTACCCCACGAAAGGCTGAAAATCAAACTGGAAGGGTACGGAATTCGGGGAAATGTCCTAGCGTGGATAGAAGACTTTCTACATGACCGCAAGCAATGTGTGGTGATTAATGGCACGAAATCGTCATCTGTACCTGTAACAAGTGGGGTACCGCAGGGTAGTGTATTGGGCCCGCTGTTGTTTGTTTGTTTCATAAATGATATGCCTGACGTTGTACACTCCTCCATACAAATGTTTGCCGATGACGCCAAGTTATTTCGGGAAATTAAGAACCAAGCGGACTGTGAAGAGCTGCAGAAGGACCTCTGTGGGCTCCAGGAATGGTCGAAGGAATGGCTGCTGAGATTCAATGTCACGAAGTGTAAGAGGATGCACCTGGGGCGTACCAACGGTAAGGAGGCGTACCATATGTCCCAACGGGATGAAGAAAATGTACTAGTTGAGACTGTGTGTGAGAAGGACCTAGGTGTGTATGTTGACAATGAGCTGAAGTTCTCGGGCCATTGTGAGAAGAAGGTAAATCAGGCAAATAAATTATTGGGTCTTATAAGAAGGTCGTTCAGATATCTAGACGGTCCGTCCCTCGTGACGATCTTCAGGAGTGAAGTGCTTCCCCATCTGGAGTACTGTCACCCCATCTGGTCCCCGAGATATGCTAGGGACTGTCAGTTGGTTGAAAATGTTCAAAGGAGGGCCACCAAACTGGTGCCTGCACTTCGGCACCTCAGCTACCCTGAGAGATTGGAGCGCCTGAACTTGCCTAGCTTATACTACAGACGGGCAAGGGGGGACCTAGTTGAGGTTTATAAGCATCTCAGGGGGCACTACTCAGTTGAGTGTCCTTACTTGGAGCTGGCGGACGCTCGCCCCACAAGGGGTCACAGCTCAAGATTGAAGAAGCCGCAAGTCCAGAAAACCGTGAGGGCAAACTTTTTCGGAGTTAGGGTTGTAAACTCTTGGAACAATCTACCAGAGAGTGTTGTGACGGCACCGAGTGTGAGCTCTTTCAAGAGAAGACTTGACCAACACTGGAGCGGGTTCAGGTACATTCAGGAGCCGGTGCATGCCCAGTATTTGCCAACAGTGCGTGACAGAGACGTGACCGATCGCCCGGGCGGCTAGCGCAAGCCGATCAGTGGCGAAGAGGATAAAAGTAAAGTAAAAGTAAATAATAGACACAATATACAAACACAAAATTTATTTAAACATTAATATGAAATTAGGAGAAAGAATTTATATGTACCAACAGACGAAATCTAGTACTATGCCCTCAGGCTCAACATACTCACACCATTACTGGGTGGACATACTCAATAATACTCCCAACCCTACTGGGTGGACATACTCAATAACACATAACTCTTATAGTCACTTAGCACCATAAAGACCAGGGCAACTGCCACTACAACACTCAGTCGTCAGGAGTGATACTCAAGCAACAGCCATGGGGTCCAGCCACCATGGAGTACTTTCCGACGAACTCTGAAGATCCCAGTGGATTAATCCCACCACACAAATAGCCCTACTGAGTTAGACACTCATCCACCAATGATGGGGGCTGGTAGTGGTGTGTGGCTTGGTGATCCGGGGTCACCTCCCAGGCCGAGCGTTAGGGCCAGACGAGCCAGCTATGGGGGCCATAGGTAGTCTGAAGTGTCTGACGGCCGGGTCTCACGAAGGTAACGGATTGTAGTGGACTTCTTCCCTACAACTGCGTATCCGCATTCCAATGCGACAGTATCCTAGCAACCAAGCGAGCGGCGTCACCAGATGTTACCACCTTCCCTAGCAACGGAACGAAAGACCGGCGACTTTCTCGGGTTTTCCCAACATGACTCATAGAGGACTCACAGCTGCTGGGTATATAAGCTCTGTCTCTCCATTGAGATTTATTCTGGTCTCTCTTCTTGAACAAGCAACACCTCCTCCTCCGCCGCTGCCTGGCGGTCCTCGCTCCCGCCAGCGAGCATGGCGACCCACCAGCTGTCCTTCTCTGAGCTTCCTCACCAACCAGCTCTCATTCTGGCCATTCTTCTTGAACGAGCAACACCTCCTCCTCCGCCGCTGCCTGGCGGCCCTCGCTTCTCCTCGCCTGCCTGGCGGTCCTCGCTCCCGCCAGCGAGCATGGCGACCCACCAGCTGTCCTTCTCTAAGCTTCCTCACCAACCAGCTTTCTCATTCTGGCCATTCTTCTTGAACACGCATCACCTCCTCCAGCAAGCTCCACGCTGTCCAGCATTCATTCAACCAGGAGGCCAGCAACAGGCAACATCTTCTCTAACGAAGCTCCTGCACATCTACCTCCTTCAACACGCTACTCACCGAACGTCTCTACTGAGCAGCTCCTCACCACACGGCATCTCCAGCACCAGACTGTCTATCATATAACTTATATTATACAAGAAAACCACCTTAGAGTTTCCATCCATCCTGAGTGCTAGACAACATTATACCACGAATTCCTACAGGATCCTACTGGACCTAGGACATCTCCCCAGACATAGTGGATACAACATCCACTCTACAGACACGGCCTAGGCTGCGTTAGGGACCTGTATGGGTGAAGGGACGGACACTTACTAACGGTAGAAATGCCCACGGCACCCACTCAAAATATGCCAGGGAGTCCACCTACTTCTATTTCGATGAATTAATTTACTGTACACTCTGACTTTGAAACTGAGACTATGAACTCAGTTTCATTCCCTACTATTATCCTCACTAACAATGCTCTGACTCAGCTATCAAAAGCAAAATTAAATTGATTACAAAGGGTTGGATGGCAACAGGTCCCAACATACAGCGTCTGCTACGAAATCCGCGGATTATATTCAAAGTTCCCTTAAGACAAAGGCGGGGAAACAGAGAAAACGGGGGACGTTTCCACTGGGGGACTCGGAAGGCTTTGTGGACGTTTGAGCGTAATATGAATCCTTAAGGTTTCCAGGTTAGCCGTCATCACGATCATGACAGCAGTACCCCCTGCCGCTCCTCCTGACGCGGCCCCTGCTCCTGACGTGGACCCACACACCCCTCTTTCCTCCTTCAGGTACCCCCTGCTACTGTCTTGCACCCCGCTGCTGTCGTGGACCACTCTCTTTTCTACCCACTGCCGCCAGCAAGCAACACCTCCTCCTCCACTCCAGCCTGGCGGCTCCTGCTCCCGCCGGCGACCTTGGCGTCCCTCAAGCCGCGTGCCCTCCTCTGGGCACCCTCACCAACCAGCTCTCTCTACTCAACGCTTGTAACCATGCTGCCTTCCCAGCACCAAGCTGCATTGTACATCCAATACAATATGTATATAGAGAGCACATTGTGAGTTTCCTTTCTCCATCCCATCCTGAGTGTGAACCAATATCTCATAACCCCACAATAGAAAACGTTGTCAACAAGTACTTTGATATCAATGAGTCAAATGCTAATTTCCAAATTCTTAGCTATTTGTGACACTGGATTTCCTGCCTTTGTTCCTGAATCAGTGTTGTTTTTGTTGCATGATCAATAATCTCAGGTTCTCATCTGGCTCAGCCATGTTAATATTGTTATTATTATCCACTCTGTATCTGCGTTTTTCTAGCTAAATAAACTGTTTCAACTTAATTCAATTCAAATTGATATGCGTTTAATTTCCCAGCAGGCGTGGTCGTGGTCACGTGACCATACTAAAAGTCCGAAAACCTTACAAAGGGATGTACAGGGTACTGAATACGGATAGGATTATTTCAAGACATTTTATAACTATGCTCCAAAACAAAAACTCTGGAATGAATTTTAATTTGATGACTTTTATGTAAAAGCGAGGTAATAAGTATGGGGCGGGGGGAGGTGACAAAGGTGAGGTGGAGGCCAGCAGAAGAGGAATCGGACAAGAGAGTTACAGAATGTATTTAATGTTAAAATACTACCACGAACACGAACGATTAACTCATTATTACCCATTATCTGAAAATAGATGACAAGAACATAAAATAACAACCACATAATAATTTAGATCGGGTCAGAACAGCTTCTGTCGGTTTGTGTCTCTTGGAAAATATATGGTTTAAGGGTCACGTTCGTGGTTTTCATTTAACTTGGACTGATCTCACAGGTTGTTTTAACTTGTTTATGTGTGAGTCTGTTAGTGTGACTCCATACTTCAAAATGTTGGCGTGGAGAATATTCCTTTCTCTCATTTTAATACTACTATACCTGTCTGCCACTACACAAGGTATGATTATTAATTTCCAAAGGTTTCCGCAGAGATCAAATAAATAAGGTAAGCTGAGAAGAGAAGAATAACTGTAGTCTTGTACTATCACGTCCGCTTTAGGCTTTGTCCAGGTGTGGGCGGTGGTGCAACTCACCTACAGGTGTGGGGGTGGGTCCTACAGGTGTGGGGGTGGGTCCTACAGCCAAGTATTCTCTCCCAGCAGGAGGTCTAAAGGGTCATTCCAATATGTATATATTTTAAATATTTAGAAGCTGCCAACACGTACCTTTATATTGAGCCTTATAGAGGGCCTAGGGAGAAAGAAAAGCTAAAAATAATTGTAAAATTATCGTTTCGATCACGTACTTGCAAATTTTAGGATTTTAAGTTTTGGAATCTGTAGTTCAGACAATTCAGACACTTTTTTCTATAGCATTTCCATAAAAAAATCGATTGTTTTAGCCGATAAAATTACCAACAATTTTACTTCCTTAAAGTGGGCAGGGCTTTCAAGTAGAGGGAAAATGTGGGGTAAAATGCTTAAAAAAAAACGCGATTTTAATTTTCTTTTAAACCTGACCTAATGTTAACCAACCCTTAAAAATCCTATGCCAAAACAAAGTTTACCGGTATTATTTTACTTTAGGACATAGCGCTCCCAGAAGTTATAAACTACTAAAACATTTAGATTTCGCTCTTCTGAACATTTTGAACCCCATATATACCTGGCGGAAATGGATAATAGCGACACAATTGAATTTAATTTATTTTACGCAGTTTTCAGTCTTTGAGGAGATTTATCGGCACATCACGAATGCACAATAGACTGACATCATCCGGCCGTGACCAATGATGTATCGATATCACCACACAAATTTTTTTGACCAATCACATTTGATTTTGGTAAATTTGTATAAGCGCACCCAACTCTGTTAGAAAGTCAAAAATAAATTTTTCTAGTGTATTTGTGTGTGTTTAGACTGATTATGACCTTTATTTCTGACGGAAATTGGCCGGGTTTTTTTATTGATTTTTTTTTCATGGCAAAAAAAAAATAATGGTTAAGCGAATACAAAATACACAAAAAACACTAGAAAAACATAAACCTGGCCTGACCTAACCTAACTGACTCACCATATGATGGAATCACTTATTTCTTACCTTATTGGCCTGGTTCTCATTCGTCATTGGAGTTACCACAATGCCACATACTGTGGGGTTATGAGATATTGGTTCACACTCAGGATGGGATGGAGAAAGGAAACTCACAATGTGCTCACTGTATACATATTGTATTGGATGTACAATGCAGCTTGTTGCTGGGTAGGTAGCATGGTAATAAGCGTTGAGTAGAGAGAGCTGGGTGGTGAGGGTGCCCAGAGTGAGGGCCACACGGCTTGAGGGACGCCAAGGTCGCTGGCGGGAATGGCAGCCGCCAGGCTGGCGCGGAGGAGATGTTGCTTGCTGGTGGCACTGTGTAGAAAGAGAGGGTGGTCACAGCGGTGTCAGGCCTTATAAGGTGGGGGTAGGCGTGGGTAGACAGTTGACCCCCGCTCCGTGGGCGGCGCTGGAGGCATAGGCTGGGGAATTCGAGAAGGTTAGGTGCTTGTAGGGGAGGAATCCACTACAATACTCCCCTTCCCCTCCGGGCACGGCTGGAGGTTGGCAGAGTTGTGTGCCATATGTGAGGCGGAACGGTGAGGGCGTGGATGAGCCGGCCGCTAGGGGGGGGGGGCAACTCTGTCTAGGTACTCGGGATCTGTTGGAGGAAAGAGGGAGAAGAAGGGTTGTGGAGGCGATGAAAGTTGTGCTTCCCTCGCGACAGGTACAGAGTCCTCAGATGCGCCTGCTGGGATGTGTGGGCCTGGGTCAGGAGCAGAGGCTGCGTCAGCAGGAAGAGGTCCATGACAGCAGCAGGGTGCATGACAGCAGCAGGGCCCATGACAGCAGCAGGGCCCATGACAGCAGCAGGGTGCAGGACAGTAGCAGGGGGGTACCTGAGGGAGATGAGAGGGGTGTGTGGGTCCGCACTCAGGCGCATGGGCCGCGTCAGGAGGAGCGGCAGGGGGTATTGCTGGACCGGGGGCGGCATCTGAGGCAGGACGGGTGTGTTGGGGTCGGTAGGACGTGGTGCTTGGGGCAGGAAGAGGAGCGGCTGTCTGCTTAGAGTAGCAGAGCTGCTCTAGCGTGTCTAACCTGCGGTGTAGAGACAGTAGTTGTAGAGCCGATGAGAGCTGCCTCTGCGTGGGTAAGCCAGTCTTCCATGTTGCTTGAAGACTGGGAGAGTGATCAGTTTCTCCTCCATCCTGTGTGAGTGCGAATCTCCGGGGGTCACCATTTGTGGGGTTATGAGATATTGGTTAACACTCAGGATGGGATGGAGAAAAGAAACTCACAATGTGCTCACTGTATACACATTGTATTGGATGTACAATGCAGCTTGTTGCTGGGTAGGTAGCATGGTAATAAACGTTGAGTAGAGAGAGCTGGGTGGTGAGGGTGCCCAGAGGAGGGACACGCGGCTTGAGGGACGCCAAGGTCGCTGGCGGGAACGGCAGCCGCCAGGCTGGCGCGGAGGAGGAGGAGGTGTTGCTTGCTGGTGGCACTGTGTAGAAAGAGAGTGGTCACAGCGGTGTCAGGCCTTATAAGGCGGGGGTAGGCGTGGGTAGATAGTTGACCCCCGCTCCGTGGGCGGCGCTGGAGGCGTAGGCTGGGGAATTCGAGAAGATTCGGTGCTTGAAGGGGAGGAATCCACTACAATACTATAAGTTGGTCTTGACGATATTTACATTTGTTCTTGCACTTTGGACACTTTACTGAGGTCGGGAGAACACCATGAGATCAAAAAAATGCAATAGTTTCTTCAATTTTTTTTCCCCAAAAACTTGCAAGACTTCCACGGTCGTAAATTAATTTGAATTTTGAAATACGAGAGACCCAAAATAGAAATTGAATTTGATTGGGCCAAAAATACCACGAATTAAACCACAAATAATTTTAATTGGTTGCAAAAAAAAAAGCGCTTTTGATTGGCTGTGTGACTTGTACGGGAATGCATGCGCGTGATGATTTATGAAGGAGACACGTAGTGTGGGAGGTGAGGTAGGCGATAATGGCGGAAGATTAATGGAAGACAATATAGAAAATTTTGGATACTCTATCTCCGTTATTATACATTTGCGACGGTAATGTAATAGAAGAAAATTATCTTATAATTAGACGTCTTATTCAAATATGATAATAGATTAGGGGTAGGAATGTCGGGTGCGGAAATGCAATAATACCTTGATTTTTTCAAAGGAAGCTGCCCGGGTAATTTCATTGACCAGTCTCACAATGGCCGTGGTGGAGGTTGGTTGTCATTTGTGCTCATACAATTATTTTAAGTTTAATTCTGAGTTTTACGAGAAAGACGATCATTATATCCAATTCTTACGTATCTCTGGTCCTTTCACTTCTAACTAAGGTATTGTACTTTCGGACATGGCGCACCCCGAAGTTTTTAACTACTGAAACATTTAGGTTAGTTTAAGCGAAACCTACTGGGGGTCCAGGGGCAGAGCCCCCTGCTAGTGGTTTGGTTAGGTTAGGTAATTCGTTTTCGTTTTCTCCCCCACCCAAAACCCCCAATTTCCCAGGTTCTCCCCATCATTGTTGGGGGGAGGGCGAACCAGCAATTTCCGCCAAAAATGAAGATCAGATTCGTTTAATACACAACAAAATACACTGGTAAAACATATTGGTCAACCCCTAGGAACTCATGTAAAGATATGAACATTTACCAGGAGCCTAATAGGACCTGACCTAACCAACCAAAAGAATCCTACCTGACCTTACCAAACTTCTTAGCTGGGTGGGCTCTTCCCCCCAAACCCCCCCTCCCCATATTAAGCAGAAAGGGTTAATATTGATGAATGACCCACCGATGCATTATTTGTTTTCATGTTTATAGTCTTATTATATTTTCCTCAGTGAATTATGATATAATAATCTTTTTCTTTCTTGGAAATTGCTTTCTTTGGTAGATAATTAAGCTACTAGACATGCACTACCTTGTCTGGCGGCTGTTTTCATGTCCACAGAAAATATAAAATTACACCATACCAATGTATGTTCTTTCTGTTAAATATGCTGAGAGGTCCGGAGGGTGGAGCCCCACTGCTAGGAAGTTAGGTTGGTGAGGTCTTCTAACATGCTTCTGCCACTTGCTTTTCTTATCAGTTAAGGTTAAGTTAGGTTTAATTTAGAAATAACCCTTTTTTAATATATTTGCCAAAACTACAACAGTGTTCACTATAAAACTGAATGAAATTACAGCGTTTTAAAATTCGTTTTCTATGAAAAATCGGCGGTGGATCAGTCGTCAATAATTACCAACATAAGGTACACTGTACCTATTTGGTATTGCAGTTTCACTCCCAATTGGGTTACAGCAATTTTGGATTCACCAGAAGTTAAATCTCGTCAATTGCAATAACTTTTTCTCATACCACTTCTGTTGTAAATGGAATTGGTAGCAAAACTGCTATTTTACCACTTATTTTAGTGAAGAATCATATTAGGTCGAACATGGAATTTCATATTTCTATTTATATAGGGAGAAAGAGCAAAAAAGAAAAGAACAATACTTTATACTATTACATTTCCGGCACAAATGTTTATTTGTAGAGTATTTTAACCGATAAGACCTCCCAATTACCAACGAGATGGTAGTTCAAAGTGGGTAGGGCTTTGAAATTGAGGGGAAATGTTGGATAAAATACTGAAAAAAAAACCAAGTAATGACTAGGAATCACCAAATATTACTAAATTTGTTCCACAATATTAGTTGCTACAAAGTGTCAATGAAGTGCATCTTTAATTTTCATTTTGGGGGTAACTTCAGACATAGTATTAATGCTTTCAATGTTGTGGGTTTTTTTTTTTTCAGATTTAATTTTTCATTACCATGTCATAAGTGATAAAAACAAGATTGGAAAAGTTCTGCCAGAACCAGAACTTGATCAAAAGTACAGAATAATTTTGATGTTGATGTAGGGCTTTGGCTAAAGTAAATAAGCTCTAGTTTGAGTTTATTTTGTATTTATAATTTTGTAATGCATATATTAATATTCATTTTGTATTTCATTGGCCATGCCATGCCCTTAGCACCAACCTAACCATGTTGTAATATACAGGTTGAATCTCGATTTAACGGCACTGGATTTACCAACATCTCGCCTATAACTGCAAAATTCAGACATCGTGAATTTGAAGGCCCGCCCATAATTTCCACTAGTTCCTCTACCTGCTTCAATGCTCCCGCAGTGCTGCGATCAGTTTGTTTTGGCATTGAAGTCCAGCCGGTGTTGTGCTCATGTGATCACCTTAAATTTCAACTTTCTTTGCATCAATTATGGCCTCTAAGCAATCTGTCAACTTTGTGAAATCTATGGTGTTGGTTCCTCAACAATTTGTAATTTAAAGAACCAGGAAGGTAAACTCCTTTAAGTACAATGTGGACAGCGACACAAAGAAGGGAATGGAATCGCGAAGCACATGTAATCAGGGAAACACTAAGATTTAGAAAAGTGCTTGATACAATGGTTTCATCAGCGATCTCCCCCCATAGTTTGATTTAATGGCAATTTGGATTTAACAGCGTGGTCCAGGTCTCATCGGTGCTGTTAAACCCAAGTTCAACCTGTATTTTCTTTGGGTTAGGTTGGTTCATCTTTTCTCAGATGTGTCATAAAATGTAGAAGTCATTGGAAAAGACTTTACATGCATTAATATTTCTTAATGTTTAAAAGTTAATTAATGTCAAACATCTCTGTCATGACAACTACTGAAATTATTTGTTAAAAGGAAAATTGCCTTTGGATACAGTAATTAATGAAGAAAAAAGCAAAACCTACCGGTACCAGTATATAAAACATTTAATGGTATGGGTTTACAGTGGGGGAGGTTGGTGAAGTTATGTTAGATTTAATTAAGGTAAGCCTGATAAAGTTGGGTACAGGCAAAGGTAAGCCAGGTTACATTGGATACAGACCAAGGTAAATCAGGTGGATTTAGAGAAAATGAATCTAGGACACATTGAATGCAGGTTAGTTTTGGTTAGGTTACAATGTATTAAATTTTGATAAAGTATGGCTCTGCTGTGTTGGATTTAAGCAAAGTTAAGCTAGATTTAAATAGGTTGGTCAGGTCAATTTGGATTAAGGGGGAGTGCATTTTGGTTAGATTTAGGCTCAGTCAGGTTAGTTACATAGTAAAGTATACCGGGTATGTTTTTATCCAATACAGTACTGTACTCAGTGACTATTCCTTCTTTGCAGGCATAAAGTGTTGGTTCTGTAACAGTATGCTGGATCCTTTCTGCAGTGACCCATTTGATAACTCTACAGCCAACCCCAAGGACTGTAGCCTTGCTGAGGAGCTGCCTCACCTGCGTGGGGTCCCGGCCACCATGTGTCGCAAAATAAGAATGAAAGGTTGGTTAATCAGTATTTGTTTTATTTTTGTTTATTGTCACTGCAGGTATTTCTCAATTTATGATAACTATTTTATTTTTTTATAATGATTGTTCAAAATTTACAAGTTTTTAAGAAGGATATTTTATTTTTGAATTTTCAATACCCTATACATTACTGTACTTTTTTGGAGGACGGGTTGGAAAACATGTAATTACCCATTATATACATGTACAGTACAGTAAATCTAAAAAAGGTGAATGGCAAGTACCTGTACTTGGCATGCACCGGCTCCTGAATGTACTTGAACCTGCTCCAGTGTTGGTCAAGTCTGGCCTTGAAAGAGCTCACACTCGGTGCCGTCACAACACTTTCTGGCAGATTGTTCCAAGAGTTCACAACTCTCACTCCGAAAAAGTTTGCCCTCACAATTTTCTGGACCTGCGGTTTCTTCAACCCTGAGCTGTAACCCCTTGTGGGGCGAGCATCTGCCAGATCCAAGTAAGGACACTCGACTGAGTAGTGCCCCCTGAGATGCTTATACACCTCAATTAGGTTCCCCCTTGCCTGTCTGTAGTATAAGCTAGGCAAGTTCAGGCGCTCCAGTCTCTCAGGGTAGTTGAGGTGCCAAAGTGCAGGCACCAGTCTGGTGGCCCTCCTTTGAACATTTTCAACCAACTGACATTCCCTAGCATATCTCGGGGACCAGACGGGGTGACAGTACTCCAGATCGGGAAGCACATCACTCTTGATGATCGTTACGAGGGAAGGACCGTCTAGATATCTGAATGACCTAAAGACCTAATAATTTATTTGCCTGATTTACCTTCTTCTCGCAATGGCCCGAGAACTTCAGCTCATTGTCAACATACACACCTAGGTCCTTCTCACATTGTCTCAAATAGTGCAGTTTCTTCATCTCGTTGGGACATATGATACACCTCCTTACCGTTGGTACGCCCCAGGTGCATCCTCTTACACTTCATGACATTGAATGTCAGCAGTCATTTCTTCGACCATTCTTGGAGCCCACAGAGATCCTTCTGCAGCTCTTCACAGTCCGCATGGTTCTTGATTTCCCGAAATAACTTGGCGTCTTTTGCAAACATTTGTGTGGAGGAGTGTACAACGTCAGGCATGTCATTTATGAAACAAACAAACAACAGCGGGCACAATACACTGCCCTGTGGTACCCCACTTATAACAGGTACAGATGACGACTTCGTGCCATTAATCACCACACACTGCTTGCGGTCATATAGAAAGTTTCTATCCACGCTAGGACATTTCCCCGAATTCTGTACCCTTCCAGTTTCATTTTCAGCCTTCCGTGGGGTACACTGTCGAAAGCCTTGGCAAAATCTAGGTATATATTGTCGATATTACCACCCCGTTCCAGAATATGGGTCCAAATATCCAATACCTTGAGCAGTTATGTTAAGCAGGAGCGTCCCGGAATAAAACCGTGTTGGCAGTCCTTTACAAGGTTGTTTCGTAGTAGATGTTCCATGGCGGCATCTCTGATAATACTCTCAAGTACTTTACATACTATGCTGGTCAGGCTCATCGGTCTATATTTATTCATGGAGTGACGATCACCCTTCTTGAAGATAGGACTCACATGAGCCATTTTCCAATCTCTGGGGACCTTTTGTTTATCCAGGCATTTACTGTACTGAAAAGGATCTTCAAGGGCTCGGCAAGCTCGTGGCACAACTCTTTTAGCACTCTGGGATACACCATGTCAGGGCCAGGATTCTTATGAACCTTTAGCTTTGACAGTTTATTTCTTATACGTTCTTCTGTGAACACAATGTGGGTCAGTGCTGTGTCGAACCGTCTGTCCTCAAGCGAAGGAAGGTTAATTGCATCTTCTCTTGTGAACACCGAGGAAAAGAAGCTGTTCAATGCCTCAGCTTTATCCTGGTCAGAATCTGTGTAACTACCATCTTCAAGCCTCAGGTCTGATACTCCTACTCACATTTTTAATTTTGACTTTACATAGCGGTAAAACGCCTTTGGGTTTGACTTGACCTCGCTTGCAACCAGCCTCTGGAACTCCTTTTCTGCCCCTTACACTCTGCCTTTGCTTGGTTTCTGACTCTTGCATACATCCTCCTGTCCTGCTCATCTTTGACCTAACCCAAGTCTCGTATTCCTAGAGGCACTGGGTTAGGTCTTAAGTATGTATTTATCTATCAAATGTGTCACTTTACTAGTTATGATATTCAGCATCATGTGACTCAGTGCTCTTGTAAGGACAATCAGCCACCACCCCTCACCTTGAGGGTAGGGGAGATAAAGGACACACACCGTACGTCATAAGTTTATATATCTCTCTCTCTCTCTCTCTCTCTCTCTCTCTCTCTCTCTCTCTCTCTCTCATGTTTTGTTGTGAACAAAATAAGTAAATCAATAATTCATATATAAAGAAAATATGAAAAGGAGTCAATACAGTGGTCCCTCGGTTATCGAATTAGCTCCCATTAGGATTTTCAGTTCGATTAACGAAATCCTTACGACAAACACGTTTTGTTGTGCGCATCAGCTGATCGGCTAGTCCGCCAATACAGTAATTGGTTCTGTGTTTACATTCGTTTCCAGTGGGATAAATATCAAGAAGTTGGTCTCTTAAATATTTCTGCATTTTTTATATTAAAATTATTGGTCATTCTGAAATTTAGTTAACATATTGGATAATATAGACAGTACAGGGAACAATTTTGTGCGCCCTTCAGCTGATTGAATCACCCAACAACGCTTCTCAGTTTAACTTTGTTTAACTTTGAACATCGATTTTGTTGGTCTGTTGAATATTTTTGCATTTTTACAATAAAATTATTGGTCATTCTGAAATTTAGTTCACATATTGATAATATACAGTGCAGAAATTATTATGAAAAATGAAGAAGGCATTAGAACCAATGCACTCTGTAAAGAATATGGCATGTCATCATCGACTGCCTCTACAATCAGCTGTTTGATATGTAAACAAAGCTGCCAGGCATACGACATACACACCTCAAAGTAAGTTAAAATATAGTATTCTATTATTTTTATTTATTATTATACAGTATACTGTACAGTACAGTACTGTATTTAGTTTATATTTAATGTTTTGTTAATTCTCTTACTGGTATACAGTACAGTTGAGTCTGGATTTGCGCGGTTTTGGTTTACGCGTTTGGTCATTTACTCGGTGCCTTGCCAGAATTGAAATGCTTGATTTACGCTGTAAGTTTGGTCATTTACGCGGAGAGCATCTGGCGGTCCTGCCGCACCATGCCATTTTTGGATTCAAACCTCCCGCCATGCTTGGGTAAGCGGCGCGAGTAAGGTTGTTCAGTGTATGTCTCTGTTGCGTTATCGGTGATGTCATATGACGTATCGGACTGTGATTGGGCCACGCATCCTTACCTCCCTCCTCCACTAGCTGTGATTGGTTTAATGTAATATGATGTGCCCTGCCACGGGAGGGAAGAACCCGCTTGGCCGTGTCAGTTGCTCTCCTCCCAGTCACCCCGTGTATACAGTGATCCCTCGGTTAACGAGTGCCTCAGTTTACGAGATTTCGGTTAACTATTTACCTCCCATAAGATTCTTAACTTCGGTTAACGAGCAATCCCTCGATTAGCGATTTTTTACGAGCCGACTTCAACATGTTTTTGCTTGCATTTGGCGGTCCACCAGCTGTAGTATTAGTCTGCCAATACAGTAATTGGTTTTAGGGCTTAAATTCCTTACTATTTTAGTAAATATCAAGAAGTTTATACTATTCAATAATTTTAAAAGTTTAATAATTAACTTTTTTAGTCATTTTAAAAATTATTGAACATAATTGAAGGTCAAGAAACTAGTTTCTGGCATGCCATCCAGCCTGTTAACACACCAGACAGGTGTTAGTCTCTCTCTGTTTTCAGTGGAGGTAACATCTTGCTTGAAACTCTCTTCAACTAAATGCTTTTTTTCTATATTTCCAAGCAAATTATTGGTCATTTTGAAATTTATTTTACATATTGACAATATATAATGCAGTGCAGTGTTGATTTAAAGAAAATAATCTTGAATTACACCAAGAGAACTAAAATTTTATGGGTGAAATGGTGCCATGGGGTGACTTCTCTTCCACCCCAATGCCTTCTCTTCTCCCTTCTCCTCCACCCCCATTCTAATTCCCATCATCATCATGATCATCCAGGAGCCTTCTACATACACACCTCAAAGTAAGTGAACTTTTCTACCTTTTTTGTTGAATTTAGGCAATTTTCGGTGAGCTGGAACCAATTACCCAAAAACCCATTGAAACAATGGTTTCGGTTAACGAGTTTTTCGGTTAACGAGCAACCTGCTGGAACGGATTGTGCTCGTTAACCAAGGGACCACTGTACTGTGTTCTATTGTTCAGATAATCTCGCTAATCTCGTAAGAATGGCTTCCACTGGACCCCCACCACCACAGAAAAACCTTGCATTACCTGGATCCAGCCGCCCTAAGCCAAAGAAGATACGACATGCCCTAAGTTACGAAGTGAAGTACAAGATCCTACAAGATTTAGAAAAAGGAACGAGACAGGTTGATTTGGCGCGCCAGCATGGCGTGAACGAATCTACGATCAGGACGATCAAGAAGGATGCAGCCAAGATAAAAGAACACATGAACATCACATTGCATGCATCAGTTATTCCAGAGTTTCTTGCATCAAGTGGAAAAACAAGGTGTAAAAGGAGATTCATCCCAGACCCACCGAGCGTGATCTTGAGCAGGTGTGGGACGTGCTTGAAGTGTAGGCAGTGTAGGGGGTTGCCGAACAGCTCCTTGTGCCACCCGCTGACTACTATCAAAGGACTGACCATCTCCTTGACTATCTGATTGAACAACCTCTCTCTCTCTCTCAGTGAATGCTCTGTGCTACTGTTAGAGTTTTTTCTTTCTACCCAAGGAGGAACTTTGCTTACCACGCTGTTTCCTTTTAGAACTTGGTCCAGGCTGGGGATCATATTCATCAGTATCACTTGAACATGATATATTATGCTCCTTACCTCTTGATTCTTTCAAAAGATCCCTCTCATAATCCCTTTCACTATCATCAGAGAGAGCATCTGAATCAGTATCAATTTTATCCATTAGATCAAGAAAGTAATTATCATGCCCCGACCAAATCTCATACTGCTCTGTGACATCATGAAACAATACTGATGTGTCTGTGGTATATGGAAACAAAAACAACCCACACAGTTGGCAACACTCGTTATCAGCTACGAGAAACCACTTTGTAGGTAGTAGACAGCTACCAAACAGGGAGGTACACTGCCTGGGAAGATATTGGAAGCATAATGTGTTGTCTAATGGTAGACCCTGCTGCTATATGGCATCACAAAAATTGTGACCAAGTCCCAGGTTGCTGATCTGACTTTCTGCCTCATTTACACACAATTGCAGGGTCTCAATTGTTTCTCTTACTATTGACAACACAACATACATATACAGTATAGTCTCGATTTACGTGGTCAATTAAACCCAGGGAGGTCCGCGTAAAACGAGGAACGCGTAAGCGAAATAACAGAACATATGGGATTAATTGAAATAGAGACTGGGCCAACCCCCAAACTACGGGTACACTTTTTCCGACACAATACGTACGTTGTAGTAAAAATAACATCTTAATTTTATGATGGTATGCACACACAATTAATATTTAAGAGATAATATCAATAATATTAGGTTTTTTAACACTTATATTAGTAGAAGAGATGGTTGGGTACACGGGGATGGGGGGTTGGTTCTGAGGCAGAGGGCAGATTAGTGGCCCTCACCTGTATCACTATCCACCACAGAGGCTTGCAGGGCCTCTTTGTCAAACCCCTCAAAGTCCATATCCTCACTATCACTGACTTGGGCTGGCTGTGGTGGGTGGCGGGTGAAGAACTCGGTAATGTTTTGTTGACTGTGCGACCTTGTGCGCACCCTGCCCGCACCGCTTCCCGTGTAAATAAAAATTGTCGGTCTGGCAAGGTGCCGCGTGAACGAAGTCCGCATAAATCGAGACTAAGCTGTATTGTTTCTCACTACAGTACTAATTGATTTTTTTTCTTTATGGTTCTTTATTATTATTATTTTTGTTATTATTTTATTGTTATTTTTATCATTATTATTTTATTATTTATAATTTTGTATTTTTATTATAAATTTTATTTATCTGAATTATTATTATTATTATTATTAATAATAATAATAATAATAATAATAATATTATTAATATTATTATTATTATTATTATTGCTGCTACATTTTTGCCCCCCAGGCCCGGATGTGGGTCAGTGACCTGTGCCCGGTTGGGCTAATCCCTGTAAAAAACAAACAAAAGAACTCCTCTCTGCACCACCACATTGGAGCGGGTAATTTAAACGCCAGATCACATATACGTGGCACCCATTGTCTACAGAAAAAACTCAGTGGCACGTATACGTGACACCCGAGGCGAAAGGGTTAATCTTTCTTTAATTTGTTTTTGTCACAATGTTCCTTCATGTATGGGTTTTGTCTCTGTAAAAGTAAATTGTGCATTTATTTTCTTTTACAAGTTAATGGTCATTGGCGCTACAAGAGAGACTGTGCACGACTTGGCGAGTCTGGCGTTGGAGGAGACGCTCGCTACTGTATATATCGGACAGGAACCTTCAACATCCACATGGAATACTGCACCTGTAATGATAAAGATGGCTGTAATCCTGCTGCTGATGCTCGGCCCAGCATTCCTCTTGTGTTTACGGTATCTACTGGGGTGTTGATGTTTATTGGAAGATGGCTACTTCGGTAATACAGTACTGGACAATACATACAAGAACCATTCCTTCTTTTACACAAAACAGTACTTAGTTATTTGAGGCTGTAACTTTGTGCCTAAAGAACATGTTTGTAACTGAAATGAAATGAAATTCATGAAAAATTGTATTGATGTAGCTATTGATATTTTTTACAAAGTATTCTTCACATTCATCTTATGGCTTTAAGAAAATTGAATACACTACGTGATATAGACATGTACTGCCATGTAGATTTATGCATTGATAGTCATTACTATTTTTTTATCCTACATCTTAAAGTATAAGTATCGGCAACATAATTTTAATTTTTATGTTAAACTGTACTCATACCTGTATTCATAACTATCATAAATTTAGATTTTATGATAGAACACATATGATAGAACACATACAGTATACTGAAAAAAAGGTACATTCAGATGGAATCAATTACAATGATAGACAAATAGCATCAAACATAGATGTTAGCTGTCTCCCAAGGTGTTACCACTCCAGCTGGAGTATTAGAGCCTACAAATATTCAGTACAACAAGAAATAGCAATACTGTACTGTGATGGCATACACAGACAAGGTGTTTGTTCTGCCATTCCGTGTACATCAGAAAGCAATATGTTTTGCAGTTTTTAAGTTATATGAATCAGTTGATTGCTGAAGGTCTCATCCCTATAAATTAAGTTGAACATTGAGGGTCCCTTTAATACAAGTACAGTACTTGTACATCCAGATATTTTTACATTGTTGGCAGCAAAGGTTAGGAGAAGCCTTAAACTTAACTCACGAAAGTTCATATAAAGTACTGTACTGTATTGTAATTTGGATTTTTGGTAGTACAGTATTACTCTTAAAGAGTAAAGCAGGTAAAAGTGTACATTTGTTTGCAACTTGTTAAGAGTGTATTTGATTGGTTCAAGAGGTTAAGAAGTGTCACTATGCTCATTCTAATTCACAGACTTTTTTTTTACGGGGATTAGCCCACCTAGGCATACGTCAGGGTCTGGGGGGGAGGGGAACGAAAAAGAAAATGAATCATAAATAAATACAGAAATGGAAAAAATAAAACAAATCAAAAGTGAAAAACGATATTTACGGTACTGTATGTTGTGTTGTCAAAGTAAGAGAAACAATTGAGACCCTGCAATTGTGTGTAAATGAGGCAGAAAGTCAGTCAGATCAGCACCCTGGGACTTGTTCACATTTGTGATGCCATGTGGCAGCAGGGTCTACCATAAGACAACACATTATGCTTCCAATTTCTTCCCAGGCGGTAGTGCAGTACTGTACTTCCCTGTTTGATAGCTGCCTACTACCTGATAAGACTAGCATACCCCTGTACTGTTATATGGCATCTAGTACAGTATTAAAATATGTTACCGACAAATGTCGTGGTTGAGTGTTCTTAATTAATTCTGACATACATTAATAAAACCCAGTCAACAAGCACCAATTTACCCTCACTTGATGTCAAGAGTGTGTAAATGACTGCCAGCAATATATATGAGAAATACTGGTGTAATTTTATAGCTTCATGACTCATTTATATTAACCAGTCCCCAAGGTGTTATACCAAGGATAATGTAAAGGTTCTGTAATATTCTGAAGATCAAGACACCTCTGAAATGATCTCATTGGAGAAGTCTCTTGTGATGCACTAAAATTTTAATTTATATATATATATATATATATATTAATACTGTACTGTATACGGTTATATAAAATCTAACTGGAAGTCTTCAACTGCTGCTTCTAATGTTACAAAAGTTTTGAAGTTTGTTGATCAAGAATTTTGCCAGGAATGTTTAAAACAATTAAGACAGGCATGGTGAAGGTAAAGCTGAAACCATTTTTGGTGGTTCCTGACTAAATTTTGTGGGAGTAACTCTACATGCAGACAAAGTCATGAAGGAAGTAAGGCATAAAATATATAGTTGAATAATAAACCAAGGTAATTGCTTTTTTGCAGAAGAAGTTTTGAAATACTGTACTCTGTTTATCAGCACAGGTAATCCTCACTTAAATGTTTGAGATGTTGCTCTAGTGTTTGCACATTGTATTTCTTTAATAAATATATAAACTGAGGAATACCTGTAATGTATTGGGTAAATCTGGATTAGATGATGGTTATAAATATTGCTTCTAAGCTTTATAAACTGAATTCTTGGCAACTATATGTTTCTTAAATGTAAGAATGAGTACATGTGCTTGTGAAAAATACTGGTAATTTTACCGAATGAAATAATACCCATTATGGGTTGCATCATTAGGCCTTTATCCTAGATACTCTTAACTCTCTTCAGTCTAGGTGACAGTGCGACCATTATAATACTATAGAGATGAATTTGGAATCAAAACATTACTCTTTTGCTTTGAGAAAAATTAAATATAATTATTGACTTGCATCTTCAGGATCCACAAAACTGGAAGATAAGAGACTTGTTTATCAGATGGCTAGCCCACCCGGGCACAGAATCATTTTTAATGACCCGCATCAAGGCTTGGGGGGCGAAAATATAATAAAATAATAATTATGATGATGATAATAATAGTAATAAAATTAATAAAAATATAAAATAAAATAACAATTATAATAAAAGAAAATAATATATATTTTTTAATTATAAATAGTAATACCCCCTGTAATAATAGAGCCATAATTAAATACAAAAATAAAAATATCAAGTGAGAAATGATATATGTATGTTGTTTTGTCAATAGTAAGAGACAATTGAGACCCTGCAATTGTGTGTAAATGAGGCAAAAAGTCTGATGAGCAACCTGGGACTTGGGTCACAATTTTTTTGATGCCATATGGCAGCAGGGTCTACCTTTAGACAACACATTATGCTTCCAATATCTTCCCAGGCGGTAGTAGTACCTCCCTGTTTGATAACTGCCGACTAACCTATAGGTTATGGTAGTAGCATATATATATATATATATATATATATATATATATATATATATATATATATATATATATATATATATATATATATATATATATATATATATATATATATATATATATATATATATATATACATATATACATATATATATACATACATACATATATATATACATACATACATACATATATACAGTAGTACCCTGATTTACGCGGTCAATTGAACCCATGGGGTACCGCGTAAAGTGAACAACAGAACATATGGGATTAATTCCAATAGAGACTGGGCCGACCCCCAAACTCCACTTTTTCAGACACAATACCTACGTTGTAGTAAAAATAACATCTTAATTTTATGATGGTATGCCCGCACAATTAATAATTTAAGAGAAATATCAATAATATTAGGTTTTTTCACACTTACATTAGTAGAAAAGATGGCTGGGCACACGGGGATGGGAGGTTGGTTCCGAGGCAGATTATTGGCCCTCACTTGTATCAATTGTATCACTATCCACCACATAGGCTTGCAGGGCCTCTTTGTCAAACCCCTCAAAGTCCATATAAGTCCATATCCTCACTATCACTGACTTGGGCCGGCTGTGGTGGGTGGCGGGTGAAGAACTCGGTAATGTTTTGATGACTGGGCGACCTTGTGCGCATCCTGCCCGCGCTGCTTCCCGCGTATATGAGTAGATGCACCGCGTAAAGTGAAAGTCCAGTTCTGGCGAGGTACCGCGTAAAGCGGGGTATTACTGTGTGTGTGTGTGTGTATGTATATATATATATATATATATATATGTATATATATATATATATATATATATATATATATATATATATATATATATATATATATATATATATATATATATATACAGTGAGTTAATGAACGCCTCGGTTAACAATTTTGTTAATGAACTGCCTTCCATAAGGATCTTCAATTCGGTTAACGAAAAAAATTCGGTTAACGAAGTTCTTACGAACCGACCTCAACATGTTTTCGCTTGCACTGCCGGGCAACCAGCTTTAGTATCAGTCCGCCAATACATTAATCGGATCTAGGGCTTAAATTCCTTACTATTTTAGTAAATATCAAGAAGTTTATACTATTCAATAATTTTAAAGTTTAATATTCAATTTTTAGTCATTTTAACAATTATTGAACATAATTGAAGGTAAAGTGACTAGTTTAATGCGCGGCATCCAGCCTCTTAACACAGCAAACAGGCATTAGTCTCTCTCTGTTTTCACTGGAGGTAACATCTTGCTTGAGACTCTCTTCAACTAAACGCTTTTTTTCTGTGTTTCCAAGCAAATTATTGGTCATTTTGAAATATATTTTACATATTGACAATATATAATGCAGTGCAGTGTTGATTTAAAGAAAATAATCTTGAAATACACCAAGAGAACTAAAATTTTATGGGTGAAATGGTGCCATGGGGTGACTTCTCTTCCACCCCAATGCCTTCTCTTCTTCCTTCTCCTCCACCCCATTCTAATTCCCATCATCATCATCATCATCCAGGAGCCTTCTACATACACACCTCAAAGTAAGTGAACTTTTCTACCATTTTTGTTGAATTTAGGCAATTTTCGGTGAGCAGGAACCAATTACCCAAAACCCATTGAAACAATGGTTTGGTTAACGAACTTTTTCGGTTATGAACAACCTGCTGGAACGGTTGAGTTAGATTAACGAGGGACCTGTATATATATATATATATATATATATAAAATACTGGGTAGTTGAGATATTTAAGACAAACACTTCTTTTGGGGTTATATGAGGAATTACTGTATACAGTGTCCCAATTTTCTTCTGTCCAGGCCATTTATTTGCCTCATATAGCTAGCACACAATATGTTATCCAAAGGTATCAACTGTCTGTCGGTCTGTAACAAATAATTTCTGCTCAACTCCTTTCCACTGACTCGGTGATTTAATTTTGATGTGAAGATGAATTCTGGTAGGCTTTTAGGGGATTGTTGTGCTGCTGCTAACCAAAATAGGTTTGTTTGCTAATTGTTAATGGGAGGAGGGATGCCTTGTTCATGTGTGTATGAAGTAATTGTGATTACAGAAGTATTTGTTTTTATTGTTATTTACTGTGGTTGTATGTATTGTACAGTGTTGAACAAGTTGTAACCAAAAAATTGATAATGTTTTTTTTGTAGTTGCTTGTTTATTGTTTTATTAAATAATTTCTTCACTCATGACAATCCTTTTGACATAATTGTTGCATATTTTACTCTTTGTAAACTTTGTCTGGAACCTAAAAGTTTTAGAAAATACTGTACTACAGCAAACTACTGTAGTTACTTTTTATTACAGTTTACTTTTATTTATAATGAAGTTATGTGATACATATGTTACTGTATCTAAAAACAGGGTCTGACATGAGTCAATACAGTACCTTGGTTATCAGTATGGTCAAATAATGGGTAAATGTGTCATTTTGGTTAAAAGTTTGTTTTATTCTATTTGTGCATCTTAGGTTTTATATACTATACTTCAGAGACACTATTGTGTTGATATTTGAATCTCTCATATTGGATCAAGTAATAAGATGTACACTCTCAGCAAAAACTTCTCAAATGCTATAAGCATTATACAATCTGAAAAATAAATGAATCTGAAACCATTCCAAGATGTCAAGCCTCATTCTGCTTCTTCTCACATCCATCGTGCCCAGGTGTTCGATAGGTTTTTGTTGAGAGAGTACTATTGAACTGATGTTTAGGGTGTGTAATGTTTAGTGCTACTAGTTCACACATACAATACAGTACAGTATAATATAAATATTAGTACAATACAGGTATTATAACATTGTGATCAAATCCGTCCATGATTTTAATTGCAAACTATTTTTTTATGAGAATCATTTTACAGTACGTATAAGTATTTTCAATATAGCATATAAGCACTGAATTACTGTACAGTATAATGTCAGTTTTATAAAAACTGCAGAAACTTTGTAAGCACAATACCAATTCATATGCATTATTTAATACCTGGGCATTTCATTTTTTTGGGGGGGGAGGGGGGGTGGATTCCTGTACATGAGAATGGATCGTGAAAAATTATATTCAGCACAAAATTTTTTTTAATGTACAGTATTCTTATATGTCTACATATTAAATGCAATGATGTTACAATGTTCATTTTATCTTTGTATATATTATTGTAATATTAAATTTGAATCTTTAAATGTGTTTCTTTTTGCTGCCAATATAATATCCTATTGTCCTTAAAGGTGTAAGAAGAGGTTTTCAGATATTAAACAAAACATTTTAGTTTTCTTAAGCATATCTATTTATCTCTTCTGCTTTATAAAGACATGATACCCACATTTGTGTATTTTTCATTCTAAATGTTTGCAATGTAAACTTGTACTTTTCTCACTAATTTCAATCCAATTGTAAAATTTGGACTTATCTTGGGAGGTGACTCAACTAGACACTTCAACCCCCCCCCTTGGAACACATGCAAGCAGGCAGACAACACTTTCCCTTACCACTAATGTAATTTAGTGTAGATTAAGATATATGTTGTCAATATTGTCACCATGTTCCAGAATTTGAGTCCAAACATCCAGCACCTTAAGTAATTGTGTCAAGCAGGAACATCCTGGCATAAAACCATGTTGGCAGTCCTTTACAAGGTTGTTTATTAGTAGATGTTCCATCATGGCATCCCTTATAATGCTCTCTAGTACTTTGCACACTATGCTGGTCAGGCAGTGAGCCTGACCAGTACAGTAATTATTTGTTGAGTGATGATCACCCTGCATGAATATAGGATTCACAATAAGCCATTTTCCTGTCACGGGACCTTTTACTCATCCACGCATCTACAGAATAGGATCTTGGAGGCTCAGCAAGTTCGTTTCACAACCCTCCTTAGCACTCAGGAATGCACCATGTCAGGGCCAGGGCTCTTATGAACTTTTACCTTTAACAATTTGTTTCTTATACCTAATGAGAAAAAATGTGCATCAGCATTGTGTCAAACTGCCTTTCCTCAAATAAAGGAAGATTGTTCACATCCACTCTTGTGAACACTAAAAAAAAACTTGTTTAATGCCTTGCCTTGTCCTGGTCCAAGTCTGCATAACTACCATCTTCAAGCCTCAGATCTGATATGCCCCCAAATGTGATTTTAATTTTGATTTTGCATAATGGTAGAAAGCCTTTGGGTTTGAATTGTCTTCACTTGCAATCTGCTACTGGAACTCTTTTTCAGCCCTTCTGCACTCGGACTTTGCTTGGTTCCTGGACCTTTCATACATCCTCCTGTTCTTCTCATCATTTGTTGTAACCCACCTCTTGAATTTCTGAACTTTTTTCTTAAATTTGTCAAATGCCGCATAATTCATGTGTAATGGTCTCTTAGTATTCCTGGAGCCAGTAGGTTTGGTCTTGGGCATATATTTATCAACCAAATAGTTCACTTTACTGGCTGTGATATTCAGGATTGTGTCTGCATTCTTGTTTCTCCACGAGTCAGGTCAGTGAATCTCCTTATCCTATCATAATCATTAATGTAATATTTGAACCTTGGCCTGCTCTTATCATGAACCAAGTAACAGTTAAATCTGAAGGACAGTGTCACATGATGACTCGTGCCAACGGGGGCTAGGTGTTCCAACTTGGCCACCATACCCTCCTCACAAGTTATAATAAGGTCTAGTGGTTTGGTTATTTGTTCCTCTCTATACTGAGTAAGATCTTTCACCTGTTGGAATAGAAAATTGTCTGTTTCTAGTAAAAAAAAGGGTAAGTATAATTAAGGTCATATAATGTAATTTCATTTCTCCAGTCGATGTTGCCATAGTTAAAATCCCCCATGACAAGGAGGTGGCTAGGATTGAGCACCACTACATTGTCAATTAAGGTTCTAAAGTTCCTTTGGTTTAGTAAGCTGCAATTTGGGGATCTGTAGATACATTCATTATTGAGTAAGTCTCTCCCCTTTAGTTTATTTTACACGACTTCAATTTTTCAAAGGCTGGCTCTTGAAGTCTTGTCTAGCATAGAAAACCCACACCCCTCTTGCAAGTTGCCTGAGTAAAGTTCGTAAATGAGTTACAGTATATCCATCTACAGTACTGTATATTGAACTCGCAGTCATCCATGTCAATTCTTAAATTCTTGTACAAGTTTTACAATTCACTGTATTTTGTGGGATGTGGCCAGAGATGACATCTTTTACATGGTCGAGGATGAGGTGTGTCTTGCTGTCCCCTGGTTCTGTACTGGTGCACTTGCCTCCACTACTTTCTCATATATAATCCATCCATATCCATCCCTGTAAGTTTTTCCCTGCCGAATAACTTCCCATTTTCTTTCCTCATTCGCTATAGTGATCCTGAGGGGATGGGGCTTATTCTCTTGCCTTTGTCCTAACCTCCTCACTTCACAAGAGGTATGCGACAGGTATAAAGCCTCTGTAATATAATACAGTACAGCCTACTGAGTAAATTGCTTTTTTCTTCAACAGTGATTTTTCACATAGTTATTTTTTCTTTGAGTTTGATACCCAGTATTTCTATGTCATTCCATTACCTTGGACTAGAAGATGGCAGTTATGTGCTTACAAACTGTATTTAGCTCCTTCCTTGTATGAGACTTGGGACTTTGGAAGAATTCTTGCAATCTTTGAAACATCTTAGTGGTGACTGCAACTACAAATCTGTCAGTGCAGAAAATGTAAAGAACAGGCTGTATGGAACGCTTTCATCGGTGGACTGCAATCAAACGTTAATCATCAGCGACTCCTGGAGAACAAGGAACTTGATCTTCAAACTACATTTGATCATGCACAAGCCCTCGACCTGGCTCATAGAAGTTTGGAGGCATATAATACTTCTCTCAACTGTCGGTGCTGCCTCTTTTGGTGACATTGGTGAAGTTCCAACAACTCCAACAGGCAACAGCCAAACATCAGCCACAATCCAAAGACGAAAGAAGTGCTTCTTTTGTGGTTATAACCAGCTTCTACGACTAAACTGTCTTGCTCGTAAAGCTACGTGCAATAAGTGTGGCTAAAAGGGGCATTTTAGAAGAGTGTACAGATCTGCTGGTTTGGGTACTTGTGCTGCTCTTCAGTCACCCACCCTCCCAACTACCTGTATATCTGTGGACTCTGTTGGAAGTCTGTCTGAAGCTACTATCATGATTTCTGGAAATGGACACAATATGAATGCTCTTATGGACACTGGTAGTTCAGAAAGCTTTATATGGTATATCAATCTTTGGTTAGGAAGTACTGTATGGCTTACATGTACATTCAGGATCTAGTATCGTATCAATGGCTACTACCTTCCTGAGCACTAAGATAAATGGTTACACTCTAATAAACATGGGACTGTGTTACCAGGTCTGTGTTGTGATGTGACCTTGGGCCAGGACTTCATGAAGCTGCACGAAAGTGCCTGTATCCGATTTGGTGGGAATAAGTCTCCTTTGAATGTGTGTGGGTTAGCTGCATTTTCTGTATCCCCTCCACCCCTCTGCAAATCTCACAGATAATTGTAAGCCGGCTGCAACCAAGTAAAGGAAATATAGTATTCAGGATAGACAGTTCATAGAGTCAGAGATAAGATGATTGCTTGCTGAAGATATTATTGAACCCAGCACTTCACCATGGCGAGCTCAGGTCGTAGTTACAAGGGATGAACGACATAGACAACAAATGGTTGTGGATTATTCGCAGACAATAAACCATTTTACCCAACTAGACACATATCCACTGCCAAGGATAGATGAGCTAGTGAATACTGTAGCCCAATACCAATTCCTTAGTACTGTTGATCTGAAATCTGCCTAACATCAAGTTCCTCTTTGAGACGAAGACAAATCATACACTACATTTGAGGCTTGTGGGCGACTCTACCAGTTTCATCGGATACCCTTCAGAGTTACTAATGGAGTAGCATGTTTTCAGCGTTTGATAGATCAGTTTATTACTAGAAACTCACCTTTGGATACCTTTGCCTATCTAGATAACATCACCATTTGTGGGAAGAATAAAGTGGAGCATGACACAAATCTTCAGAAGTTTATGGAGGCTGCCTAAACACACAACCTAACATTTAACCTTGACAAGTGTTCATTTTCTACCACATCTGAGAACCTACTGGATTATACAATTTGTGGAGGCAAGAATAAGCCTATTCCAGAAAGGCTTCACTCAATAGCCGCTACTTTTAACCAGGGTGGTAAACCCGTTGCTTTCGTCTCCAGAACATTAAATGCAAGCATTCAACCACAGATAAGGAAGTGTATGCCATTATAGAGGCGCTGTGTAAGTGGCGTCATTACCTGACTGAACGTCGTTTTACCCAGATTACTGACCAAAAATCAGTTACTTTTATGTTCAATTATAAACAGTCTGGGAAAATCAAGAACGATAAAATCCAGAGATGAAAGATCGAGCTTGCTTGCTACGTTTCGATATCTTGTACAGTCCTGGTAAGAGTATATTCCTGCGGACACGCGTTCTAGAGTGTACTGTTTTGCTATGAGCTCGGATACATTAGTCAAACTGCATAATTCTCTATGCCATCCTGGCATCACATGTATAGTACATTTCTTCAGAACTCGTAACCTTTCATTCTCTGTTGAGGATGTCAAGAGAGTTACGTCTTCTTACTCCCTCTATGCCGAGTGCAAACTTAGGATTCATCATCCTGAGACAGCCCACTTGATTAAAGCAATGCATCCTTTCGTATAGCTCAGCAGTGATTTTAAAAGTCCACTGCCAACTTCTTCAGTCCAGTGTCCTTACTTGGAGCTGGCAGACACTCGCCCCACAAGGGGTCACAGCTCAAGATTGAAGAAGCCGCAGGTCCAGAAAACTGTGAGGGCAAACTTTTTTGGAGTGAGAGTTGTGAACTCTTGGAACAATCTGCCAGAAAGGGTTTGTGACGGCACCGAGTGTGAGCTCTTTCAAGACCAGACTTGACCAACACTGGAGCAGGTTCAGGTACATTCAGGAGCCAGTGCATGCCCAGTACTTGCTAACAGTGTGTAACAGAGACGTGACCGATCGCCCAAGCGAGCCGATCAGTGGTAAAGAGGATAAAAGTAAAAGTAAAAGTAGATGAATTCTCCCGTTTCCCTTTTGCATTTCCCTCTTCTGATCAGATGTATGAGTGAAATATTTTCCATCTTTGGCATTCCAGCATTCATACACTCTGAAGAGGAACTTTTTTCATGTCATTGGGATTTCTACTAGCCATACTACACCCTACAGTCCCATGGGTAATGGCCAGTGTGAAAGATACAACGGAGTAATTTGGAAGGCAGCGACTCTTGCACTCAAATCCCGACATCTACCACCCACTCACTGGGAATCTGTTTTTCAGGATGCACAGCATTTGATACGCTCACTGCTTTCAACTATAACAAACGCTACACCACATGAATGCTTATTCAACTTTCAACATCGATCAACAAGTGGTTGCTCTATTCCAACTTGGTTCTCTTCACCTGGACCTGTTTTTTGAGATACCATGCCCGATAGTCCAAGTATGACTATGGTTGAGCAGGTGCAGCTTCTCGGAGCCAATCCCCAGTGTGCCTATGTTTGCTTCCATGATGGAAGAGAAACAATATTATCAGTTTGGGACTTGGCACCTCAGTAAGAATTGTCTACTGCTCCTTATGGTAGTGATAATGCTCTAGTCCATGACAGAGCTGGGGAGGTTGTGCACGATCGTTTAGCTCATAACCATACAACTCCTAGGGAAACCCATGGCTCTGGTACTGTGCCCACGGACCAGTCTCCGCCTCCTGCACAAACCTCTGGACCTGGCGAGGTGGTGTAAACCGAACAACTGTAGAATCTGATGCATTATCCGATCTTCCTGAGAGTTTCTCCTCCCTTCACAGGTCTGAGCATATCAGGAAATCTCTCAAGCATCTTAACCTGCAGGAAATTGCTTGACCTGGTATGCAACTGGATATGGTTATGTTTAATGAATATCTTGATTTGATTCTTGCTTTGCATTGTATGAGAATGCTGTGGTGTAATGGTCAGCATTCTCGTCTCGCAAGCGAGCGGACCCGGGTTCGATCCCGGGCAGGGTGAAACTATAGGCAAGGTTCTTTATGCCGTTTGCCTCTGTCTACCCATCAATAATTGGGAACCAGGATGTTAATTGATTTGTGGATCGTATTCCAAGGTAATGGTTAGCCAGTACAGTTGCCGAGTTGTCCGGTCTTCTTGGACTATTCCTTGACACTGGGTCATGCAGTTCGTTAACTCAGGGTGTGGTTGTTGTGTTGGCGACAGCTTCTACACCTTAAATAAATTCACGCCTAGGTGTCCCGGGCCGGCCATCCTCGTTACACGAGGGGTAACCATTATTATATTATTATTATCTCTTAATCATATTTTGCCTCATACCACTATAGTATATGAATGCTAGTGAACATATTTTGGGTAAGGGTGATTGTGATGATTTATATTCTATAACTGGGGGGCTTGTTAACATTACTATGTTATGTATATTTTATAATTTGTTCTATTCTTTAACATTTTTCTCTCATTTGTTTTGCAGGTACAGTAGTTGCTTTCTTTGTTGAATAAAGGCTAACACTTCATGAATTGACTTTCATGACACAAATTTATGATAATTTGCCCACCACTGCTCAGGGTTTTATCTCTGAACTTGAAGCCTCAAAGCAATCACCAGACCATGAGTTTAAACCATTGCTCTCATTCTGTTTTGCTGGGCAAGAAGTTGTTTTACAGCTCTTACACTGATTCACTGGACACCATAGAGCCAACCAAAGCAAGCAATAGCAGGATGGGTTGTAGCGGAGGTGACTCTCTTGGCTACAACATGGGGTTTTAGGCTTTAATACTCCATTTTTATGGTGCTTCTAATGTATAAAACATATAGTACTTCAAAAGGTAATCAACTGATACAAATTTAAAAAAAAAGATTATCTAGAAAGACAGACAGGTAAATAATTCCTATGCGAAAGATTAGACTGGTGCAGCATAACATAAAGATGGGAAAAAAGACATATTCTCCCTTGGGTCTTAATAAATATAAATTTTAGTGGAATAAATGTATTAAGATTTATCATACAATGCAGTACAAGGCTTTACATTTGTAAATTTAACAAGGCATTGCATGTTTAATAGTAAAAATCCCTATATAAAAACAAACATTTAAAATACTGTACTGGAAGATTACTTTGCATATTTAAAGAATTACTCTGAGATTTCCAATAATAAATTTATCTTAAAAATATTTGGACCAGAAGCACACATCCAGGTGGAACATATATTGTACAGTACTTTATAAAAGCTTTATATAAATGAATATCATGCAACTCTTCACATTGTAAGGCAACTCATGCTTAAGAATGTCACATTTTACATCCTGAATCTAGACAAAAATGTGATGATTAGTGATTTGAACTTTGAGTACTACAGCTTAAAGCACCTCAAGCTACCAGATCCTTGTTACTCAAAATGCTGATACACTACTGTAACCCATTTATTACGTTTTTAACAGTCTGCCTTGTACTCACCCACACTAAATTACTTACAGTATATGCACTTCCTCAGTCTTGGCACATCCCTTCATACTGCCATATTCACAACCTGTTCACCACTTATTTTAATGCAAATTAAGAAACTGTGCCTCTTTTTGTTTCCACAAAATATTTCTAAAATCATTAAAGATAATACTGTATTGTAATACTGTACCATAATGTACATTATATAAAGTCTTATAATATGATAGACTGTTGGAGGTAAGGTTGTCCCTGTCCTTATTAATCAACATATTCAAGTGACCTGGACCAAGGTAACTCAGGGTACCATAGCAACATGAGTACTGAACCGGTATACTGTACTCAATTTAAAAATTGAGGAAGTGAACCTCAAAACTCACTCTCTCGCACATTCTTTATATATATATATATATATATATATATATATATATATATATATATATATATATATATATATATATATATATATATATATATATATATATATATATATATATATAGGTGAACGGCATTAACCTTATTATGGTACAGCGAGAACGTTTACTAAATTCTCCACTTTTTCAGACACAATACCTACGTTGTAGTAAAAATAACTTCTTAATTTTATGATGGTATGCACACACAATTAATAATTAAGAGAAATATCAATAATATTAGGTTTTTTAACACTAACATTAGTAGAAAAGATGGCTGGGCACACGGGGATGTGGGGTTGGTGCCGAGGCAGAGGGCAGATTATTGGCCCTCACTTGTATCAATTGTATCACTATCCACCACAGTGGCTTGCAGGGCCTCTTTGTCAAACCCCTCAAAGTCCATATGCTCACTATCACTATCACTGACTTGGGCCGGCTGTGGTGGGTGGCGGGTGAAGAACTCGGTAATGTTTTGATGACTGGGCAACCTTGTGCGCACCCTGCCCGCGCCGCTTCCCGCGTATATGAGTAGATGCACCGCGTAAAGTGGGAATTCCGGTTCTGGCGGGGTACCGCGTAAATGTGGAAACACGTTAACAAGAGCTGCGTAAAGCGGGGTATTACTGTGTATATATATGTGTGTGTGTGTGTATATATATATATATATATATATATATATATATATATATATATATATATATATATATATATATATATATATATATATATATATATATATATATATATATATATATATATATATATATATATATATATATATATATATATATATATATATATATATATATATATATATATATATATATATATATATATATACGCAGCCAACCTCGCCACGCGGTCCCACATTCCGCGTTTCCACGTTTACGCTGTACCCTGCCGAAACTGGAATGCTCACATTCCGCGGCGCGTGTACCCCTTTACGCGGAGAGCGGCTGGCGAGCCGCGCCATTTTTGGATCCAAACCTCCCGCCATGTTGTGTAAGCGGCGCGAGCAGGGTGCGCACAAGGTCGCCCAGTCATCAAAACATTACCGAGTTCTTCACCTGCCACCCACCACAGCCGGCCCAAGTCAGTGATACTGTAGTGATAATTATAGTGAGGATATGGACTTATATGGACTTTGAGGGGTTTTACAAAGAGGCCCTGCAAGCCACTGTGGTGGATAGTGATACAATTGATACAAGTGATACAGGTGAGGGCCAATAATCTGCCCTCTGCCTCGGAACCAACCCCCCATCCCCGTGTGCCCAGCCATCTTTTCTGCTAATGTAAGTGTTAAAAAACCTAATATTATTGATATTTCTCTTAATTATTAATTGTGTGTGCATGCCATCATAAAATTAAGAAGTTATTTTTACTACAACGTAGGTATTGTGTCTGAAAAAGTGGAGTTTGGGGGTCGGCCCGGTCTCTATTTCAATTAATCCCATATGTTATGTTGTTCACTTTACGCGTTTCTCACTTTCCGCGGTACCCTGTGGGTTGAATTAACCGCGTAAAGTGAGGGTTCACTGTATATATATATATATATTAATCTAAAACTAGTAGGTGGACGGTTCTGAATCACTGACTGAGACTGGAGGTACCTGGGTTTGTGATGAACTTCCAATGTTCATTATTTATGATATTTCTCACACAATGAAGAAATAATGTTGTTAAATAATGACAAGAAAGTATGTCATATCCATTGTTACTGCAACTTTTTTTTTTACCATCATCAGACAGTTAGATGGCCATATTGTATAAGACTAGTTTCATAGATGCTTTTGTTCTGCATGTCAGTTAATGGTTCAAGATCTTATGAATATACTTCAATAAGACTTGATAAAGGTACACATGTGTACCCCCAAATTTAGATTTTTTTATGGTTTCTGAAACGTCTGAATGCTGTATTAAGTTTAACGTTAAATACTAATTTTATTGTAATTGGAAAAGGATCCTGAAAACACTATGTAATATTACGACCTAAAGGTACAACAACACAAAGCTTAAGACTCGATCCATCAAACGGTTTTGAAAGATTTTAAGTCAATAAGAGATAATAACCTCCATAAAATAAAACTAAAGTGCTCAACAGTTTCCTGGTAAATGACACAACACTGAGTAATCAAAGTACATACAGTACTGTACAGGTGATGGTAACAGATGTTGACCTCCTTATAGTCTAGTGATATGGTCACACATGACTGGAATGTCATTCTTACAAACTTATACCAAATGACTTAGCATTATAGTTAATCTAACTTAAAATATGAAATTTTACTATCAAACTTAACCTTCCACATGTAATACCAGGTTGACCTGTTAATTCCCAGTGGCTTGTTATTTAACATTCAACATCATTTAAGAAATAAAAGTGATCATACATAAGATAATTTTCTACAATACTGTACATCTGTACAATAATTATTGCCTTTTAAACATCAGTTAGCTTTGCCTAAAATGAGGTACATAACAGATTAGCACTCACATAATGGAAGGTACAGTACAGGTATACTAAATATTGAAATAAAAGGACTCGGTGAACAACAAAACAACACTACCAATTACCGATCTCCTCTGCCTATTTAAAGCTGCACCAGAAAGCCTTATGAATACTAATTTGACTTTTAACCATCCCATCCTGACACAGCTTATAAACAAGTCTTGGTCACTCTTGTGTTTTTCCATTAACATGAAGTCACATTTTATTGGTAACAAAAATAGCCATACAAACAGGATTTACAAATTCTGCTTGTGCACTTCTATGTACAGTAATACTGTATTAAGGAAATACATGTACAGTATTACTCAACTATAATATTACTTGTTTGTATACTTAGAACTAGGAATGCAAGAAATGTGGAGATCTTCTCTGCTGCAAAAGTGATTCATCATTTATCACAGATGGACAAAAAATTATTAATCAATCTCTAATCCATCAACATTGTTGCTGATGATTCTTGCTTACAAACTTCCACCACCAACACTTGTACAAAATGCCCAATGTTAGAGAAGGGTCAGGAACACAACTTTTCCTTTAGTAGACAGTGCAAACCTAACACAACATTTCTATGGTAGTTTAGATTAGAATTGACTGGCTTGTGTCTTCTTAAAGAATAATTGGTTTCGCAGTACAGTACAGTACAGTACTTTTTTTAACACTGACCATTTTGTGACATGTAGCCTTTCCTCACTTTAAATGACTCATATACCTTCCTCCATCACATTTCATTCTTGCTGGACTTTCCTCAGCCATTTTTTACAGAGAATTTGGCAAGCATTTTAGCTTATTAATGCCTACGATATTAAATAAAGCATAATCTAAATTAATTATGTTACACTGTAAGGAAGACACTACACGTTATAGTTGTACTTAAAAGGAATAATATTAGGAGGAATGCAGTATTACCCAACTGTGCTTAAAGGAACAAACAAGTGTAAGTTGTGAGGTGATCAGTAAAGAAGAGAGTTACCACTATTGTACTGTCTGTAGTCCTCCACGTGAAGAATTCTTAAACAACATCTCTCAATAACTTTAAAAAATTTAAATATAACTTTTCTTATTTGCAACAATTTCTAGATAAAAATTTAAGTCATCTGTAACAATTTGTTGTTCTATTTTAGAGCAATTTTATATTCTTTTGCAAACATTCTAATTGACTGAGGAGTCAACACTAATAAGAAGACTACAATAAGGACAGCTTCCACAGCAATGGGAAATGCTACAGCAAAATTTCCCTTTTATATTTTCTTACTACAGTATAGTATATATATATATGTTTTTTTCGTTTTCACTTTTTTTTCTCTTTGTCTCTTTCAGAATGTGGTAATACCCAGCCAGCCTGACAGTTAACCCAGCCCATGGTCTTCGAACAGACCCTGAGGTGTCTCCTCCTGTGGGGGAAAAAAATTGCATTAAATTATTCCCACATAAACATAACATGCATTTGAACAAAACTTGTTATTCACATGATAGTGAGATTTAAAAGACAAAAAAATCCAAAACAAAAAAAGAAAGGAATAGAAGTGAGCTTTGTTTATAATGAAAATAAACACATAAGTTACTTTAAAGAGGACCAGTAACTCCAAGCTGTAACAAGTGATCAATAAACATATTATTACATTAAACAGAATTAGCAATTAATTGAGCTGTTTACAGAACCTTAAACTATAAAATAAACAGTAACTTGTTAGCAAGGAGTTACAAATATCTATCACACTGTTAAAAGTAAAACTCCAGTCTTATTTGCAGTTTTTTAAAGTTTAATCTAGGTTAGCGGCACCCAATCTAAATGTAATTTTACCTTATGTACACCTTGACATACACAAGGATTTCACCATCCAATAAAAAAGATTATACAACAGGAAAATCTACAGTACAGTACAAGAGTGTACAGTACCATATATGGAATATTTTAAAACCACCTGTGTCAGAATCCATAACCAATTAATAAAAGCTTATAGTATAAACCAATTACAGAGGTACTAAGGGTCCATAATCCCTGACTAACTGAATAATTTTCCCAAGCAGTGCACAAATAAAAATGGCTTAGATTGAGGGCTGAGGGTTCCTGCAAGCTGATCAAACAAGGATATTTTTGGGCCTCTTGAGGGTACAGTACAGTATATAAGTGCAGTACTTACAAAAACAGTACTGCATATTGTACTGTTATAACAAACACTGTAGAACACTCTTTAATAATGTGGTCTTATCAATACACAGTACACGAACACCAACCATATACAGTAGTACAGATAATTAAGAATAAAATAATTTGTTTAATTCTTATCACACTCACTTTTATAAATTTTCTGTCCAGAAACTTGTTTAAAACCATAATGTCTCCCACTATCTTATCAATCCTCCAGAATATACAGTACAATGGATAAAGCAGTCTGAAAGGTCAAGACAAAAAGACCATCATATTTTACAAACTGACCATGGAAACTGATGTAATCTAGATTTTTAGTGTCAGTAATTAAAGTCACTGTTACTGATCCTCTGTACAAAATAACTGGAATTAATCTATCATTACAATCTTTTTCATAAAATTAACACAAAGACTGGTCTTCTTGGATCACGTCAATACAGTACTGTATAAGCAGATGCTTACCTATATCCCAACAATGCGGTACCTGTACAGTAGTACAATATCTTTAAGGTGCAAAACTGTTACAACATTTATCACTGTACCAAACAATTTCCACTATGAACATTCAACTAACATCCAATTAGTTGCTAAAAAAATTCCTGGAACAAAATGATCCAATCTTAGTTAATCTCTGAACACAATGACAGTACAGTATATAGTCATTTTATCACCTAGAGCCACTGTTTCTGTCCAATTTCATAAGGATGTATACCGTACAATGTAATACATAGACCCCTTGACCCCCAGCGTTTTCAGCTAGACTTTGGGCTTTCGACTAAAATAGTTAATAATAAACCCTGGGACAGTACAATACCAGAAAATGTCTTTAACAGTGTGTGTTTAGGACCTGCTTGGGTGAAACTTACATAAGTAATATAACACTGTGCAACAATTTATTGTTTATGTTGATTTTGATAAGTTTCTTTACTAATTTAGACATACTGATTATGAATCTGCCATTGGTTTTGCCATGCTATCAATATCTTTTGAAAAATTAACAATACTGTATCACTCTTTTTCTCAATTTTAATGCAATTTTGGGGGATTTGTTAAAAAGCACAGCGATTTCAAATGCGGACTTCTCATCTTCTGAAGAGGGCGAGGATGTTGACTTTAATGTAGCAGACTCAAGCAAATCCCCACATTTTCCTAATCAGCACAAAGTGGATGACTTAGTCAAGGTTTAGGTCTTACCAAGGAAAATGCTGAGATTTTGACATCTCGTCTCAAGGAGTGCAATTTACTAGATCCTAGTTGCAACATTAGTACATACAGGAAAATGCATCTAACTTTTACACCTTTCTTCAAAGTTTTGGAACTCAATTTGCTGTGTTACTGCTCAGATGTCAATGGCCTTTTTGGCCAAAGAGGCATTGAGTACAACCCTTCTGATTGGCATTTGTTTATTGACAGCTCAACAAAACTCTTAAGGCTGTGTTGCTTCACAATGGGAATACACTTCCATCAATTCCAGTAGGTCATTCAGTTCACATGAAGGAAGACTATGAAAATGTAAAGATTTTGTTGGACATGCTCAACTATACAAGAAACAATTGGGATGCATGTGGAGACTTCAAGATGATAGGTTTCCTGCTTGGACTATAAGGTGGCTATACCAAGTATTCTTGCATTCTCTGTCTATGGGATAGAAGAGAGAGATGACAAACACTATGACAGAAGAGATTGGCATGTTGGAAGCGAATTAACTCCTGGTGCACACAATGTATGTAACAATGCTCTTATTGAAAGAGAAACGATATTGCTGCCATCACTTCACATAAAGCTAGGGCTTGTGAAGCAGTTCATCAAAGCATTAAGCCCAAGAAGTAACGCCTTTAAACATGTCCGCCTAATGTTCCCAAAATTGTCAGAGGCCAAAGTCAAAGGCGGCATCTTCATTGGACCACAAATTAGGCAGATGTTGGCATCTAAAGATTTGGAAGACAAAATGTCAACTGTTGAAAAAAATGCCTGGCAAGCATTTTGGCTTATAGTACGTGGGTGTCTGGGCAACCACAAGTCTGAGAACTACAAAGAGATGGTGGAAAATTTAATTGTACAGTTATAGAGAACTTGGCTGCAGAGTGTCAATGAAGTTACACTACATGTACTTGCATTCACACTTGGAATTCTTCAGACCAAACTTGGGACATGTGAGTGAAGAGCATGGTGAACGGTTTCACCAGGACATACAAACTATGGAGAAGAGATATCAGGGGACATGGGATGAAGCTATGATGGGTGACTACGTGTGAAGTTTGATTCGAGATGGCCCTAAGGAACACAAAAGAAAATGCCGTTCAAGTGTTCATTTTTAGCATAGTTTATTGATCAATTTCATTAGTAACAAGTGTAGAAAAGGAATGTGTTGTTTATGCTTTCAATATAACATAAAATTGTGTTCTCGTTTCATTTATTTCATTAGCAAATGTGATGTATATCAACTTTTCACCTTCTGATTTCTGGTTAAATTTCAGAGATGATAAAAATTTAATTGCTAATTTCTGATAAAACTATTATGCTGTAAAAAAAATAAAGTCATATTTGGAATCAGCATACTCGAAAACATATATAAAAAGTACAAAATTCAGATAAACACAACTTTCCCTAAAATTTGTTGCACAGTGGTATAATGTATGGGGTATAATTAATAACTCAATTAGGGGTCTATTACCTAGAAAAAGAATTATTACTGTATTAGTTATGGTTGTTTTACATATTCATTAACTGAAACATGGAACAGTAGAAGATAAGGAAATGCCTTCTGATGTTTTAACCCTTAAAAGAGATATAAACAATATTAGTAACAGGACAAAACACAATGGTTCACAATTCTGTTTTGTCATTACACACAAAACAGGTGGCAGTAACACATATTGTCATCTGTTTTTCCTGGCCATAATACCACGAGGTGCAGTAAGCTTAGACATATTCCTTTATGTGATTATCCATAAATATGCACCAACAGTCAGTGTAAGATACCAACAATGGGTTGTACAGTATTGTACTATGTTTATGAATGTAAGATTTTCAGCTGTGAGTTTGGCTAAACAAAAGATGGTTCAATTTTCAGTAAATAGTTACATAGCAATGTAATTCTGGCATGGCATGGTGCTAGTTGTACTGAACATTGTATTAGTGCTGATAAAATTTCTTGTTGGAATTTCATCTTCAAGGACAACAATGTATGGCTCTATAAGAAAGTGAGTCCCATAAGCCAGCACTGCACTTTCTCACTACAGTTGGTCCTCACATTAAGCGGTCCCGCATTCCGCGTTTCACCGTTACCGCGGTGCCTTGCCAGAACCTAACATTTTCACATTTCGCGGTCGCGAACGCCATTACGCGGAGAGTGTCCGGCGCGACGCTATTTTTAGATTTTCCCCACGCGCCACCCGCCTGCCCGCCTGCCTGCCTCTCCCTCCTCCTCCCTCCGCTTGGGCAAGCGGCGCGGTAAGGTTGCGCAGTGTGTCTTTGTTGCGTTATCACTGACGTCATATGACGTACAAGACCTGTGATTGGCCATGCATCCCTACCCTCCTCTGCTGCTAGCTGTAATTGGCTTAAAGTATTATGACGTGTCCACCCGGGGCAGGGAGGGAGGGAGGAGAGACGACGCTTGACCTAGCCGCGACAGTCTCATCCCTCAAGGCCACTCCGTGTTAACGCGCATCCATTGTTCCGTAAAATGGCTTCCGCCGGACCACCACCCCCAGAGAAAAACCTTTCCTTACCTGGACCCAGCGGCACTAAGCCAAAGAGGACACGACGTTCCTTAAGCTACGAGGTGAAGTACCAAATTATTCAAGATTTGGAGAAAGGAACACGGCAAGTTGATCTCGCGCGCCAGCATGGCGTCAACGAATCTACGATCCGGACTATAAAGAAGGATTCAGCCAAGATAAAGGAGCACATGAAGATCACAAAGTCTACAGGTGCTTCTATGATCAAGTATTTTCACAACCAGGTGCTTCTCAAGACAGAAAAATTACTTGTGAGGTACTTGGTGCGTCAGGCGCGACGGAACATGGCGGTCGACACGCGCTCTGTGAAGGACTACGCACGTGAACTGTACATGGCAGTGGCACGAAAGATGGGAATTACAGAGCCCAAACCCTTTACTGCTTCCTCTGGGTGGTTACAGAGGTTTAAGATCCGGAACAAGATCACCAATATAAACATTGGTGGTGAAGAAGCGAGTGCTGATCGTGCTGCGGCTCGGGAATTTCCTCCGTTTTTACGTGAGATTATGGAGGAAGGACAGTACAGTGACGACCAGGTGTTTAACATGGACGAATCTGGTCTTTTCTGGAGAAAACTACCTTCCAAGTCCTACATTGTGAAGAATGCCAGCAGGATTCGGGGCCGGAAAATGCAGAAGGAACGCATCACCGTCCTGTTTGCCACCAATGCCTCCGGTACCTGTAAGCTCAAGTTATCGGTGATCCACACAGCCCGCAAGCCGCACGCCTACAAAACCATGGACATGACCAAGCTAAATGTCCACTGGCTGACAGCACGTAAGGCATGGATGTTCTCTACACTGTCCCTCTCCTGGTTTGATGACTGTTTTGTTCCCGATGTAAAGAAATTCTGTGAGCAACAGAATGTCCCATTTAATATTTTGTTGCTGCTGGACAACGCACCAGGACACTCGCCCCTACTGTTAGATCGTCACCCCAACGTAAAAGTGGTCTTCCTTCCTCCCAACACTACGTCTATATTACAGCCCATGGACCAGGAGTTGATTTGCAATGTGAAAGCTGCATTCTCAACAAAAAAATTCCAGCTCCTGAACGACTACACCAACACCAGGGAAGAGTTGCGTGACCTGAGTGACACCACCACCGATAGCAAGAGCGACGAAGATGAGGAACAACGGTTAGAACAGCAAAAAATACTCTTCAAACAATTCTGGAGAATATTTAACATCAAGAAAGCTGTGGACATCTTGGTGGAGTCATGGGATCAGCTGTCTATTGCTACAATTCGTCACGCATGGAGACATGTGTTGCATGGAATACCAGGTGAGAGGAGGAGTCAATCTGTGACTGGTGAGGTTCAGAATGTTGCAGTAGCAGTGGACCTTGCCAGAGAAGCTGCGCAGACTGTTACAGTTCCAGGCTTCTCCGAGACCACCAACGACGACATCCTGGAGGTGATCAGAGATCCTGAAGTGACTGCCGACGAGATGATGGAAGAAGAACACGTCAGTGAAGAGGAGGAAGAAGGTGCGTCAGTCTCCGAAGAACACAGTTTAAGTCATAGTGATATTAAGTGTGCCATGGAGTTTGCAGAGAAAATTAAGTCCGTCCTTTCCCGCGACAATGACGATGACCGCTATGAAGTCTTCCATAACCGGCTGGTGCAGGCTATGGAGCCGTACATCACGGTGTATCACGACAACATCAACGCCAGCCGTCAGCAAAGCATAACAGATTTCTTCACCCGCAACCCACCACAGCCAGCCCAAGCCAGTGATAGTGACAGTGAAGTTGACTTTGAGGGATTTGTCAGGGAAGCCCTGACAACTGTAAGTGACAGTGATGATGATTCACCTAGTAATGGTGATTCACCTGAGGGCCAGTAATCTGCCCTCTGCCTCGGAACCAGCCTCCATCCCCGTATGCCGACCCATCTCTTCTACTACCGTAAGTGTTACACAAAATTTTTAGTTTTTTAACCTATTCTTTATTTTTCCTATGTTAACCTTTATCTTTCCTAACCTAACCTCTTCTATATTACTTGTTTTTTCATACCATCATAAAGTTAAGATAAAATTTTTACTACAACATAGTTGTGTGTCGTCAAAAAGTGGAGTTTGGGGATCGGCCTGGACTCCATTTCAATTAATCCCATATGTTATGTTGTTCACTTTACGCGTTCCTCACTTTCCGCGGACCCTCCGGGTTACATTAACCGCGTAATGTGAGGACCAACTTTTATTTCTCCATCTCAAAAACTGCAGGTGAGTTAACAAAGGGTGTGGCTGTGGGACTCAGATCAGTGACCATTAGTGAAGAAGTGAGACTTATATGCATTCACCCGGTGCATCCCTCAGCTCTATTATACAGTATACCCCTTAATCTGCCATATCACCATTGAAATGTTTATCATCGATATGAAAATAATAGAAACTATTCAATCATAAGATTAATTACTGTATTCTGAAGGTTAGGTTACCCTTGAACCTCCAGACACATGATACAGTACTTGGAGTCATGTACGTTTAGGATAAGTCACCATCATGTTAAAGGTCTGTGGAACATTATCATACAACCAATAATATCAATATACAGTATACCTGTACCTGTTTCACAATTGAGAGAATGTTGTTAAATTCCAGTACAGTACAGTAATATTTTGGGGATAACATGAAGATTTTCTCTTAACATGTAATGCACACGTGCATAATTATGGAACAGTAACACCTTGGTTTACGTTGGGGATGTGTTTCTGAAAAGTGCAACAATTAGTTAAACACTGCAAATCAAGACAATTTTTTCCCATAAGAGTCACTGAGGTACTTTTTATTTTTACTTTTCTCCTCTTCGTCACTGATCAATTCGTTAGCCACTTGGGCGATCGGTCACGTCTCTGTTATGCACTGTTATGCACTGTTGGCAAGTACTGGGCATGCACTGGCTCCCGAATGTACCTGAACCTACTCCAGTGTTGATCAAGTCTGGTCTTGAAAGAGATTGCACTCGGTGCCATCACAACACTCTGGCAGGTTGTTCCATGAGTTCACAGTTCTCACTTTGAAAAAATTTGCCCTGACAGTTTTCAGGACTTGTGGCTACTTCAACCTTGAGCTGTGACCCCTTGTGGGGTGGGCGTCCGCCAGCTCCAGGTATGGACACTTGACTGAGTAGTGCCCTTCGAGATTGTTTATACTGTACACCTCAATTTGGTCACCCCTTGCCTGTCTGTAATATAAACTAGGCTGTTGCAAGTGCTCTAATCTCTCTGGACAGCTGAGGTGCCCTGCTTTGGAAATTTTCAATCAACTGACAGTCCTTAGCATAACTCTATTATTAATGCAGTTTATTCGTCCCGTTGGAACACATGATAAGCCTTCTTCGTGACATTGAATCTTAGCAGCCATTTCTTCAACCACTCTTGAAGCTCACAAAGATCTTTCAGCAGCTCTTCACATTCTGTTTGGTTCTTAATTTCCCTGAATAACTTTGTATTGTCCGCAAATATTTGTATGGAGGAGTGTATCGCTTCCGGCATGTCATTTATGAAACAAACAAATAAACAATGGACCCAATACACTGCCCTGCAGTACCCCGCTTGTCATGGGTACACATGACAATTTTGTACCATTAATCACCACACACTGCTTGCAATCATGCAGAACGTCTCCAATCCATGCTAGGACACTTCCCTGAACCCCCGTACCCTTCAAGTTTAATTCTCAACCTTTCATGGGGTACATTTTCAAAAGCCTTGGCAAAATTTAGGCATATATTGTCGATATTGCAACCCTGTTCCAGAATTTGGGTCCAAACATCCAGTACCTTGAGAAATTGCGTTAAGCAGGAGCGTCCCGGCATAAAACCGTGTTGGTAGTCCTTTACAAGGTGGTTTAGTAGATGTTTCATTATGGCATCTCTTATAATGCTCTCTAGTACTTTACATATTATGCTGGTCAGGCTCACTGGTCTATAGTTATTCATGGAGTGACGATCGCCTTTCCTGAATATAGGACTCGCATAAGCCATTTTCCAATCACTGGGGTCCTTTCGCTCATCCAGGCATTTACAGAACAGGATCTTCAGGGGCTCAACAAGCTCGTTGCACAACTCTCTTAGCACTGTGCTGTACTTAAATGGAGTGCAGCAGTTGAGTGGATACAGCACTCACCTCCTGTTTCAGGGGTTGATGGTTCAATCCCCAGTCACTCCCAGTTCACCCAGCTGTAAATGGGTACCTAAGTTTACAGCTTCAGGAAGTTAATGCGGTCGAGTGCTGCCTCCTTGTGTACTGAAGGCTTACTATACAGTGTTCTGTACCCACACTGTCCCTAACGGGCAGTCGTGCCTATGGGACCCACTTTCACTGTACTCGACACCACCGTACACCAATAAAATTTAACACAAATTATAAACAGTACAATAATAATGAGTACACTATAAATATTTACCAAAATGCTGTGCTGTACATACATATTATATCATACTCTACAGAACACTAAGTACTGTAGTTCAGGTAGTTAGGCAGGTGAGGAGATGAAAGGCAGGCAGCTGAGGAGATAAAAAGGTAGGTGGCTCGGAAGATGAAAAGGTAGGTGGCTCAGGAGGTGAAAGGGTAGGTGGCTCAGGAGGTGAAAGGGTAGGTGGCTCAGGAGGTGAAAGGGTAGGTGGCTCAGGAGGTGAAAGGGTAGGTGGCTCAGGAGGTGAAAGGGTAGGTGGCTCAGGAGGTGAAAGGGTAGGTGGCTCAGGAGGTGAAAGGGTGGGTGGCTCAGGAGGTGAAAGGGTGGCTCAGAGGTGAAAGGGTAGGTGGCTCAGGAGGTGAAAGGGTGGTGGCTCAGGAGGTGAAAGGGTAGGTGGCTCAGGGTGAAAGGTGGAAGGGTAGGTGGGTTCAGGAGGTGAAAGGCAGGTGAAAGCTCAGGAGGTGAAAGGTAGGTGGCTCAGGAGGTGAGGTGGCTCAGGAGGGTGAAAGGGTAGGTGGCTCAGGAGGTGAAAGGGTAGGTGTGCTCAGGAGGTGAAAGGGTAGGTGGCTCAGGAGGTGAAAGGGTAGGTGGCTCAGGAGGTGAAAGGGTAGGTGGCTCAGGAGGTGAAAGGGTAGGTGGCTCATGTACAGTAATAGTATAAATTAAATAATGATGCATTTGTGAAATAATGTACAAGGACACAACATAAACCAGGGTATTACTGCAACAAATAAACACTCATTAAAAACATACCGAGTATTGTTCATGTACCCTGTATTCTCTTTCATTGAGGTAACCTGGGTGTTCTTTCTTTCATTGGAGATTAACTTTATGGAGACACTTTTTCACATTGTACTGCTTTGCTTGGTCATTTGTTATACAGTACATATTTAAACTTTACACTGTCCTTCAACACTTGTTGTTTTTCCATTTCTGCAACATCTGTAGTTTACCCTCGTTCTTGATCTTTGCAAATTTCCTGTTTTCTATTTTGACTTCCCTCATAGGTATAATTGTTGTAGAAACCTTCAACCCACTTTATTTTTTCCACACATCCATTTTCCATAAAGAATTCTTTCGCAAATTTATCTGGCAATGAAGTTTGGCCTTCAAGACAGGACAGTGATGACGTTTTCAATTAAAATTCTATGAATGCAGGAAGTTTTTATTATTATTATTATTCACAAAAGTCCATTTCTGCTATGGTACTGACCTGATGTTTAGCATTCAGCACCTGGTGGGTTACCTCAGCTCCTTAGCAGTATGTTAGTCTGCCACAGGATTGTTACATCTACCAGTAAGCACACCCAATTGAACTCATGTACTGAAGAACAAACAAGGGTTGGTGGTCAAGGAGGGAACCCAATCCTCCACTCTAGTCAGGAATTAATCTTGTGCCCATTTTTTGGCAAACATTCTACTAAATGAGCCACATAGCCACATTTCTTATCACATAAGTATGCATACATGCAAGTAATTTTAAGTCTGAAGAATTTTTTTTTACAATGTAAACCCTTTCAGTTCCATCATATACAAACAATTTTATTTACAATGTAATGCTGAACAAATCTGTCAGTTGTGCTGATAATTTGGGTAAAGGATTTGTATTTTAGGGGTTTAATTTTAAAGAAACTTTAGTTAATGGAAACAATTACTGAGAGGATATTATCTTCAACAATGAGTAAGAGAAACAGACAAGAGAAGTGAAAAGTTCTGTGAGGTGGTTTAAGACCAAAGTCAATTAATATACCCAAGCTTATACATGTCACAAACAAGAGGACTAATGGAGCTTTAGATCCCAGCATAGATATCTAGAGTAACAGTACAGTACATGCAAGTGAGTATGTACAATTTCTTTGCCTTCATGCTTTCTATTTACAAGTCTCAAGATGACACAAACATTGTCTAAAAGATATACAGTATCAGTATTTTCTATTCTTAATTTAAGTGTTTCAATTTGTACTGTATACAGATAGCCAAGGGAGAAGAAAAATGCTGTGTAATACAAGTTACATTTATTTAAGCAACTGGTCACAAATGACCAAAAATACAAGCCTGAACCACCACCAATACATCACAAGCCATAGAGAGCCAATGTGATGTACACAAGTTATTCTACATCAATCACTAGCAATACCATTACAAGGTAAAAAAATAATTTACTCTTAAAGTGCTATCTTTTAAACTAAGGTAACTAACTAGTAAGGTGAACTTTATCTTGTACAAAAGAAAACTTTGTCGAAGGTTCCTTACAGGTCATGGCCATTAATTGATAAAAAATGTAAGGAATTCTCCTAACATACATTATTACTATCACCTCTCATCCTTAATTCAATCAACCTATCAACCGGTCCCTGGATGTATCTCAGAGGTTCTATAAAAAAACAAAAAAAATTTAAAGGTCCAAGCTGTGCTTCCAGTGCATATAAACATAACCCGAACAAGTTTTCCCTGTACTACAACCATATTCACTTGTGAACTTCTGTCTCTTACAAAGATTTTTATATTTTATTTTGTAAATCATCTCCTTTAAAACAGTATGCAGTCATTGTATAAAGGTTGGACTTACCCATGTAACAGTATTACATACAGAGGTTTGTCAAAATTTGTAAATCAAATTTTTGTGAGTGAATCAGAATAATGCTACAAGACTCAAATAAGACCCATGTCCCTAAGGGCCATTTCCACGATTTCATCCTAGAAGAGGGAGGAAGGGGAAATCATATTAATACAGAGTAACTATAGTGAGTCAGAACTAAACCAATATATAATACTCCATGTCTTTCATGAATCATCAAAATGCTTCCGACTGGAAATCAAGTACAGGTAAACTAAAGTACTGTATTATCACTCGATAAAAAACACTTAATGGGAATTAATGATTAGCTTTTCTATTTTTTTCTTTTTTGTTTCAGCATGCTGGCACACAGAACGAAATCAACAAGTGTCAAGCCTAAGAAAGCATCCAAATGGAGATAAGTTATATCCTATCTCCAAATGGAGATAGGATATCAATTAAAGAATCAAATTTATGAAATGATGCAGTACATTGACATCTGTGTCCCAGCAGACAATATATTCATGGTAACTGTCAAGGGGTCATTTCTGGGGTTCATGTTTTGGTTGGGACAATAATCTTATTGGAGATTATTTATGCACACAAGACATTAATAGCATATGTATGTGTGTGTGTGTGTGTGTAAAGGAGACATTAATAGGGACTTAGAGGAGATATAATGCTGTATTGTATCTGTGTGTGTACTGGAGATGGGATTTGTGTCTATAAAACCAAAAATCCCTGGTGTCATATCAACTGTGAAACTTTAACATAACCCAAAGGACTGTATATAATTTTATTTGAACTGGAGAGATAAATATCTTCCTCGGCCAGGTGAACTTCTGCTTGTGGGTCATCTTAAAGGTTTACAGATGACATGACACAAGTGAGTACTAGTTCCACGCACACACCATTAACATCTGCAAACACGCACACATACACACAACTGTACTAAAGTCTCCTGCACACAGAAATACTTGTAATATCTCCTGTACATGAACAAGATCGAAAAAAGTATCATATAAATTTTAAGTACCCAAAGTGATTCCTTAAATCAAACCTAGTATATCTGATAACTGTTAAGAAAATTTAACAACTGTCTTACTCCCTGACACACACACACACCTATCATTCGAATGCACATTCAATTTATAATAATACATTTGTACATGTACACACACATATACAAATAGTCACTGTGAGACAGTCAAGCAGAAAGACATGCACAGTCATGTAATATTAAAAGAAAGCTGGAAATACACCAAGTATGGTATACTGTACTGTGTATGTTACTTACACGTTCATCTTGAGAGAGAAAACTCTCTCCCTCATCTCGCTCTCTCTCTTTTTCTCTTACATCTCTCTTTTTCTCCCTCATTCTTTCCCCCGCTCTCTCTCTTTTCTATCTCTCATCTCTTTACTCTCTCACTCACTCTATCTCACTCTCTCTCTCTATGTATTGTTGTAAAGTCAAGCAAATAACAGATTAAAGCATACATATTATGTGAATTTTCACAATAAAATATTAAATTGCATTTAATAACTCCATACATGAAGATGTACTGACTACATTAATATTGCAATTTCTGATTTTACCTAAAGCTTATCTGCTATTTTAATGGTGTTAAATTGTGAACAACAGAATATAGGGAACGAAAATGTACTCAGCGATTTGAATGTAGACCAATCTAGCCAGAGAAAAAGAATAAAATGCCAAGATATAGTAGAATACAGTACAGTACAGTAGTTCATTTGTGGGTTACACAGGAATTGCATTTAATGACCTCTACTGGCAGTACACAGAGCAACTGGTTGTTTAAGCTTGTACTGTACTTACACCATCAGCACCAAGCTGCCTCCCAGTTGAACATCACATTGGTATAATTATCCCTCTTATTATTATTTTTGTTTTACAACACACAGTACTGTACTGTATTACTAAAGGAAAATTTTGTGAAAAGTAGTGACACTATGACCCGAAAACTAAGCCAAAAATGTTGTTATAGCAAGTAATAAGAGTCAAGCAGCAACACATTGTGGGAGTTTCACCATACAACTACTTCTGCCAGGCCGATTATCTCACACTATGACCTCCAACATCCCAAGAGCAGAAAACTATAAAATTATTACACAAGTCCTAATTTAGGCATCATTAAACTTTCTTTTTTGCTATTTAAATATTTTTGTATTCACTTTACTATCACTCACCATCCATCAGAGTATCATGTAAACCATCTCCTTCGACTATTCATATTCATAAGCAACACTTCACACACTCAAATATGACCCCCTCCCTCAGGCTCTCACCCTTCCTCTCTCAAGGCTCTATCTTTGCACTTCCTTCTCAGTTTCTTATTCCCCCTACCTATCACCTCCTTTGGGTACATTCACTTCATCATACTGTTTTCATTCATTCGACATGTACAGTTGCCCACAAGTATAGTGTTCTACACCGAGGAGTAGAACACTACCTGTGGGCAACTGTGTATGTCCTGTACCCCTTTCCATTCCTTTCTACACCCTTGAGCTCCATAAATCATGATAGTAATGAAACCCTGCTCATACTTCCTATATATATATATATATATATATATACCCTTCATAATCTTGAATGTATAGGACTGTTAAACAACACTTCTAAGACTTTTTTTTTTGTAGTGGGAGGCAAACACAGGGTTGAGCTAACCTTTATTACTCTAATATTTTGGGCTAGCATTAGAGCAATAAAGAAGGTTAGCTCAACCCTGTGTTTGTGTCCCACCCATCAAAGCCACTTGTCGTCATGGATTGATCACTTCTCAGACTACTATTTGAGGCAGATTAAAAATAAATAAATTAATCTGTGCTGTAACAAGCCCAAGGTCCATAAAAAGTCCAACAAGCTGATAATTTAGCCTGTAAAGTTGTGTAGACAATACTTGTGCTAATACATGTGAATGTGCTTTATTTTAAACTTTGTTAATGATGGAAAATACCTTGGAAACTTTTTCAAGTGTACAGTATTGTACAGCCTCCAAAACAGTACCCAGCATGATAAATTGTCATACAACTTCAGTTTTATCTTGTTGAAGTAAGAGATATTATTAATACTCTTATTACAGTACAGTAATTCCTTCTTGGGTATTCCTTCTCTAAACTCAAGAGATGCCAATAAGGTAGCTTACACACCTGAAGTACTGTAATGAAGTGGCTAGGAAAATAGCAGTGATCAGTTGTGGGCAGAGGCACAACAAACTACGTATAGTGTTTTTATGATGTTGCACATCAACAAGCAAACATTTTATTAAAACAAGCAGCAGTGTAATTACAACAAGTGCTAGTGTCATCTTAACTAATAGTAGCAGTAATCATGTCTTTAAAAAGAAGGGATGTTATGCCAAGAAGTAGTGGCCTTATAACATTCTGATATTGTAACCTCCATAATACATGGCATCATCCTCTGCCTCTACCTAAATAAGATGGAAAAATAAAATAGATTAGATAAAGAAAGAATTTTTTGCATGACAACTGCTAACATCAGCATTCCCATTTAATGAAATTGTACCCAGCTTAGTACAGTACAGTACAGAGCTAGCCAATAAAGTACAGTACCAACATATCTACAGTATTAGGTTATCAAATTAAACACACACCCTCAAACAATCTACAGCAATTACTGAGAATTCTGAAATATTGAAATGCAACAAAGTCAACCTAGTCTTGTCACAAACTGTACCAGGTCATACTGGACTTGGTCACATGCTGTACCATGTAATATGAATTTAGCTTGACTTGGATTTAAACTTTAAATGAAACTCAATTCTAATGAAAGGTTACTGACCTCGCATCACAGAGAGGAGGCCTGGATATGACACCTGCCAGGATGAGTATGGTTGGCAGTACTTAACTACTAAATGTTTTCATTATACTGTATGTGTGTGTGTACAGTATAATGTATGTATGTATAGTATATAAGCAGCTCTCTAGGTACTGTACACTGAATATTGTATACCTGTAGTCTATATACACCATATACCTGTGTTGTCTACATGCATGCTGAATTGTATACTGTTCCTACATTCTCCACATACAGTACTGTACATGTCAAATAAATTCAAATTTGAATGATGATTTTACTAAATAAATATTATCATTATTATATATATATATATATATACATATGTTTGTTTGACAGTTGATGCCTCGTGTGTTTCTTTATCAGTCCTTAAGAGTGACTAAGCTTCTCTCTTATAAAATGAAGTGACCGGGGAGAATATAATTTACATTGCTGGGATTCTTGTAAAATAGTGATTAATTCGAATATAAACAAGCTATAATTTGCAGTAGATATAAAAATTTTAGTACCGTAATTATTTAGTACATGTACAGTACAGGTTTGAACTTAGGTCATTTATTTCTTTTATGTTTCTTTTAGTATGGTGCGTGCATGTAAATGAATGAAAATAAATTAAAAACATTTATGCAAATCTACCCAAAAATACAGTTGAAAAACTGTACATTATTCAAATGCACTAAAATTTTTATCTTGCGCAAAAAAAGGACGTTTATATTCAAATTATTCACTGTCTTGCAAGGATTTCAGCAATGCAAATTATATTCTCTTAACTTTAGTCTGTGATATTATATAATAAAAACTAAGCCTACTGTATAACCACCAAACCCTGGCTGGGGGGGAGGAGAGGTGACAGTGACATGTTTGACAGTTGTGCCGAAGGTCTAGTGAAGTATTTGTTTGTTTATTTTTATCCTTTAGATTGAGTTTTGTTTTTTGCTTATAAAATGTCATAGAAGTGACCGGGGAGAATATAATTTACATTGCTGGAATTCTTATAAGATAGTGATTAATTTCAATGAAAACATGCTATAGTTTGCACTCGACAAAAATTTTAGTAATCATTTTGTACATTATTTTGATTACATGTACAATACAGCTTTGCCTTTAGGACAGTGTATGCATGTAAATGAGTTTCAATAAATGAATAAAGTTACATATATCAAGCCAAAAATATTAGTTGAAAAACTTTATGTAGACAGCTTGGATGGCTAAATTTTAGAATGACCAATAATTTTAATATAAAAAATGCCAAAATATTCAAGAACACAACCCTCTTGATATTTACTCCACTGGTAACGAATGTAAACATAGAACAGATTACTGTATTGGCGGACTAGCCGATCAGCTGATGCTCACAACAAAACGTGTTTGTCGTAGCGTTCCCTGGTCACACACATACGGTCTAGGGTTCGAGTCCTGGCTGGTGAGGTCGTTGATTATATGTTCAAGTCCGCGTGTTATATGGACAAAAAATGAAATATATATGGTACCTCGTGTTTCATACCAGCTGGATTCGGTAAAAATGCTACTCCCACCACATATAAGTGGCACGGGCAATCCCCATTGGAGGTTCACGGCGCCATCAGCTCGATGAACAGGCTTTGTGTGAAATATAACAAAGTCTAGGATTGATTTTAGTGTCCCTGTGGCATGGTTGGTAGCGTTCCCTAGTCACACGCATAAAGTCTAGGGTTCGAGTCCTGGCGGAATATTAAATCGCGATAGGGCCGACAAACTAAGTTCTCGCAAAAATAAGATGATATGTTGTGAAGGCTGTCCTGGGATGCGAGATGTCAAAACACTTGGTTTGCTGGCAAGTGGTGACATTTGGCAACTGAGAACACGGCACGGCTTGTAGTCAGTGCGCCTCTGGCAACTGTGAGGGGAAGATTTATTGTGCGGGTTCCCGCGCCATGTGGCCATGTTTTGTCTAGTTTAAGGTGCATTAACCCGACATAGTGCCCATCAGAGATGTCCAAGAGGGTTACTACAAGAGACGATATTGCAGCAGTGATTGCATTGTACAAAGCGAACCATGTACTGAGAGAAATTTCGGCTCAGACTAGTGTGGCATTACGAGTTGTTCAAAATCTTGTCAAATGTTTCCGTGACCTTGGAGAGGACGAGTTACCCGCTCCATTACCTAAGTCTGGTAGGCCTAAATTATTGTCTCCACGGACACTTAAGGTTATTTCTCGACAAGCTCGGTCCAATCCCTCACTCACAGCACGTGAAGTGAAAGAGAAAACCCCCATCTTTTGAGTCACGTCTCGTTACGTTGTGTTCAACAAGCCCTGCACGATGACCTGGGATTTAAGAGCTTTCGTGCCCGCCGTAAACCTCTGTTGTCGAAGAGACAGAAGGAAAATAGAGTGAAATTTTGTAAGAAATATGAAGTGTGGGATTTAGAGTCATGGAAAAGTGTATTGTGGTCCGACGAGGCTACGTTTTCTGTGACTGGGAGTAGTGGAGGGAGGGTGTACCGGCCGCCCCACTCAGATGCACACCTCCCACAGTACACTGTAAAGACTGTTAAGCACCCTGCCTTGCTTATGGTTTGGGCTTCCTTTACGTATTAAGGTGTTGGTGAACTAGTAATCCTCCCTAAGAACCAGATGATGAATCAGTAAAACTATCTTGAACTGCTCAGTGATTTCTTACCTGAATCATTTGATAAAGCTAAGGCAAGCCTTTTCATGCAGGACGGTACCCCATGCCACACTGCTAAAAGTGTCATACAGTGGCTCAAAGACTTTGAGGTACCTTTCTTTAATGACCAGCCTGGCAGTAGCCCAGATCTTAACCCAATCGAAAATTTGTGGTCCTTTGTTAAGTGTTGTCTGCGCGACGCTGACACATCATCAATCCCGAAGCTAGAGGCAGCCATCAAGGATACCCGGGCTAACTTGCCACCTGACTTCTTGCAAAACCTTGCTGACAGTGTTCCTCGAAGGCTAAAAGACTGTCTGAAGCGCAGAGGAAACACTACAAAGTATTAATTGAAGTGGTAAGTGTTACTTGACTTTATTTATATAACATAATCGTAAATATCAATATTTTTTCAGCACACAATCTCACCACATTCCGCGCAGACTGTGTAAATATGTATATATGTATGTATATATATATATATATATATATATATATATATATATATATATATATATATATATATATATATATATATATATATATATATATATATATATATATATATATATATATATATATATATATATATATATATATATATATATATATATATATATATATATATATATATATATATATATATATATATATATATATATATATATATATATATATATATATATATATATATATATATATATATATATATATATATATATATATATATATATATATGCTGATAACCACAAGGAAAGAAGAAAACACGAAGTTCCCAAGCGCTTTCGTGTAATATACATGTATGTTACTCCTCATTTACAAGTTACTGGGTGTTGGTTGTGGCTGCTGGAAATTAACAAAACAATAATATCCCGTTTACGCAGACCACATTTACGCGGTACCCCGCCAGAACCGGAATTCCCACTTTACGCGGTGCATCTACTCATATACGCGGAGAGCGGCTGGCGGTCCTGCCGTGCCGCCATATTTGAATTTAAACCTCCAGCCATCCCGCCATGCTTGGGCAAGCGGCGCGAGTAGGTTGCGCAGTGGATGGGTCTGTTGCATTATCGCTGATGTCATATGACGTATCGGACTGTGATTGGGCCACGCATCCTTACCTCCCTCCGCCGCTAGCTGTGATTGGTTTAATGTAATATGACATGCCTTCCCGCTGGCGGGTAGAAGGCGCTTGACCTAGCCGCATCAGTTACATCCCTCCTGGCCACACCGTGTATACAGGTATGTATTGTTCCGTAAGAATGGATGCCACTGGACCACCACCACCACAGAAAAACCTTGCATTACAGCTGCAGGCTTCTCTGAGACCACCAATGAAGACATCCTGGAGGTGATCAGGGATCCTGAGGTGACTGCCGACGAGATGTTAGAAGACGATCACGTCAGTGAAGAGGCAGGTGGTGCGTCATCCCGAGAAGAACACAAGTTAACGCATGGTAATGTAAGGGGTGCCATCGAGTGTGCAGAGAAGCCGAAGCTGCTCCTCTCCGACGACCCTAACGATAACCGGTATGAAGTCTTCACTACCCAGCTGTTGCAGACTATGGAGCCGTACATCAAGGTGTATCAAGACAACATCAACACTAGCAGTCAACAAAGCATTATCGAGTTCTTCGCCCGCAACCCACCACAGCCAGCCCGAGACAGAGACAGTGATGGTGACTGAGGGATTTGTCAGGGAAGCCCTGACAAATGTGGAGGACAGTGATGGTGAATCACCTGAGGGCCAGTAGTCTGCTCTCTGCCTCGGAACCAGCTGCCATTCCCATACGCCGACCCATCTCTTCTACTAACGAAAGTGTGAAACCTAACCTTGATTTTTCCTAAAATAACCTAACCTTACGTAAGTGTTAAACCTTGATTTTTCCTAACATAACCTAACCTTAGGTAAGTGTTAAACCTTGATGTTTTAAAATATAACCTAACCTGACGTAAGTGTTAAACCTTGATTTTTCTTTTATCTGGTACAGTATATTATTCTCTTATTGATATTTCTCTTCTATATTATGTATGTGTGCATACCATCATAAAGTTAAGATACTATTTTTACTACAAGGTACGTATTGTGTCGGAAAAAGTGGAGTTTGGGGGTCGGCCCAGTCTCTATTTCAATTAATCCCATATGTTCTGTTGTTCCATTTACGCATGTCCCGTTTCACGCGGGCCTCCGCGGGTTCAATTCACCGCGTAAATCGGGGTATTACTGTACTGTATTGCTGTATTGTATTGTATTGTACTGTACTGCACTGTACTGAACTGGACTGCTCTGCTTTGTACTGTACTGTACCTCCAAAAAATCTGGAAGTTGTTACTTTCTGGCTATCACTTGTTGTGCAATACTCTTAGTTCGTTACTAGTAATTACTTTTCTCAATTCCTCAAATCAATAGTCCACACTCCTTCACTATGTCATTCCCCTGAGAAGATCACCAAGAGCATCATTATTGTGCTTATTTACTTTCTTAATTTCCAGTTATGTTAACAAAATGAACCATAAAGTCAACCAACTGTCTGCTACTACAGTATATAGCCCACTCTAGTGAACTGATTACTCTAGTTCTCACAAGTACAGTAAATCAATCACATGAACATTATATAAACTATCTCATATCTCTGAGGGATTTTTTTCTCAGATGAGATATATTTCAAAGAATTTTCTTTTACATTTCAATACTTATACAACATACAATTTAATCGTATTTAACAGTAAATTCTGATAGAAATAGTATAAGATAAATTACTGAGCAGCAGGAGGTGTAGTACTGTACTTTGACACTGCTATGTCCTCCCATAAAAACAAATATAAACCAAAATGGAAAAATTTATATAGTTTTCTTATTTAGTAATACAGTACAGTGTGTGGACGTGATAACAAAGTGCCAATAAATTTTAAAAGGAATCCCTTTAGATTGTTTCATCACTGTAGATCCTTGTGTTCCATATTATAGTCAGATACTGTACTGCACCCCTCTTCCACAAGGGAGTGAAATTAGTTTAGTAAAGCTCTGGAGCTAAATTTTGGAGACAATAAAAAGTTGTGCACACACAGTATTACATTAAAGGCGAGACAGTTCCACCTAAACAAGGATTCACGTCCAGGAGTTGTGAGCGTCACACAATAGCGTTGAGTGATTTGCAGGCCTGTACATCTATCTGATGGTCACGCGGTTATTAAGATTCTGGACATCCATAAATAAATTCTGTTAGTTTCGTTTGAAGAAAAACCAAGTTTATATCTAAAAAAAAAAATATTCCACTTCTTTTCTGAACAAACTTAAGCCACAGACAGAATTTTTTACTTAATATTTCATCTTTTTTTAGAACAAAAGACAAAGTGCATTATTCTTTTCAATATCTTAGCTTCTAAATACCTCAGTTACCGTTCCTTATAACTTTCTGGTAAATCATAAACATAAAATTTACAGGTTCTTAATGTTTGTCTATTTTTAAGACAATATTTACTCTACATAACCACCAGCTCATTATTTATAAATCAAATGTCAAAATTAAAAATGTACGTCATGCTGGCAAAACACAGCTTCTTTGTTGACCGCCATAAAGAATGTTAAGTTAGTGCTTTACTGAACAGGTTGTACGTGTCCCTCCTTCCTACCACTCCTCTGCCAAATTTAAACATTCACTTTATTTAATGTTAATATACGGAATCAAATTTCTTTGCAAATTTATGAAAACTTGAAGCAATCAGAAGGAGTAGAAAAGGCTAAACTTGGACCACAAATCAAAATTCAATCTGCTGGAGGTCACACTAATTTCTTTCTGAAGTTCTCAAGGATCCCCTTAGATGATGAACATTGATGCCACACGCATCTGATTATTGTTTCATGGAATGTTGTGGACAGTGATAATCCAACTTCATTCTCTCAAATCTTAGTCCATAACACTTCCTTGAAGATGGATTCTCATACACAGCTTCCATTTTTAGATTCTCACATTAAAGTACTGTACAGTATAGAGTACAGTATTTAAGTGAACAGTCATCATCTTTACAGCCATTTTTCAGGAGTGTGTGAATTATTCGTGATTAACTAAAGGCAGATCTCCGTACTGTGCAGTCTCTTAAAACCTCATTGCTATACAAAATTCAAAAAGAAATTAACAGCTGAATAAATATTAATAAATTTATTTTCATCAAATTATACCTGACTTATTATGGAAATTGTTTAGAGATTTTTAATGTTAACTCAGAAATACTGTACTATATGAACTCTTGGTGGGGTCCAGCTGACCCACCCCAACATGTATAGAAAGAGATGCCAGTTAAGAAATTTTAGCATCTGGTTATTCATGACTTTGTTTATGGTCACTTCATAAGCACATTAATTGTTAAACAAAAAATGTCATACTGTTTAGGAGTGACAAGGCAGTAAATTTTACTGTGGTCTACATAGACACCATTTGGTTTTCTGTGTCACTAATTTGCTTAAATTTTTAACTCGTTCAATTGTTCACCATTGATAGAAATTCCTTTTCTTTATATTCTTGATATGAATTATTTGATAAACAGTCATCAGGAAGTGTTATACCCCAAAGAACTATTTTTGTAGTGGTTTTGAACAAATAGAGATGGTTTATTTTAATTGGATATTAATATAGTACAGTACAGTATACAGTATTGTACTGCACTTTTTACCAGAAATACCTTTATTGCATTCAGAGCATGTAGCAAGAATCTTAAAAATTAAACATTTAAATATTTGTAAGATTAGTGTCCTGGGCAGCATGTGCACAGTTTGGTACAGGAACACCTCGCTAGTCACAATACCGATACAGTATTCGCAACTGATATTTTAACACCCATATTCGACATTCGCCAAACATACCTTGCTTATTCGCATGGCGGATTAGAAAATATTTTTGGTTGCTATAAAATATGAAAAATGAACAGCATAGTTGTGTGTGTGTGAAGTAAATGTAAGTGTGAACTTGGCATGTCACCCAAGTTAGACTGTCCCTGTAGCTACATCCCCCTACCAAGTCAAGCTGTGTTATTGTTATTTTTCAACTTGTAATTTGGGGTAAATAAACAGATTTTTTTTTCCTTTTTACTCTGTTACACGCACACATATTCATACTGAATGTGTCAAAATAACAAATAAATTATTATCATAAAGTAAAGAACATAGAGGAAATAAACATTTCTTATGTGAATGGATCGTGGGAGGAGTAGGAGAGTGCAGCGTTAGGGACCTCAGTCTCCCATGTCCTGTGTGTAACGAAACCATTGCCAACTGGCAATGCGGTATTTTTTCTTTTATTTTAGATACTCATATAATTTGTATTTACTGCTCATATTTACTGGTACTACAGTACACACACGATCCTGGTCCCTGATATCCTTGGATAAAGAGGAGTATATTTCATAAAATATGTGGTGAAAGTTGCAGGCTGGGAACACATTCCCCCCTAATGGATGAGTTGACGGTTCTGGGGAAACACAAGAAATACACTCTGTCACATTCGTAGAGTGATACGGTAAATCCTTGACCACCGACGGGTCAAGACGGGTCAGACGCACCTGGCGCTGCTCAGCAGCAGCCACGTCAACTGTTATGTTGGCCCATACCAACTCCCTCCCCTGAACCCTCCTCCCCACCGGAATATCAACAAGTTCTCGCCAGAAGTTACTATTTCATTTGGGAAAGGAATGGAACCAGTGTTGAATAGTGGTGAACAGTGCTTAAGTCAGTGAAAAACAACTTGGCAGTTACAGTTGAGTCTTACCCAAGCTAACCTTCACACAGTGAGGTCCCAGGTACCCAGTGATAATTCCCCTGAGACTCCACGATAGAGAGGCCTGGGACCACACCTCACCCACTTGAGTGAGTGAAGTCGACCACGTGGTGTCCCCATGATGCTACGACACCACGTAGTGAATGAGTTGCTACAGCATCATGTGAAGTTCCTTATAACACCATCTGTGAGGAAATTACTACACCACGTGATGCCCCTCATTACACCATCTGTGAGGGAATTACTACGCCATGTGATGCCCCTCATAACACCATCTGTGAGGGAATTACTACACCACATCAGGCCCCTCATACACCATCTGTCAGGGAATTACTACACCACATCAGGCCCCTCATAACACCATCTGTGAGGGAATTACCACATCATCAGGCCCCTCATACACCATCTGTGAGGTAACTACTACATCATCAGGCCCCTCGTAACACCATCTGTGAGGGAATTACCACATCATCAGGCCCCTCATACACCATCTGTGAGGTAACTACTACATCATCAGGCCCCTCGTAACACCATCTGTGAGGGAATTACTACACCACGTCAAGCCCCTCATACCACCACCTGTGAGGGAACTAGTACTCCACGTGATGCCCCTCATAACGCCATCTATGAGGGAGTTACTACACTACGTATCTGCTGTTCAACACCTCAGCTTACATGATCTACGTGTGTAAACATTAATCTGTATGTTCACTGTATGTTCCTTCACCTTTCTCTAACGAAGGCTTTTGTTAAACCACCAATGTATGTAATAAGTCATTTGTGTCCAATGTATATTTTCAGCCTTTGGGTTGCAAACTTTTTCAATAAACTGTTTATTATTATTAAATATAAATTGTAAAGTTGGGTCTTCATTTACGCGGTCAATTGAACCCGCGGAGTACCTCGTAAAACGAGAAACGCGTAAATGAAATAACAGAACATATGGGATTAATTGAAATAGAGACTGGGCCGACCCCCAAACTCCACTTTTTCCGACACAATACGGTATGTACCTTGTAGTCAAAATAACATCTTAATTTTATGATGGTATGCACACACAATTAATAATTAAGAGAAATATCAATAATATTAGGTTTTTTAACACTTACATTAGTAGAAAAGATGGCTGGGCACACGGGGATGGGGAGTTGGTTCCGAGGCAGAGAGCAGATTATTGGCCCTCACCTGTATCACTTGTATCAATTGTATCACTATCCACCATAGAGGCTTGCAGGGCCTCTTTGTCAAATCCCTCAAAGTCCATATAAGTCCATATCCTCACTATCACTTTCACTGACTTGGGCCGGCTGTGGTGGGTGGCGGGTGAAGAACTTGGTAATGTTTTGATGACTGGGAGACGTTCTGCGCACCCTGCCCGCGCCGCTTCCCGTGTAAATGACCAAATTTGCCTCGTAAATCAAGCATTTCAATTCTGGCAAGGCACCGCTTAAATTACAAAACGCGTAAGCCAAAACCGCGTAAATCCAGACTCAACTGTAATAAAAGTTTAAAGTCCTGCTATAATAGTAGAGATAAGTTTATTTCTCTAAAAACAAGGCCGCCATTTGCAATGACGCCACTAGTTTCCCAGCAGACGACACTCTTTACCAAACTCACGCCTGCAGTCGTAGGTAGTACAAAGGATGGCCTCTTCAGACCCCAAATACCACGTTCAGGTAAGTTTTAAGGGTGTTTTGTTATGGTCTAAGTCATGGACATTTCGTGAGTGAAGAAATGTGCCGTGAAGAGCAGCTTCAAACATAGGTTGGATGGATATATGAGCAATAGGGGTTGGGTGTAAATGGGACTGCCCAGTATGGGCCAATAGGCCTGCTGCAGTTTCCTCTATTCTTATGAACATAAACAACCCCCATGTTCACATCAGCTATACTGTCATGTACTCTAACCTGATAGATTGTCTCTTTTTTCTTTTCCAGTGCATTTACAGAGTACAGGTATATCAGTACTAGATGGAGATACGAGTCAATTTAGAAGTAATGACATTGTCTGGACTTTGTTTTGATAATGCCTGATGCATGGTAAACATGACAACATAGTGCTGTTATTGTTTTGATGATTCACTAATGAACCACTGGGATATATCATCACTTATATTAATTAATGGGTAAAATTTTACTTCAACTACCAGAAGTAGTCTGATGTTTAGGTTCGAGATAAGCTATATTGGGTAAATTTTAAGTTTTGGTGAGCCCTGTACTTGACATGCAGACTGTTTTTTTCTGATGGTTTGTGATGTGTTATGAACGATTTAGACCTCCATTTCTAACGAAAATGACTAGTTTCGAGTTACTACCCCCCGTTATCAATGTATGTTAAGCCAACCTTATAACTCATCTTACCCTAACCTAACCTAACATATGACCTGTATTTTATTATGCGATCAAAAAATGTTTTGCAACAGAAATCCCGTAGAGATAATGTGTCTTATTGTTTAAAGTACTTAATCCCATAGTTAGAATCTTAAGGTTCCCCAGATGACCAAAGCCAAAATAGTACCAATATTGTTTGGAATGTTTATACAGTACTATGAAATTTGTAGTAGGGGCAGCTAATATCTATTGAATTAGTTAATGTGTTTAGTAATATTTATATATTCAATATAGCATTACTGTGTTGCACATTAAAGCACAATTAATTATCTAATATTTATTTACAGAGCCGATCAGCCGAGAAGGTTGGACAACTACTTCCAAGGTTCATCAAGGCAGATGAAAGAAATTTACCAAAAATAGATGTGTTTATGATAGTAGAGTATTATCAAGAACTCCACCAACCAGCTATGAAGCGCGTTAAATTACATCTGTCATCTGATCATCTCAAGCCCATCCCCTGGCCATGGTCGTCCCAAGGCCGTCCACAACATTAAATATAGACATCAGTGACGAAAACTTAAATTTCTAGACATGAAATAGAGAACAGTGATGAAAACTTCCATGTTGGAGTTATCGGTCTTTTGCATCATTCTGGCACCCAGCAAGCAAATACACACGATGATACTTGAGCAGTAATTTAATTTAACCTAAAATAAGGTATGCCTGTGTATATCAACATTGTATATGGATGGCCACAAGTCCTGTGTTTCTGCTGGTAACAGCACACACACACCACAGCTGGCTGGGGGTTCATGTCAACCAATGACATCACAACCAATCACAGAGCTTTTAGCAGTCACCTGACTTTTTAGCAAAGATCGACGGTCTTCGTAGAAAGAAGACGAGCCGCGGTCGCCATGATTGACCAGACCGTATAAAAAATTTACCCAAACACAATATCTGAGAGACATAAGAAAAAGTCACTCGATTTCCTCACCATGCTAAGATGTATAAATACCAAAAATAAAATCCTTGTGGCTCTTGGTATTTTAGTTATTACAACACAAATAAGCGGAGCCTTCTTTGTGTGTGTTTACAGCTGATTCGCCGGGCAAGATGACGGTAGCAATGTGTGTGATGGAGGGTGCGGGTGGGAGTTTTGAGAATTGCAATTAAATGGCAGGTAGCGACGTGTCCTCCTAATATTACGTATTTAAGTAATTATTAGATGTTTTCATTGCCTGTATGTTGGCCTGGCGAGTTAATGCAAGGCATTTACATACCTGGGTATAAAGCAAGACGTCACATTCTGAATTATATCACAAAAAATGTTTTTTAGAAAAAAGAAAGGCTTTTTTTTACACTTTTTGGCCTAATTTATTTTTAAATATCATTACCATAGTGAATTTAAGCGTTGTCTTTACCCATTGACCTGCCATCTTACGAAAAAATTCCAACCGTCAACTCATCCATTACATTGACGCTTATTGGGAAAATTGCCCTGATATTTGCAAATTCATTATTTGCAATGACTTTTTGGAATGCATCCTTTGTGATTACCAGATTTTCCTGTACAGTACAGTATATAGGTAACTTTGTGCATACAGGTAGTTCTGCTATAACGCAATAATTGTGTTCTTGTAAAATATCGTGTTATAGAAAATCGCGTAATAGAAATAACAGGGCTTATGGAGAAAATAAGGTTAGGTGCAGATTACTCGAAATCGAAAAAATTTAGTAGTTAGCCTAACACAAAGGATAGCACAGTCTAAATAAATGTTACATTCATATCTAATAATGAAATCATACAGTAAATGTAACACTTTACGTTGAAAAAATATGAATGTAACTTGATAGGGTAGAAGAGTGATTTTGAGGTTGATAACATCGAGCTTCTCTTCAAGTGTTATATCCTTTCTTTTACGATCATCACCGGGAATTCTATCACCAGAACGCTTCTTGGAGATATTCTTCTTTACCATATTCACAGTTAATACCACAAAATTGGAGAAATAGTAAGCAAAAATTGCATTATAGCAAACAAGCGTTCGCGTTATACAAATATCGTTCCTAATTCATAAATCGCATTAGAGCAAATTCGCGTTATCAAAACACGCGTTATAGCAGAACTCACTGTACGGCAGAAATTCACCATAAAGTGCGAGGTGTTTGCATGGACCCCACTTGGTCTTCTGTGTTAGTAAACCCTAACTTTCCACAAAAGATTAACCTACTTAAGTTTATAAAACTTTGCATGTGTACAAAAACTTTGGAAATACTGGAAAAAGTATTCACAGTTGCAAAATTACATGAACGTGTATTACAGTACTGTATGCACCATATAGGAAACAGTACAAAATAAACCCACAGAAAGAATCAGGAAAATTTGACAAGTCCATAAATTCAATTATATACACAATATTATTCAACATTTACCAAAATGGCACTATAAAAATAAGTTTATCATTAAATGAAAAAATTTTTATTGGTTGTTTGGTTATTCCAGCCCCCAGTAATTAAAGAGAGAAATCTGGACACTTCACAGAAGAACTGCACAATAGAGCACACTGCTACCCCAATCAAACAAAGCAAACTCACTTTTAGCCAGAATATTACTACAGTACCAATGAGCTCAAGGTGTACAAGACAGAACATCAGACAAGACACAAACAAACAATTATCATATCATATAAAAACATCTAACCCAAAGTCATACAGATTCCTAAGTCTAATACAACCAAATTACTGTACAGTATTGATATAGGCAAGGGGCTAACAGCACCATTACAAAGATCAATCCCATAAAATTATAAAATAAATGAGGTAGCTATGAGAAGCATACCTTAGTTAGTTAAGAGAGGTCTGAATGTGCTTTGAAATTTTTTTTGGGTAAAATAAATATGGCTGCAATGATCACTATCTGAGTACAAGTATATTATAAAACTAATACTGTATACTGTACTGTATACCTTCTGGAAGTAAAACAACATATACAATATAAAACAAACTGCTTGAAAATCATATTGGAACCATCAGAGATGGAAACAAAGAACTCTGCATTTCAATACGTATTCTATATCAAACATTGTTTACTTCATTACCATAATCTACCAATCTTGCAGCAATAACTCAAGTCCCAAAGTTATGGAAAATTAGAAAAATACAAACCACCGGTCAAGCCCCCAGAACATTTAATGAGGTCATGTAGTTATACAAGATACAAAGTTTCTGGTTTATTTAAATACAGTACAACAATGTACTTCTTATTTAATCCCGCAAAGAAACTAGCCAGGAGGAAAGCAATACTGTACAGTATTATCTCTGTTAGCCAGAATCCTTATTTACCAAAACTCTCCGATAGCTGGAATTGAAGTTTTCACGGAAAATCATTCCCAAAGTTGGAATTTTCTGGAAAATCCCGGCTTGGGGAACGATTTTCCAAGGGGAAAATTTTCTGAAAAATTTCTTAAAACTTTCTCGGTACCCTGAAAATTCTGGGGATAGGATTCTTTTTTTGTTCAATGCTCCGAATGTGACGTCGGCAAATGCTACCTCAGTATGTTCATTCGCCAGGCCAACATACAGGCAATTAAAACATTTAATAATTACTTAATAAGTAATATTAGGAGGACGCGTCGCTACCTGGCATTTAATTGCTATTTTCAAAGTCCTTCCTTCATCCAGCTACCATGCGCCCTACGAACCTCATCTCTTGCCTGGCGATTCAGCTGTAATACACACAAAGGGAAGCTCCGCGAATTTGTGTTCTAATTGCTGAAATACTCACCTCCGCAAGGATATTATATACGGTATTTGTACTTAATAGCACAGTGATGAAGTAGAGTGACTTATTTTGTTATGTCTCTCAATTATTGTATTTGGGACATTTTCTCATACGACTTTGGGTCAGCATGGCGACCAAAACACATTTTCTTTGTGAGTCGTTTAGATCGTTGTGACTATCCCTTGCTTTTAAGTCACTCAGTGAATGTCGCTGCGCCCTCCCGGGCTCGTCTTCACTAAAAGAGAATATGAATATATCCATTTATATATATACTGTATACATATATATGTATATTGTTCAAAATCTTTGTCCCAATTATTCACGAGCTAATATGAATACAATGACTATCTCTCTCCCTACTCTTATGTACGTTCACAAAACCTTTGGGCTTCCGCCTTTGGGTTTCTATTTGTTCTCAGCAAAAAGGCCAGAGTTGAGTACGTCCGACCAGCGCATCCCAGGTGACATTCCAGAACATCTGCCTATTCCTATTTTTATTTTTTTTTATTTTTTATTTATCCCTGCGGGGGGGGGGGGTACTGCCAGCACCACCCTAACCCGGGGTTTAAGGGTTAAAAACTGAAACCATTAACTCATAATTATTCTAAAATTAAGAACACTTGTACTGTAACTCAAGGACCCGAGTGTTACAAACAATGAGATGTGCGTAAGAAACAGGTTACAATGTTCCTAACTACCTCTGTACTAGACACCCAAAGAGCAACATTAAACAGCAATTGCCGACATAATAAGACATTAATAAGCACAACTCGTCTAACTACCGGGAATGTCTTTATGTATATTATTCCAGAAGTAAATGTGTAGCTCCCACTTCTCTTTCTTCCTCCTTCACCAACACTTCCACAGTCTTGCTATACTTGCTGAAGCGGACCTCAAAATATCCACGGCATAGCAGAGAACACATAACAACTCCTCAACCATTATGGTCCAAGAATGACCAGCCCACCAGTTTTTGTTTCACTCTGAATAAGTTATGATAAACAAAAAGCCTTTGGATGTAGTGACATTTAGGTGCCCCTTTAATTGAAGACAAGAACAGACCAGTAATCCTACAACTATTCATGCAATATTTCCTGTTCTTCTGCTCTCTATTAAGGAGTATCTTAAGTCGATTTTAGTAATGGCTTTGTCTTCCCTTCAATCTGTTGTGTGATACAGTAGCTTTTTATGTCTAGCAATTACAGGCTGATAGTAGACTGCCAATTTTTTCCATAAGTGCAAGCATATACAAAAACAAATATAAAAACCCTAAAACTTTATAACTAACACCATTCACCCTGAAATTAGCACCATAATATCAAAACTTTTCTTCCTCTACTCGAGAACACTGTACCAGTAACACTGTTAAGTGAACAGAAATTTATTTTCACATGAGAACCATCTTCTCTAAAGAGGGGCAGAGATAGACAAAAGGACTAGCTGAGCCTGGTATATCCCCCTCTCTCAATTTCATTTCAAGGTTTGAGAATCATCACCCAACAAATACCCAATACCAGGTATTGGATATCTTTCACCCCATGGTATAACTTACTATGACTCTTCCAAAACAATGTTCTTCTTGCATCCACTCTGAATAATTATTCCATGTATGGTAGAAGTGAAGTAATTTGTATGTTGATAGAGTCTACTTATATTACATATATGCTTAAGTTTAAAAATGCACACACATAACTGCTTCTTCAATGCTCACATTCACATTTAGCAACCTAGAAGAATTATCTGTTTAGCATTGCTTGTAAAGTATTTGGATACAAAAACACATCTATATCCTCCACTCAACTGACATGGTTAATATTAAAACCAGAATGTCCTTTATGGCAAAAGATACATCTCTACCACTAGGTTAAACTTGTAAAAATATATATATATATATATATATATATATATATATATATATATATATATATATATATATATATATATATATATATATATATATATATATATATATATATATATATATATATATATATATATATATATATATATATAATAATTATTTTACGGCATTACACACAAAACTGTTTATTAGTTAAGCTTTGGAGATAAAACTTAATGAGAGGGACAGACTATCAGAAGCCATTGTTAACACCCCCTGCCAGCTTCAATGAATGGGGAATGAAGAAACATATTGGGTAAATACAACTCCAAATTTTCATATACAGGACTACAATACTGCATAATTAAAAAGAAGTGGTGTTGCATTATTTTCAATTGTCTGTATAAACCCAAGATAGTAAAAATAAATAAATAAAATAGTTCTACCTCACTCTGGTTCTTCACAAAATAAAGAAGCCTTGTGGGTAAACATCTGAAACCATGGCCTGTATAGGGGAAGAGTGGGCGGCAGGGAGGGAGGGATGGTATCGAAACGTTTACACACTTCGAAGGTCTCGTTCATACAAGTACAGTGACCCCTCGTTTAACGAACGCCTCGATTAACGAAATTTCGGTTAACGAACTGCCTTCCATAAGGATCTTCAATTCGGTTAACGAACAAAAATTCGGTTAACGAATTTCTTACGAACCGACCTCAACATGTTTTCGCTTGCACTGGCCGGGCAACCAGCTTTAGTATCAGTCCGCCAATACAGTAATCGGTTTTAGGGCTTAAATTCCTTACTATTTTAGTAAATATCAAGAAGTTATACTATTCAATAATTTTAAAAGTTTAATATTAACTTTTTTTAGTCATTTTAACAATTACTGAACATAATTGATGGTAAAGAAACTAGTTTCTGGCGTGCCATCCAGCCTGTTAACACACCAGACAGGTGTTAGTCTCTCTCTGTTTTCACTGGAGGTAACATCTTGCTTGACTCTCTCTTCAACTAAACGCTTTTTTTGTGTGTTTCCAAGCAAATTATTGGTCATTTTGAAATATATTTTACATATTGACAATATATAATGCAGTGCAGTGTTGATTTAAAGAAAATAATCTTGAAATACACCAAGAGAACTAAAATTTTATGGTGAAATGGTGCCATGGGGTGACTTCTCTTCCACCCCAATGCCTTCTTCCTTCTCCTCCACCCCATTCTAATTCCCATCATCATCATCATCCAGGAGCCTTCTACATACACACCTCAAAGTAAGTGAACTTTTCTACCATTTTTGTTGAATTTAGGAAATTTTCGGTGAGCTGGAACCAATTACCCAAAAACCCATTGAAACAATGGTTTCGGTTAACGAACTTTTCGGTTAACGAACGACCTTCTGGAACGGATTGAGTTCGTTAACCGAGGGGTCACTGTAATACCATCCATAAGGTGTTCCTCGTATCAACGCAGGCTGCGTGTTTCTCTCTACTTGTCTGTTGTTTTCTTCTCAAACTCATTTCATTTGTTAAGCTTGTAAATTAATCTAGCAACTCAGTCCCTCTATCAACACCTACAAGTTCAATCAAGTTCAATATACCCAGACAGCCTCCTAGGATACAACTACCAAGACAGTCTCCTAGGATACAACTACCCAGACAGCCTCCTAGGATACAACTACCCAGACAGCCTCCTAGGACCCAACTACAGTCTCCTAGGACTGAACTACCAAGACAGTCTCCTAGGACCCAACTACAGTCTCCTAGGATCTACTTTTTTATTTTGTTCTGTTCTAATTTCATAACCCAAGTCACTTCCAAAACATTCACGCTTCTTTTAAACACCACAAATTCTAAAGTTAAAAATTTTCCCTGCTTGTATTTCTATAAAAGATTTTAAACACACATTTTTGGCAATCTAAGACTGAATTACCACAGTGTGTGTGTCTACACACACACACACATATACAATACTACAGGTAAAAGAATTGTGCTAAGGGTCAACACAAAGGGAATATACATTTCTTTGTACGCAAGTAAAAATGTCCCCCCCCCCCCGCAAATGTTATTTGCAGCCATTTTGAGAACCTAACCCCCGCAAAATTGAGGGGGCCCCCTGTACCTAGATATAAAAGCCATTTACATAACTAATGCATATAACAGAGAAGGAAAATATAATCCAATAAATATTACTTTATTGATCTTTCAATTTTTTATTATGAAATTGCACTTTCAGATTAAATATCAGACCAACTATTGATTGCACTTTAAAATCAAATATCAGAACCTGTGCCCAATACTCGGCCGTATATTAAGGAGAACATTTACGTAGCTTTATACAAACGTACTTAAACAAAAAATATAAGTTAACTTTGGTTTAGTCTTGATACCTGGTGTTGTAATAAGCAGTTACTGAAGGAGAGCAAGACCTGGAAGCCCATTATCCCCAGCTGCACAAAATTCTTTAGGGAGTCACTCTCCCAAAACACCTCAAAGGACATTTGTACAGTTCAACATATCAAAATTAACAACTGTAGAGAATACAAAAGCAAGTGAAACAAAGTCACACCCATTTTAATGATACAACCTAATAAAGTCATGGCCAATGCTACTTCTTGTGTTCATTCTGGACTTGATAACATTCATAAAGCTGGATGTCAATGGGATGAAGCAAAACGAGCAGTGATACCAATCACAGAACTGGGTGTCACTGTAAAGCAAAGCATGTCTGATATCATTCACACAATTAAGTGTATTACAAAAATTAAAGAGTATATCTTATTAATGGAATTTACAAAACTGAATATCATTGTGAAACGATGTATAATCAGATCTAAGTTCCTTTATCTACACAATGAATGCCAATTATATAATTAGCCACATAAGTCTTTCACAGGGAAATGATTGGAGGTACATCTGAGAGATGAAGTAAGATATTTAGGAGTAGGAATTTACTACTGATGGTCATGTCAGCAAGGCAAGAATGGGATTCAAGTATTTGAATAGATGTGTAACCATCCCGTCAATAGTAATACTGTACGTATATTCAGAGATTTCTATGACACAGTTTTTGGATATACAATGGCAAGTGTACAATTAATAACAGAGCAACAGTACAGTGTGCTACTAGTATGACAACAGTGGTAGTGTGTACTACTAGTATGACAATAGTGGTAGTGTGTACTACTAGTATGACAACAGTGGTAGTGTGTACTACTAGTATGACAATAGTGGTAGTGTGTACTACTAGTATGACAACAGTGGTAGTGTGTACTACTAGTATGACAACAGTGGTAGTGTGTACTACTAGTATGACAACAGTGGTAGTGTGAACTGCTAGTATGACAACAGTGGTAGTGTGTACTACTAGTATGACAATAGTGGTAGTGTGTACTACTAGTATGACAACAGTGGTAGTGTGTACTACTAGTATGACAATAGTGGTAGTGTGTACTACTAGTATGACAATAGTGGTAGTGTGTACTACTAGTATGACAATAGTGGTAGTGTACTACTAGTATGACAATAGTGGTAGTGTGTACTACTAGTATGACAATAGTGGTAGTGTGTACTACTAATATGACAATAGTGGTAGTGTGTACTACTAGTATGACAATAATGGTAGTGTGTACTACTAGTATGACAATAATGGTAGTGTGTACTACTAGTATGACAATAGTGGTAGTGTGTACTACTAGTATGACAACAACAGTAGTGTGTACTACTAGTATGACAATAGTGGTAGTGTGTACTACTAGTATGACAATAGTGGTAGTGTGTACTACTAGCATGACAATAGTGGTAGTGTGTACTACTAGTATGACAACACTGGTAGTGTGTACTACTAGCATGACAATAGTGGTAGTGTGTACTACTAGTATGACAATAGTGGGTGTGTACTACTAGTATGACGATAGTGGTAGTGTGTACTACTAGTATGACAATAGTGGTAGTGTGTACAACTTGTATGACAATAGTGGTAGTGTGTACTACTAGTATGACACCAACAGTAGTGTGTACTACTAGTATGACAATAGTGGTAGCGAGTACTACTAGTATGACAACAACAATAGTATGTACTACTAGTATGACAAGTGGTAGTGAGTACTACTAGCATGACAATAGTGGTAATGTGTACTAACAGTATGACAACAGTGGTAGTGAGTACTACTAGTATGACAATAGTGGTAGTGAGTACTACTAATATGACAATAGTGGTAGTGAGTACTACTAGTATGACAATAGTGGTAGTGTGTACTACTAGTATGACAATAGTGGTAGTGTGTACTACTAGTATGACAATAGTGGTAGTGAGTACTACTAGTATGACAATAGTGGTAGTGTGTACTACTAGTATGACAACAACAATAGTATGTACTACTAGTATGACAAGTGGTAGTGAGTACTACTAGCATGACAATAGTGGTAGTGTGTACTAACAGTATGACAACAGTGGTAGTGTGTACTACTAGTATGACACCAACAGTAGTGTGTACTACTAGTATGACACCAACAGTAGTGTGTACTACTAGTATGACAACAATAATAGTATGTACTACTAGTATGACAAGTGGTAGTGAGTACTACTAGTATGACAATAGTGGTAGTGTGTACTACTAGTATGACAACAACAATAGTATGTACTACTAGTATGACAAGTGGTAGTGAGTACTACTAGCATGACAATAGTGGTAGTGTGTACTAACAGTATGACAACAGTGGTAGTGTGTACTACTAGTATGACACCAACAGTAGTGTGTACTACTAGTATGACAACAATAATAGTATGTACTACTAGTATGACAAGTGGTAGTGAGTACTACTAGTATGACAACAACAATAGTATGTACTACTAGTATGACAAGTGGTAGTGAGTACTACTAGCATGACAATAGTGGTAGTGTGTACTAACAGTATGACAACAGTGGTAGTGTTTACTACTAGTATGACAACAGTGGTAGTGAGTACTACTAGCATGACAATAGTGGTAGTGTGTACTAACAGTATGACAATAGTGGTAGTGTGTACTAACAGTATGACAACAGTGGTAGTGTGTACTACTAGTATGACACCAACAGTAGTGTGTACTACTAGTATGACAACAATAATAGTATGTACTACTAGTATGACAAGTGGTAGTGAGTACTACTAGTATGACAACAACAATAGTATGTACTACTAGTATGACAAGTGGTAGTGAGTACTACTAGCATGACAATAGTGGTAGTGTGTACTAACAGTATGACAACAGTGGTAGTGTGTACTAACAGTATGACAACAGTGGTAGTGTGTACTACTAGCATGACAATAGTGGTAGTGTGTACTAACAGTATGACAATAGTGGTAGTGTGTACTAACAGTATGACAATAGTGGTAGTGTGTACTAACAGTATGACAATAGTGGTAGTGTGTACTAACAGTATGACAACAGTGGTAGTGTGTACTACTAGCATGACAATAGTGGTAGTGTGTACTACTAGTATGACAATAGTGGTAGTGTGTACTAACAGTATGACAATAGTGGTAGTGTAGTGTGTACTAACAGTATGACAACAGTGGTAGTGTGTACTACTAGTATGACAATAGTGGTAGTGTGTACTAACAGTATGACAATAGTGGTAGTGTGTACTAACAGTATGACAATAGTGGTAGTGTGTACTAACAGTATGACAATAGTGGTAGTGTGTACTAACAGTATGACAACAGTGGTAGTGTGTACTACTAGCATGACAATAGTGGTAGTGTGTACTACTAGTATGACAATAGTGGTAGTGTGTACTAACAGTATGACAATAGTGGTAGTGTGTACTACTAGTATGACAACAGTGGTAGTGTTTACTACTAGTATGACAATAGTGGTAGTGAGTACTACTAGCATGACAATAGTGGTAGTGTGTACTACTAGTATGACAACAGTGGTAGTGTTTACTACTAGTATGACACCAACAGTAGTGTGTACTACGAGAATGGCAACAGTGGTAGAGTGTACTACTAGTATGACAACAGTGGTAGTGAGTACTACTAGCATGACAATAGTGGTAGTGTGTACTACTAGTATGACAACAGTGGTAGTGTGTGCTAACAGTATGACAACAGTGGTAGTGTGTACTACTAGTATGACAACAGTGGTAGTGTTTACTACTAGTATGACAACAGTGGTAGTGAGTACTACTAGCATGACAATAGTGGTAGTGTGTACTACTAGTATGACAACAGTGGTAGTGTGTACTAACAGTATGACAACAGTGGTAGTGTGTACTACTAGTATGACAACAGTGGTAGTGTGTACTACTAGTATGGCAACAACAGTAGTGTTTACTACTAGTATGACAACAGTGGTAGTGTGTACTACTAGTATGACAACAGTGGTAGTGTGTACTACTAGTATGGCAACAGTGGTAGTGTGTACTACTAGTATGACAATAGTGGTAGTGTGTACTACTAGTATGACAATAGTGGGAGTGTGTACTACTAGCATGACAATAGTGGGAGTGTATACTACTAGTATGACAATAGTGGGAGTGTGCACTACTAGTATGACAATAGTGGTAGTGTACTACTAGTATGACAATAGTGGCAGTGTGTACTACTAGTATGGCAACAGTGGTAGTGTGTACCACTAGTATGACACCAACAGTAGTGTGTACTACTAGTATGACAATAGTGGTAGTGTGTACTACTAGTATGACAATAGTGGGAGTGTGTACAACTAGTATGACAATAGTGGGAGTGTGTACTACTAGTATGACAATAGTGGTAGTGTGTACTACTAGCATGACAATAGTGGGAGTGTATACTACTAGTGTAGCAACAACAGTGGTAGTGTGTACTACTAGTATGACAATAATGGTAGTGTGTACTACTAGTATGACAACAGTGGTAGTGTGTAATACTAGTATGACACCAACAGTGTGTACTACTAAATATAACAGTGGTAGTGTGTACACTATTATGACAACAGTGGCAGTGTGTACTACTAATATGGCAACAGCAGTAGTGTGTACTACTAGTATGACAATAATTGTGAGTATTATTACTCTAGTATGACAACAGTGGTAGTGTGTACTACTAGTATGACAACAACAGAAGTCTGTACTACTAGTATGACCAAAGAAGTCTGTACTACTAGTATGACAACAACAGAAGTCTGTACTACTAGTATGACAATAGTGGTAGTGTGTACTACTAGTATGACAATAGTGGTAGTGTGTACTCCTAGTATGACAATAGTGGTAGTGTATACTACTAGTATGACAATAGTGGTAGTGTGTACTACTAGTATGACAACAACAGAAGTCTGTACTACTAGTATGACAACAGTGTAGTGTGTGTACTACTAGTATGACAACAGTGGTAGTGTGTACTACTAGTATGACAACAGTGGTAGTGTGTACTACTAGTATGACACAAGTGGTAGTGTGTACTACTAGCATGACAATAGTGGAATGATACTACTAGTATGACAACAACAGTGGTAGTGTGTACTACTAGTATGACAATAATGGTAGTGTGTACTAGTAGTATGACAACAGTGGTAGTGTGTAATACTAGTATGACACCAACAGTAGTGTGTACTACTAGTATGACAACAGTGGTAGTGTGTACTACTAGTATGACAACAGTGGCAGTGTGTACTACTAATATGGCAACAGCAGTAGTGTGTACTACTAGTATGACAATAGTGGTAGTGTGTACTCCTAGTATGACAACAGTGGTAGTGTGTACTACTAGTATGACAACAATAAAGTCTGTACTACTAGTATGACAACAACAGAAGTCTGTACTATAGTAGCAACAACAGAAGTCTGTACTACTAGTATGACAATAGTGGTAGTGTGTACTACTAGTATGACAATAGTGGTAGTGTGTACTCCTAGTATGACAATAGTGGTAGTGTATACTACTAGTATGACAACAACAGAAGTCTGTACTACTAGTATGACAACAGTGGTAGTGTGTACTACTAGTATGACAACAGTGGTAGTGTGTACTACTAGTATGACAACAGTGGTAGTGTGTACTACTAGTATGACAACAGTTAGTGTGTACTACTAGTATGACAACAGTGGTAGTGTGTACTACTAGTATGACAACAGTGGCAGTGTGTACTATTAGTATGACAATAGTGGCAGTGTGTACTACTAGTATGACAACAGTGGTAGTGTGTACTACTAGTATGACAATAGTGGTAGTGTGTACTACTAGTATGGCACCAACAGTAGTGTGTACTACTAGTATGACAACAACAGATGTCTGTACTACTAGTATGACAATAGTGGTAGTGTGTACTACTAGTATGACAACAGTGATGTGTGTACTACTAGTATGACAACAGTGGCAGTGTGTACTATTAGTATGACAACAGTGATAGTGTGTACTACTAGTATGACAACAGTAGCAGTGTGTACTACTAGTATGACAAGTGGGAGTGTGTACTACTAGTATGACAATAGTGTGTTTAGATGGCAACAATGGGGTGTGTACTACTAGTATGACAATAGTAGCAGTGTGTACTATTAGTTGACAGTGGTAGTGTGTACTATTAGTATGACAACAGTGGTAGTGTGTACTACTAGTATGACAACAGTGGTAGTGTGTACTACTAGTATGACAACAGTAGTGTGTACTACTAGTATGACAACAGTGGTAGTGTGTACTACTAAGTATGACAACAGTGGTAGTGTGTACTACTAGTATGACAGTGGCAGTGTGTACTATTAGTATGACAACAGTGGTAGTGTGTACTACTAGTATGACAACAGTGGTAGTATTGTGACTACTAGTATGACAACAGTGGTAGTGTGTACTATTAGTATGACAACAGTGGTAGTGTGTACTACTAGTATGACAACAGTGGTAGTGTGTACTACTAGTATGACAACAGTGGCAGTGTGTACTATTAGTATGACAACAGTGGTAGTGTGTACTACTAGTATGACACCAACAATAACTAGAAGTTGAGAGAGAGGAATAGAGACTTATTAAACAATATATTTTAGATACTAGAGTGAAATTATAAATGGATATCAGATGAGCAAAAAGGGTCCATGAAAGTGTAGGTGCGGGTGGGGGGAAGGGGGGAGACTGGGCTTGCACAAGTACAATGACCAGCTGATACATTAAATTCTGGATACAATGAAACTATCAGAATTACAGAGTTGATTCTATAAAAGTTAATAACATAACCACCTTTGTTTTAACCATTCAACTTGCAGACTACTGTACTGTATTTGTAAGAACTCTGTGGTGTGAACCAATTCATAAGATATCTTCTGTATAACTAGACTAATACAACATTCATACCTGTCCTTTAGTGAACGAGTTAGCACAAAATTAATAATCTACTTAAACCTAGAGAGAGCTAATGGATCTTACACAGTACTGTATATCTATATTTCACTTCCAGACACACACACAAAATAATTCAAAGGTGACGACTATTTCATCTGATACAGTAGCCTACACTTCTTTCCCCTTATTATGTAATCTAACCTACTCCTAACTAAAGAAACAATTAATAGTAAACAAAACCTATTTTTAGGATATCAGATATGTGTTTGTTACAAGCTCTGAGGACTACCTGCTTTACTGGTGATCATATTGAGTGCATGCGCTTGAAATCGTGAATAAAAAAAATGCACTGTACCTTAGGAAAAAACCCAGGATGTTTATGAATATTATCAAAATCAAGGTTGAATTTGAATTATCATATGCTTTACATTTAGCATTTTATAAAAATACTGTAACTGATGCTGGTGACAAGAAAAGAAAACTGAGTAGAGGGTGGGAGGTGGAGGGGAGGGAAATGTTGCAGGAGTCTGTCATTCTGGACAAGCTAGTACAGCCCAATCTCGCGCAGGGCCCCCTCCACTGCCTCATCCTTGAAAGAAAATGGGACATTAGCCATTATGGGTTGGAACCCATCTACCCAAGAGACCTCAGGATGTACTGCCTGGGGGACACATTTAGGAAAACTTAAGAAATATTTATGATGCATTACAACATCTGATGTTCAAAATACAATCTTCTGCCACTTTCATATTAATCTACTTAATCACTGAATATGATTCAGGTACCCCATTCAGTGAGTGTATAAAAATATGAAACTCATACTATGAAGTAAGATGTGCTTGACCATCAGCTGATGATGAATCATGAATACATCAACAGTCCCCTCAAACATAAACCTAAAGGGGCTGACCTCTTTCTTGTCAAGAGCCTATATCTCTGTCTTTTCCTCAAGGATTAACTGGAGATCTAGTGCTAATGGCAAGTACTGTACAACAAGTGTTTTTGACAATCAGTTATTATATATGAAAAAATCTAAGAAAAAACTATACAGTATTCAAAACAAGTTTAATCTTAGTTACATGCTACTTCAATAAAACACGACTTCAGTCAGGTATATTACCTAACTAGAATAACTAAAATCAGCGGTTAATAATGAACTCATTCTCGTTACACGGAACAATTCTTGCAACTGCAGTTATTTGCCGAGCAACTTTGGAGCAAACAAGGGAACAACACATACATGCCAACCTGGCAGTGGCCTAACATTTCAGTGGCTCGAAGGAAGGCTAAAGTAAGGGTTTTCAGGTTCATTCACTGCACATCTGCCCTCCCATTAACACAAACACAATCTTCCACTGAACCGATGCATAATGAAGGTAGTTTATCTCAGTCTTTCCAATAAAACATCACGAGCATCTGGTTAAGCTACTGCAAATTATTAAAGAGGAACCTCTAAGGATCAGTGAAATGAGAAGGGTCGAATTTTGGTTCATGCATGTATTTAACAACAAGTTACATAATGTGAGGTTACAGTTTGTCATCTGGATGACTTTATAGTACTGTTTTTAAGTCATTAACAGGGTCTATTCCTCTCCACTTTATTTCTCTCTAGATAACAATATATATATATATATATATATATATATATATATATATATATATATATATATATATATATATAATAGGCCCAATGGCTACACTAGCATTCTATTGTTATGGATGGGTGTAATGATCACTTTCTTATATTAGTAATACAAAATATGTCATAAGACACTTGACTAGCCAATCTCAATGGAAATACTTTTCAGGAGAAAATTAGAGGATGATAAAACTGTAGTATATTAAAGGAAAGGAAGCACTATTTACGATAAACACAAGGATTAAAGAGGTCAAAAGACAGGTGCAACAATAAGAAGTCGGGCCAGAACAACGTTTAATATCATTATCACAACACTGGAGTCAAGGAACAAATACTGTATTACCCAGGAGAAACACCCTATATGTCAAATAATACTTCACTTGTGAGTGCATTTTAAAGCCTTGAATACCTCTGGATATAATCATATTTTTACATCAAACACTTAAATGCCAAATGCATATTTTTAAATGTATGCACAATTTTTATTATGTTTTCCAGCTTGTCACTGTATACTGCACCACTGTGATGTCAGACATTAAGACATTTTCAGGTTCACATCAACTTCATTCTTTTATTTAAATAAAAATAAATAAAATCTTAATTTGTGCAACTAAAGCAACTTTAATTGGCATCAGAAAATATTGATTGTGCTTTACTGAAAAATAAGGCAATAGCCTGATATTTATGACCTTGGCTTTCAATCTTGACATTGGGATATCAATATGTGAATCATTACCGAGAGGAAACCGAATACCCGATCTATCTTGTCCATTCATGTCATCCAACGTCCTCTCTTCCTACTTACACGCATACAGATAAATCCTAGTGTCATTCATACCCAAGTCCTCGGGAACTTAGACACGGTGTTAAGAATGGCTAATAATAAATGGCAATATACCACAGCTATTTCATGCTGTGATGAAGGAGAGTAGGAACTCATGGGGAGATCATAAACCCAAGGTATTCCAAGGAGGATACAAATCCCTAATTATTGTGGAATGTACCAGAATCTTACTCAAGCATGAAAGGTATGACTTTTAAAGACTAATTTTAAAGAACTCAGAAACTAACAAGAAGGAACAACAATGATACACTTCTAGTTATTCTAAGGTCCGTATTCACAAGATTCTAGGTGTGCCATCAATACACACAATGTAAATTCGAAAACAACACTAATGTTTCTCGTACACAAACATGTTATTGACCACTTGAGCACCTCCTTCCACATTAAACAAATATGGGAATATAATCTGTTATAACGGTACAGGTATTTGTGTATTTGCAGATGTGGAATATTTACTAATGTGACAAATGATTGTCACATCTCTACAAAACAGCAAAATATATTTATATTTTCCATATGAATGGCATTACAGAATGTCTTATGAATACAGACTGGAATACAATACAAACAATCTACATAACCAAGATCATAAATATAATAAAAGTATATCTGTAAACTGTTTACCCATAAAAAATATATAAGCTTTTGGGATAGAAAGCACAAAAATAAAGGATGCCTCACAATCACACACAAACACACACACATAGAGGCATGCATGCAAGCATGCAGTTATCAACAAAATTTAAGCTAAGCTAATAACATTGAAATAGCTGTGCCAAAAGACCATTTGTAAAAATAAAAAATTAATTAACATGCATTGGTATGTGTGTGTGTACATGTCCATGTATTCTAAGACAACACACTGGCCGAGTGGAAGTACTGTATGCGGATTATACAACAATAATAAATTCTCAAGTTATGAAGCACAAATAAATTCTGAAAAATCAAGCACCACATATTTTAAAGCTAAATAATGACAAGACTATTTTTACAGCACTTCACTTGCAACATGCAAAAATATTGGTAAAATTTAAACACACACACATATATTAAGTATTGAGACCAATTATGACAGCTACCACATGGTGAGTCTATTGACAGCTACTTCTGATACACACAAGTGCTTGTAAAACATGACATCTGCAGTTCTCATATCATAACTATTTTTCTTAAGATTAAAGTTGTCAAAACAGTGAATAGAAAATAAATGTTTCTCAAAAGGAAAACAATGAAAATGGTAAAGATAGAAAATCTTGTTTTGTTTAGTTAACTGCAAGTCTGTCAAGTTACTGGTAAGAGCTAGTATGTATATATATATATATATATATATATATATATATATATATATATATATATATATATATATATATATATATATATATATATATATATATATATATATATATATATATATATATATGGTTATCGCATATACCTAGATCACAGCACTTAGCTTCAATTTACTTGCATATATATATATATATATATATATATATATATATATATATATATATATATATATATATATATATATATATATATATATATATATATATATATATATATATATTCAAGGCTAGTTTAAAACTGTTGTCTAAAAATTATGATAGATTACAGAGAAAAATATTTCATCCACTTCTATATTTACAAATAATATATTCACAAAATCTAAAACTTCAAACAGGAGAATCAGTCTTAAGAACCCTTGTATTTCTCCATTTGCAAGATGTCATTTGTGATAAAAATATATACGTACTATATACTGTATACCCTTTCTCCCCCTAGAATCCCACTCAAAAGTTAAACATCCTGTAACCAGAGAAATAACTTCTAGGTTTATGATATCCCTATACTCATTAATTAGCCCAGTCTATTATAGTTATCAGCATCATGGTTCTTGCAAAAGAAGTCTCTTGCCTTGGAGAAGTGTGTCTGAAAAATTATCTACAAAAACAACTTCCAAAGTTGGATTTCCAAAGAAAAACCAGCTGAAGCCTTTGTCATGACCGATTCCAGCCAAAAGACTACTTCCAGAAGGACAGTTTCCAATGTTTCGTCGGCACCTTTGAGGTTTGCCGGGACATGTCACTGGGGGTATATTTTGTAAATGGTTGGCTCACTACTTCAGCAGGCTGATTCATCCCCAACCAGTAGCCACTACACAAAATTCTCTGATATTAAACATAAATATTTGTCAAAATACATATTTCTCTATTAAAAATATAATAAAATCTCTATCATCAAAAATTTTAGTACACTACAGAGCTGTCAGCCAACCAGTTACAAAATGAATCTGCAAGATCCTGGAAGGCCCTTGCAGTCACAACTCGTAGGCTGTGTCGCCGTAACTAACCTCCTGCAGCAGGTCCTGGGCAAATTGCCTTGAGCACATTTTTCTTGCTGGTCTCACAGACTTCTCCTCCAACCATCAGCTCATCCAGCATAAAGTATGCCTTCTCAAAGTTGAAGATGATGTCTAGTTCACACACCTGTTGAATATCCACTTGTCAAATAACCAGCCACAAACATCAAAATATGTATTCGAATACCAGAACCAGTATCATAAAGTTTACTTAGAGATGCCAGTGAACATACAGATTCTGGTAGAGTATTGAATACATGAGCAACAACTTGCATTACATGATAATACACTGAACACTTTACATGCTCAAAACTTTTACAATATCCTATGGTGATGAGTAAGTAACAAAATGCAGTCTTCCATTTCTATAACCATTTCACTCTTCTTATAGTTCCCCAGATTGAAATGATTTTATGATTTATGTATATCCTGTATTACATTAATATATCTTGAAAGAATATTAAACAACTGGATACCTTGTACTTAGATTTCCAGCAAGAACTTGCATAAAATTTATTGTGAATGCTTCAATATATAAGAGTAAACCTGAAGAAAAATTTTCAATATGATGCTAAAGTACAGTATCCCAGATGCATGAAATTGTATTATATACGAAAAAAAATTTCTACATGTATAACTTGTTTAAAACTTTCGGTCAAATGTGACATTAATGAGGAAAGCCAAGTTTTCAATCAATATTTTTATTGCACCTTCTAGCTTGATTTTACATGAAAGAACACCAAGCAAATCATTAAGGAAATTACCCCTTTACCTAAATTACTGGGGAATAGATAAAAATAACTGCTACATGAGCAATAGGGGCAAAACCTTGCTCAGGAGGATCATTGAATATTATGGTATAGTAGTAGCCATCCCTAAGCATAATAGGGAAGTATTTTTTCAAATTTCCATGGTTCAATTCTATAAATTCAATAAACTTTGATTTTTTTGTACATCAAAGAGTTAATATAAAATATAAATGCAATTTTCCGTCAATAGCCAATATATCATAAACATGCACCACTTTTATCATTTTACATACCATCAAAAATGAGGTCAGGAAACACTTAAGAAATTGAGAATTTAAGCATAAAATCCCATCCTATGGCTGAGGAGACAACCGAGAGGTAATGTACTGTGCCACTGTTAAGCACTTCACAGGTAAAGACTGCCATTGTTTAATTCAAAAGATGTATACAATAGTATTTGAGAGAAGGAAACATCATCCTAACCCTTTAGGCAGTAACTGGCGTCTATTGCTGGTTTTCTAAGGATGTCATTTGAGCACTAAAAAAATCAATTTGCAATATAGCCTTTTTGGCGACATTTTCTAAACAAAAATATCATGAAGATTCATATCTGACATAAAAATTGGTGTAAATCTAAGGTTTATAATGAAACTTATAGGTTTTGTGAAAATATATTAAAAAATATAGTATCCAGTACAGTACTTTGTATACATTACTTTAGTTGCTAAACAATGTACACCATGTGATCCAAATATATTCCAATAAAGAACAAAAATAATTCAGGAGCATTCAGATCCTTGTACAGTAAAGTATTATAACTACAGTACATATACCTTCAGGATTTCTAAGCATACTCTATCTACTAACATGGTACCAGTACCGTTTCGTAAGGCCTAGCCCTACGCATATCAGTAAACATAGGCCTAAAAAGCAAACAGCCATCATTTACTACCTCAATGTAAGCTTATTTACTATTAAATATTCATAAAATACCCACCAACATCAACATACACACCAACTGTACACATATTGATATAATGGGGTTCATATTATAGTATAAAGTAATACCCCTATTTACGCAGTCAATTGAACCTGGAGGTCCCGTGGCGAATGCGTAAATGGAATAACAGAACATATGGGATTAATTGAAATAGAGACTGAGCCGACCCCCAAACTCCCACTTTTGGACTCAATACCGACACAATACCTATGTTGTAGTAAATAACATCTTAATTTTATGATGGTATGCACACACAATTAATATTTAGAGAAATACAGTCGCCAGGTTAATGTCCATTCAAATAATGGACTCACCCCCCCTCTTCCCACGCTTGCTCCTGGCTCCTCCTCTCTGAAATGTTTGGGTGAAAAGACTAGATTTTAAAGTATAGTAATAAATAATACCTCATATTAAAGTTCACGATATTAAAATTGACATTGCTGGATTCCTTGCAAGACCAGGAATAATTTTGAATATACACGTCATATATTTTGAACAAAAGATAACACATTCCCTCTGTGTAAACAAAATTCTTGCATTAGATCTAAAATTTGTATGTCTATGCAAATCCATGATGTTTACATTCAAAATGATCATCATATTGTAGAATTCCAGCAATGTAAATTATATTCTGGCGGGTAATTTATGAACTAAATAAAAATTATACTTCCTGCAGCGTATATGAGTAGATGCACCGTGTAAGTGGGAATTCGGTTCTGGCAGATTGCAGCGTATATGTAAGCGGCGTAAGCGGGGTATACTGTTGATACGTCGGATAATTCGCTGATTTTTATTTCGTGGTCCTCTATTATTTGCTGATGACACCCTGGATGTACCCAAGAATGTCTGTGGATAGTTTTAAGTTTGCCGGCATTTTTGCGGCTGGTAAGGGGAGTGTGCAAGTTTTGTGGCGTACCCCAAGGTGTCTCTCTTCCCAGGAGGCTAGCCAGCTCGCTACGCCTCAGTCCGGGATAAACATTTGTCCGGATTACCGCGTGCTACCTGCTCTCAGTATCTTCTGTCCTCCGTGCTTGTGATGGCTCACAAACAACCTCGACCGCCTTCATCCTGCGTGGAATGCTTCCAAACAAGAAAGCCTCAAGCCTCCTGTTCACGCACCTCCTCCTCCGAACTCTGATTCCAACATGGACGACCCTCCTCCGGCCACTCCCAGCTCTGACCTCCCTCCACTATCCTCTGCCTCCTCTTCCAAAAAGGAGGAGAAACCTTAAATCCCATGCTATCACCATCATCATAATTTTCACCTGGCATCAGTGGCAGGGGAGGCAAATGGGCTCTACGGCTGTCAGTTTTTGTTTGTGGGAAGAATTCATTTACTCCAGTAATAATACAATGTGTTTTATTATGTCATTGTAGGAAAATGAATGGTTTATTTAATTTGGTTATCACTGAGCCAGTATAATTTTCATAGTAGACTACAAAACATGTTTTTCTCCCATACACACTGTAGGCCTGGCTACACCTGGCATCTCCCATACATACTGTACACCTGGCTACACCTGGCATCTCCCATACATACTGTAGGCCTGGCTACAACTTTAATCTCCCATACATACTGCAGGCCTGGCTACACCTGGCATCTCCCATACATACTGTAGCCTGGCTACACCTGGCATCTCCCATACATACTGTAGGCCTGCCTACACCCAGCATCTCCCATACATACTGTGGAGGCCTGCCTACCTGGCATCTCCCATACATGCTGGCAAAGGCCTGGCTACCTGGCAGCTCCATACATACTGTAGGCCTGCCTACACCTGGCATCTCCCATACATACTGTAGGCCTGGCTACACCTGGCATCTCCCATACATACTGTAAGCCTGGCTACACCTGGCATCTCCCATACATACTGTAGGCCTGGCTACACCTGGCATCTCCCATACATGCAGGCCTGGCTACCTGGCATCTCCCATACATACTGCAAGCCTGGCTGCACACCTGGCATCTCCCATACATGCCAGGCCTGCCTGCACCTGTCTCCATACATGCAGCAGGCCTGCCACACCTGGCAAAAGCCTGGCTACCTGGCAGCTCCATACATCTGTGCCTACACCTGGCATCATACTGTAGGCCTGGCTACACCTGGCATCTCCCATACATACTGTAAGCCTGGCTACACCTGGCATCTCCCCATACATACTGTAGGCCTGTACCTGTCTCCCATACATACTGCAGGCCTGGCTGCACCTGGCATCTCCATACATACTGTAAGCCTGGCTACACCTGTCTCCCATACACACTGTAGGCCTGGCCACACCTGGCGCTCCATACTGTAAGCCTGGCTACACCTGGCATCTCCCATACGTACTGTAGGCCTGGCTACACCTGTCTCCCATACTGTAGGCCTGGCTACACCTGGCATCTCCCACATACATACTGTGGCCTGGCTACACCTGTCTCCCATATACTGTGAACAATACACTGTAGGCCTGGCTGCACCTGGCATCTCCCATACATGCACAGCAGGCCTGGCTACGGCATCTCCCGCACATGCTGTAGGCCTGGCTACCTGGCATCTCCCATACATACTGTAGGCCTGGCTACACCTGGCATCATACATACTGTAGGCTGGCTGCACCTGGCATCTCCATACTGTAGGCCTGTGCACTGGCATCTCCCATACACACTGTAGGTACGGCTACCACCTGGCATCTCCCATACATACTGTAGGCATCTCCATATACTGTGGCTGGCTGCACCTGGCATCTCCCATACATACTGTAGGCCTGGCTACACCTGGCATCACATACATACTGTGAGAGCTGGCTGCACCTGGCATCTCCCCATACATACTGTAGGCCTGGCTACACCTGGCATCTCCCACTTTTGCCACTGTACACCTGGCTACACCTGGCATCTCCCACCAAATACATAGGCCACCAGCTACACCTGGCATCTCCCTTTATACTGTACACCTGGCTACACACAGCATGCCTCCCATAAATACTGTAGGCCTGGCTACACCCCGGCATCTCCCATACATACTGTACCTGGCTACACCTGGCATCTCCCATAAATACTGTAGGCATAGCACACACCACTAATCTCCCATACATACTGTACACCTGGCTACAACTGGCATCTCCCACTGTAGGCCTGGCTACACCTGTCTCCCCATACATACTGTGGGCTGGCCTGGCATCTCCATACATACTGTAGGCCTGGCTACACCTGGCATCTCCCATACATGCTGTGCCTGGCTGCAACTGGGCATCTCCCATACATGCCGTATGCCTGGCTACCACCTGGCATCTCCCATACACACTGTAGGCCTGGCTACAACAGGCATCTCCCATACATACTGGCAGGCCTGGCTACACCTGGCATCTCTCCATACATACTCTGTCGCAATACACCTGGCATCTCCCATACATCTCCCATTTTACAGCCCAGGCCTGGCTGGCATCTCCCATACATACTGTACACCTGTACACCTGGCATCTCCCATACATGCTGTAGGCACAATGCAACTGGCATCTCCCATACTGTACACCTGGCTACACCTGGCAACTCCCATACACACTGTAGCAGGCCTGGATTTACACCTGGCATCTCCCATACATACTGTAGGCCTGGCTACACTAATCTCCCATACATACTGTAGGCCTGGCTACACCTGGCATCTCCCATACATACTGTAGGCACAGCTACACCTGTCTGCTGCCACCTCTCCATACATACTGTAGGCCTGGTTACACCTGGCATCTCCCATACACATGCCAGGCCTGGCTACGCATCCTCCCATACACACTGTGAGCCTCAGTTTACCACAATATACATGCCTTTTGTAGGCCTGGCTACACCTGGCATCTCCCATACATACTGTAGGCCTGGCTACACCTGGCTCTCCCATACATACTGTGACCTGGCTACACCTGGCATCTCCCATACTGAGGCCTGGCTACACCTGGCATCTCCACTTTGTACTGTAGGCCTGGCTACACCTGTCTCACATACATACTGTAGGCCTGGCTACCTGGCATCTCCCAGCACATGCACAGGCCTGTTTACACCACAATACTCATACATACTTTGTACACCTAATACACCTGAAAAATGCTCCCCATAAATACTACAGCAGGCCTGGCTGCCACCTGGCATCTCCATACATGCCTTGCACCTGGCTACACCTGGCATCTCCCATACTGCTGTACACCTGGCTACCTGCCACATCTCCATGAAGCCACTTTGGTAGTACGGCTACACCTGGCATCTCCCACTTTTTATACTGTACGCCAGCTGCACCTGGCATCTCCCATGCACTGTAGGCCTGGCTGCAGCTTAGACATCTTACATACATACTTTGTGAGGGCTGGCTACACCTGGCATCTCCATACATGCTGTGCTGGCTACCTGGCATCTCCCAAAGCCTGTGGCTGGCTGCACCGGCATCTCCCATACACACTGTGAGGCCTGGCTGCACCGCAACTCCCATGCATACTTTGTACACCTGGCTACACCTGGCATCTCCCATACATACTGTAGGCTGGCTACAACTGGCATCTCCCCATACATACTGTACACCTGGCTCCTGGCATCTCCCACGTACTGTAGGCTGGCTACACCTGGCATCTCCCATACATGCTGTAGGCCTGGCTACCTGGCATCTCCCATACATGCTGTAGGCCTGGCTACACCTGGCAACTCCAGCACATACTGTAGGCCTGGCTACACCTGGCATCTCCCATACATACTGTAGGCTGGCCACACTACGGCATCTCCGCGTACTGTAGGCCTGGCTACACCTGGCAGCTCCATATACTGTAGGCGCGGCTGCATCCTGTCGTACTGTAGGCCTGGCTACACACGGCATCTCCATACATACTGGTCTGGTTACACCTGGCATCTCTCTCCCTTGCTGTAGGCCTGGCTACACCTGGCATCTCCCATACTGAGCCTGGCTACACCCCATACATGCCTTGAGCCTGGCTACACCTGGCATCTCTCCCATACATACTGTAGGCCTGGCTGCACCTGGCGGCTGCATACATACTGTAGGCCTGGCTACACCTGGCATCTCCCAGAAGCTTACTGTAGGCCTGGCTACACTGGCATCTCCACATACTGTAAGGCCTGGCTGCACCTGGCAGCTCCCACATACATGCACAGGCCTGGCTACACCTGGCATCTCCCATACATACTGTAGGCCTGGCTACACCTATCTCCATGCGTACTGTGAGCCCTGTGGCTACACCTGGCTCCATACATACTTGTAGGCCTGGCTACACCTGGCATCTCCCATGCAGGCCTGACTGCACCTGTCTCCCATACATACTGTAGGCCTGGCTACACCTGACATCTCATCATACTGTAGGCCTGGCTACCTGACATCTCCCATACATACTGTAGGCCTGGCTACACTTACAGCAGCTCCCATGCATACGCAACCAGGCCTGGCTACCAGCAGCCTGCATACCATACTGTAGGCACCAAGCTACACCAGGCATCTCCCCCATACATACTGTAGGCCTGGCTACACCTGGCATCTCCCATACATACTGTAGGCCTGGTTACACTTGGCATCTCCCATACATACTGTAGGCCTGGCTACACCTAGCATATCCCATACATACTGTAGGCCTGGCTACTGGCATCTCCCATACATACTGTGGCCTGGCTACCTGGCATCTCTCCCATCGTGCTGTAGGCTGGCTGCACCTGGCATCTCCCATACATGCTGGCCAGGCCACCACCTGGCATCTCCCATACATACTGTGAGGCCTGTACACCTGGCATCTCCCCATACTTTTGTGGGCCTGCTGCACCTGGCAACTCCCATACATACTGTAGGCCTGGCTACACCTGTCTCCCATACATACTGGGCTGTACACCTGGCATCTCCCATGCGTGCTGTAGGCCTGGCTACAACTGGCATCTCCCATACACCTGTGGCTGGCTACACCTGGCATCTCCCATACATACTGTAGGCCTGTGGCTACACCTGGCATCTCCCATACATACTGTAGGCCTGGCTATACCTGGCATCTCCCATACATGCTGAGCTGTTACACCTGGCATCTCCCATACATACTGTGAGCCTGGCTACACCTGGCATCTCCCATACATACTGTGGCCTGGCTGCACCCTGTGGCATCTCCCATCTGTACTGAGGCCTGGCTGCACCTGTCTCCCCATACGTACTGTAGGCCTGGCTACCTGGCATCTTATGCATTACTGTAGGCCTGGCTACACCTGGCATCTCCCATATGTACTGTAGGCCTGGCTACACTAGCATCTCCCACATACTGCAGGCCTGGCTACACCTGTCTCCCATACTGTAGGCCTGACTTCACCTGGCATCTCCCAACATACCCATCTCCCATACATACTGTAGGCCTGGACACCTGGCATCTCCCATACGTAGGCCTGGCTACCTGGCATCTCCATAAATATTGTAGGCCTGGCTGGCATCTCCCATACATACTGTAGGCTGGCTACACTTGGCATCTCCCACATACATACTGTACACTGTCTCACATACTGTAGGGCCTGGTTACACCTGTCTCCCATCACGATACTGTAGGCCTGTTTCACCTGGCATCTCCCATACATGCTGTAGGCCTGGCCACACCCTGGCATCTCCCATACATACTGTAGGCCTGGCTACACCTGGCATCTCTCCCATACACATGCACAGCAGGACTATTTACCTGGCATCTCCCATACATACTGTAGGCCTGGCTACCTGTCTCCCAGCACATGCTGTGAGCCTGGCTGCATCTCCCATACATACTTTGTAAGCCTGGCTACACCTGGCATCTCCACATACATACTGTAGGCCTGGCTACACCCACCATCTCCCATGCATTACTGTGAGCTGACTACACCTGGCATCTCCCCATCGTGCTGTAGGCCTGACTACACCTGGCATCTCCCCATACATACTGTACACCTGTACACCTGGCATCTCCCATACATACTGTAGGCCTGGCTACTGTCTCCCCATACTGTGAGCTGGCTACACCTGGCATCTTATGCACAGGCTGGCTACACCCAGCATCTCCCATACATACTGTAGGCCTGGCTACACCTGGCATCTCCCATGCATACTGTAGGCCTGGCTACACCTGGCATCTCCATACATACTGTAGGCCTGGCTACACCTGGCATCTCCCATGCATTACTGTGGGCCTGGCTGCACCTGGCATCTCCCATACATACTGTAGGCCTGGCTACACCTGGCATCTCTCATACATACTGCGGGCCTGACACCTGGAATCTCCCATACATACTGTAGGCCTGGCAGCTACCTGGCATCTCCCATACATACTGTAGGCCTGGCTACACCTGGCATCTCCATATGTACTGTGAGCCTGGCTACATCTCTGCCTGTGAGCCTGACTACACCTGTCTCCCCTTACATACTGTAGGCCTGGCTACCTGACATCTCCCATACATGCCATGAGCCTGGCACACCTGTCTCCCATACATACTGTACACCTGGCATCTCATGCATGCTGGCACACCTGGCATCTCCCATGCATGCACAGCACCTGGCATCTCCCATGCATACTGTGAGGCCTGACTACACCTGGCATCCTCACATACATACTGTAGGCCTGACTACACCTGGCATCATATACTGTACACCTGGCATCTCCCATACATGCTGTACTGTGCACCTGGCATCTCCCATGCATACTGTGAGCCTGTACACCTGACCTCTCCCATGCATGCACCTTGGGCCTGGCTGCACCCCAATCTCCCATACATGCTGTACACCTGGCATCTCCCATACATACTGTACACCTGTCTCATACACATGCACATGAGGCTTGGCCTGGCATCTCCCATACATACTGTGCCTGACTACACATACTGTAGGCCTGACTACACCTGGCATCTCCCATACATTCTGTACACCTGGCATCTCCCTATACATACTGTACACACCTGGCATCTCCCATACATACTGTACACCGTACACCTGGCATCTCCCATACATACTGTACACCTGGCATCTCCCATACATACTGTACACCTGGCATCTCATACATACTGTACACCTGGCATACATACTGTACACCTGGCATCTCCCATACATACTGTACACCTGGCATCTCCCATACATACTGTACACCTCGCATCTCCCATACATACTGTACACCTGGCATCTCCCATACATACTGTACACCTGGCATCTCCCATACATACTGTACACCTGGCATCTCCCATACATACTGTACACCTGGCATCTCCCATACATACTGTACACCTGGCATCTCCCATACATACTGTACACCTGGCATCTCCCATACATACTGTACACCTGGCATCTCCCATACATACTGTACACCTGGCATCTCCCATACATACTGTACACCTGGCATCTCCCATACATACTGTACACCTGGCATCTCCCATACATACTGTACACCTGGCTACACCTGGCAACGGGAGCGGGTAAGGGAAGTGGAGTGACTGCTAGTTAGTGCATCCTCTGCAGTTTTAACTTTCCTCGCTCCTTGCTATGTTTCACTGGATTTACTTTTATTATACATAGTGGTTACTGATAGAATAATGTTTAACAGTAATTAATCATGTCATTGTAGCTAGGTTAGCTCATCATTGTAACCACCAGGCTACTGGGCCAAGCTGTCAGGTGTTATGTTTTTTTCAACTTGTATTTTTGGGTAGATGTACGTAACTTTCTTAATTTATTTTTATTCATTTACATGCACACACCATCCTACATATATAGTATTGTGAAAAAGAATACAGTATTACACCACAATTACCAATATCCTTCATGTTGGGTTTGGCTAGATGGCTACAAAAGAAATTCTGTAAGTTTGATCTACGTATCAACCCAGCTGGCGCTGGAGCTGTATGGTAACTCGACCAACTCGACTGTAACAACAAAGCACGAAGTTGACTTGAGCGTAGACTCCCATTTTTTCTACATTACATTTTGTTGTCTGTTTCTTAAGGTACTGTATTTGTGAGAGGATTTCCCCATTATTACTGTATTTATTTGTATGCATTTTAATAATAATAATAATAATAATAATAATAATATTAATATTAATATTAATAATAATAATACCTGTAATAATAATTAATGGTTTATTGAAAGAGCATGGCAGCCGGAATGCTGAATATATACAGTTACATAATTAGGGAATGGGTCTCTTGAGTGACAAATAACTTAGGTGATACAAATATGATATACAATAAGATTTATCACTAAGTGGGAAGATGGTTATACTACAGGGCATTTGAACACAGTGACAGTGCAAAAAGGTTGATTACGAGTTGTTAATTTTTATAATGGTTGGGACTGGGCTGTTCTTATAGCATGTGTGTGTACTCACTCACACACTTCAGCCTTCATAGGGTGAGGACGTCGGCGCTGCCCGCTGACGCGGCCATGGGGTCTTGACCATGGAGACAGCTGCCAGCCTGGTTTGTTGGGCTTTCCCTTCCCTCATTTCCTCCTCCCCAACAGTACAGTGTAAAGATTGACAATCAACCCACAAGTGATATACAAAAGTGACAATTTCAACTCGAAAGGAAGAAAACTGTTAATGACAATCAGTGCTTAGCGGTCAGTGTTGACCTGAAGAGGACCACACACCCAGTCCGCGGTACACTCACCACCACCACCACTGGATGAAGAGCCATGAAAGACTCCACACTACATCAGGAGAGAAATGAGGACTCCCTACTCCACCCAAGTGAGGAACTATGAATTCCTTACATCACATGAGGAACAAGAACCATCTCCAACACCCTGTGTGAGCTGAAGGACCTACCCGGTCCACACGGTGGATCTGCAGCTGTAGTGAGGTAGCGGGTTAGCACCCAGGTACGACAACGGCCATCCAGACAGTGGGCGCCAACATCAGGTCACAAAAATGTTTACAAGACCAGCTCCCACAGTACCAGATCTATAGTTAATCTATATGTTGAAACTTTGTTTCTTTAATTTTTGTATTGAAAGCTTTTCTCAATCAAGTGACCCCTTCCCCACTTCCACCATATGTAACCTATCACCTCTGTTCATTGTATATTTTCAGCCTTCGGGCTGCCATGATATCTCAATAAACAGTTAATTATTGTGATTAATTACACAATACAGGTAAAAGAAATAGTTGTCCAAAGAACAAACACAAGGTATGAAAGTAAATTTATCAAGTGACAATGTAATCAACAAAGATAAATTAGTTTATTGGTTACTTTCAGGTTCAAATTTACTGGCTAAAAAAACAAGATGGAAGAAAGGTGCTGATATAGAGAGATGAAAGAAACCAAAAGCCATTTCCTACTTGAAAAGTTTTCCCTGGTGGAAGTTCTGGAAAAACATCCTGAAACTAAACCAATAATCTAAATCGTGCTGAAATAATCAGGACTGGAAGGCAATCAATATTCAAATCCCATTATCTGTCAACAAATGAACCACAAACAACTTGGATTTGAACAGCACAGAAGACAGAATGGTGGACTGATCTCTATACTCCACTTTATAAACATGCTTGGAAAGATGTCCACCTCATCAGCAAATTAGCACAGAAATGGGACAGAGCCAAGGAGATGGATAGGAGGGCTGTGCTGACAATGAATTTTGGTGGATAACCAAAGCACATGAGGATCTTCCAATGGGTTTACCCATTGTTAAAGTGAAAACCCTTATTAAAGTAAATGAAAACCATAAACAAGTACACATCCTGTAACAGAATTTTCCTCAGTTTTCTCTTTAATCTGATAAGAAACAAAAATCATATTACTGTATTGATCACACGAGATGGTCTGACAGTAGTTAATCTTACTGAAGCTCCAATCGAGTGTACTG
>NW_024723050.1:4367075-4439525 GCF_018991925.1 Homarus americanus | reverse complement strand
AGTTATATACAGTATGTTACTAGGGTAAGGTTACAGACATTATATACTGTACTACAATGAATACTATCAGTCAATCAGAAAGCACGCACACACACACACTACAGTAGTACTGTAATTCCAAAAATATAATGTACTGTACTCACACTTCCAAAATACTTGTCGAGCAGTTCAACATATCGGTGGATCACCTCTAGGGTCAACAACTCATTATCTTGTTGCTCAATGGCACAGCAAAAGTACAGTGATGCATACCTGGGTGAAATATTTGAATACTGTATTAATAACATGTCTGCTGCATACAGGGAATTTGAGAGGCATACGTGTGTAAAAATATATAAACCTTGTTAAGTTTTAGCTCTATTTATAACATACTGCACAGGGAATATTGCCAAATATTACTAATAAAAATTATCGAGTGAAAAATGTATACATGAGAGCGAGTTATGAAAACGATTTGAAAAATAAGAACAAGATGCACTAGAGCTCCTGTAGTCAGTGTCTGTTCAATACACTGACAGTTGTATCAGTGCTGCATGATATGGATGACTGTTGAGGGAAGATATTACAGGTAGTGCAAGCTGATTACCAAATAATATATATTTGGTAAATAAACTGGGAAGAAATGTTACCTGTCTGCAAAAATTATCAATGGATGCCATATGCCCTCCAACAACACCTTCAATTACTGGTAAATACTGTAGTTATGGTAAAAGTGTTTGCAATGGAAAAAGTTGAAATTTGGACAAAACCATTGCAAGAAAGATAACTGGGTGTGCCTAGAGAACCTGGATGAATGGAAAAAGGTGAATGCACAAACAAGCTCACATGAAGGCTGCTTGCTGCAGTGTTTGTCTGTATTTGAAATTCTGAAGAAACCCCCAGGTCAAGACTGAGAATAATTAGCCTTGTGTTTCTGCAGATTCACTTGTCAATGAGTGAAATATGCTCATCCACTTGCTATATTTCCCCAAACAGCTTAGCCAAATAATTTCTTAAAATGAAATTTATCATATCCATAATTTCTTCACCAAACACTTACAGTACAGTAGTACAAATTCTCCACAGAACAATTTACAAGAAATTCCCACCAAATTTAGAGAAATTTCCCAAATAATACTCTGAAACAAATTTCAATAATAAATACTGTACAGTATTACCCCGCCTAACGCGGTTTCACTTAACGCGTTTTATCATATACGCCAGAGCTGAACTTTCACTTAACACGGATTTTTTCCACATATACGCGGTGAGTGTCCGGCTCGAGACGCTATTTTTAGATTTGCCCCACCCGCCACCCTGCCTGACTGCCTGTTTTAGCTCATAAAATTCATACAAATTACCCGGCCAGAATATAATTTACATTGCTGGAATTCTTATAATTTGGTGATCATTTTGAATATAAACATCATATATTTTGCATTAGACATACAAATTTATAGATAAAAATTTTTCTCAGAGTAACTATGTTCTCTTTTGTGCAAAATATATGACATTTATATTCAAAATATTCCTGGTCTTACAAGGAATCCAGCAATGTCAATTATATTATCCTAACTTTAGTTTGAGGTATTATTTATTAAAATTTAGTGGTTATCCCACACATCTCCTTGGGATGGTTGGTGGGAGGTGGGGGGGAGGGAGGGACCGACCGACCATCTGTTACCCCGTGAAGAATTATTTTTTTTTTTATTAACTGAAGATATTTGTTTTAGCTCATAAAATTCATACAAATTACCCGGTCTGAATATAATTTACATTGCTGGAATTCTTATAATTTGATGATCATTTTGAATATAAACATCATATTTTTGCATTAGACATACAAATTTTAGATAAAAATTTTTCTCAAATTAACTATGTTATCTTTTGTGCAAAATATATGACATTTATATTCAAAATATTCCTGGTCTTACAAGGAATCCAGCAATGTCAATTATATTATCCTAACTTTAATCCGAGGTATTATTTAATACTAAATGTTAAAAACCCTGGAAGGGAGGATTAGTGGGGGGTGGGGGGGTGGGTTGGGACTGACCGCGCGGTTGGAAGAGGGGGGGAGGGCAAGGTGGGGTACTTTGATTGACAGATAGTGTTGTGAAGATTATTTTTTTTTTTATTAACTGAAGATATTTGTTTTAGCTCATAAAATTCATACAAATTACCCGGTCAGAATATAATTTACATTGCTGGAATTCTTATAATTTGGTGATCATTTTGAATATAAACATCATATATTTTGCATTAAACATACAAATTTTAGATAAAAAAATTTCTCTAAGTAACTATGTTATCTTTTGTGCAAAATATATGACATTTATATTCAAAATATTCCTGGTCTTACAAGGAATCCAGCAATGTCAATTGTATTATCCTAACTTTAGTTTGAGGTATTATTTATTAAAATGTAGTGGTTTTCCCCCAAAAATTTCTCTGAGAGGGAAGAGCCGGCAGTGTAGTGTGAGAGGGGGAGGGAGTTGAGTCCATTATTTGAATGGACATTAACTTGGCGACTGTATTTCTCTATTTCTCTTAAGTATTAATTGTGTGCATGTACCATCATAAAATTAAGATGTTATTTTTACTACAACATAGGTATGTGCCTTCAAAAAGTGGAGTTTGGGGGTCGGGCCGGTTTCTATTGGAATTAATCCCATATGTTCTGTTGTTCACTTAACGCGGATTTCACTTAACGCGGGACCCTCTGGGTTCAATTGACCGCGTTAAGTGGGGTACAACTGTATATAAATTCATCACAATACAGATACAGTTTATAATAAATCTACACAAAAAAGTTTAGAGAAAAGTCCATAAAAACATACAGTACAGTATATTGTACCAGTACCCATATTGTAGCATATCTTATAGCTTTAAATTTCCTAAAAAAAAAAAAAGTTGGAAAACTTTGAATCAATAACTTACCTCTTGTACACAATTTTGAGGTCCTTCCACTCAAGAAAGGAAGACATTTTTGGCTTTCTAGCAAGTATTGTGGAGATGAGTTCACGGGTGATCTTCTTTTTTACTTTATCTGGATGAGCTTCATACCATTTTTGTAGACGTAGTTTGCCTTGCCGGCTGAATAATAACATAAACTGCATCTGAAATAAAACAACAGAATCTTCAAAATTTTTAAAGGTAAATATCTAATACGGTACAGAACAGTGCTGTGCCCGTGACCAACACAATCTGAACAGAAATCCAACCTAAAATATTTCTAACATATGTGACAAATGTTTGGGAGTGATGTTGCTTATTAAGTCTAGTTTGGGATGTTGTAAAACACACACAATAAAGATGGATTGCAACAATTAGTAAATGCTATACTGTAGTCACAATTCTTTCTGTAATTAGAAATAAAGGAGCAAATTGATTTATACAGCATGGAGAAAGATCTAACATTACACTGGACTATGTTAAGGGATTTTGCCCTTACAGGCATTGTACATTAATGAGCACAAGTACTACACACGAATGAGCACAAGTACTACACATGAATGAGCACAAGTACTACACATGAATGAGCACAAGTACTACACATGAATGAGCACAAGTACTACACATGAATGAGCACAAGTACTACACATGAATGAGCACAAGTACTACACACGAATGAGCACAAGTACTACACATGAATGAGCACAAGTACTACACACGAATGAGCAAAAGTACTACACATTAATGAGCACAAGCATTACACATTAATGAGCAAAAGTACTACACACGAATGAGCAAAAGTACTACACATTAATGAGCACAAGCATTACACATTAATGAGCACAAGTACTACACACGAATGAGCACAAGCATTACACATTAATGAGCACAAGTACTACACATTAATGAGCACAAGTACTACACATTAATGAGCACAAGCATTACACATTAATGAGCACAAGTACTACACATTAATGAGCACAAGTACTACACATTAATGAGCACAAGCACTACACATTAATGAGCACAAGTACCACACATTAATGAGCACAAGTACCACACATTAATGAGCACAAGTACCACACATTAATGAGCACAAGTACCACACATTAATGAGCACAAGTACCACACATTAATGAGCACAAGTACCACACATTAATGAGCACAAGTACCACACATTAATGAGCACAAGTCCTACACACGAATGAGCAAAAGTACTACACATTAATGAGCACAAGCACTACACATTAATGAGCACAAGTCCTACACATTAATGAGCACAAGTCCTACACATTAATGAGCTCAAGTACTACACATTAATGAGCACAAGTACTACACATTAATGAGCTCAAGTATTACACATTAATGAGCTCAAGTACTACACATTAATGAGCACAATTACTACATATTAATGAGCACAAGTACTACACATTAATGAGCACAAGTCCCACACATTAATGAGCACAAGTACCACACATTAATGAGCACAAGTACTACACATTAATGAGCACAATTACTACATATTAATGAGCACAAGTACTACACATTAATGAGCACAAGTCCCACACATTAATGAGCACAAGTACCACACATTAATGAGCACAAGTACTACACATTAATGAGCACAAGTACTACACATTAATGAGCACAAGTCCTACACATTAATGAGCACAAGTACTACACATTAATGAGCTCAAGTACTACACATTAATGAGCACAATTACTACATATTAATGAGCACAAGTACTGCACATTAATGAGCACAAGTACTACACATTAATGAGCACAAGTACTACACATGAATGAGCACAAATACTACACATATGAAGCTGTTCGCAGTCATATTTCCCGCCTCTGCTAACGGTCGTGTAATATTTCAATGCGATTCTGATCTTTTAAAAGGTTCTTTTTTTGCAAAATAGTATCTCCATATAGAAGTGTGTTTTTATTACTTATGTTGAGCAAAAAACATTTTGTATGAACGGATCTTCACTTTTAACATGGTAGTACTGTACAGGTACAGGTACGGTAATTCACAATATTGTACAACCACTATTTCAAGAACACATACATTCCGTAATGCGGGGGTTTAGTGTACAGTACCCTACTGTACTGTACCGTACTAACAAAATCCAGACTTATGTGAAACAAATACAAGATAATAGGGATAGCCATAAACTGTTCTCCTTACCATATTTAAAAGTGTTCAATCTGCAGATTTTCTTGCTTCCAAGTTTGATCCTGATGGGTTATCTTAGCTAACACTTTAAGATGTTACCTGTGAAAACAAAGTACACTATACTGTACTGTGGTCCCTCGGTTAACAAGCACAATTCGTTCCAGAAGGTTGCTCGTTAACCGAAAAATTTGTTAACCAAACCATTGTTTCAATGGGTTTTTGGGTAATTGGTTCCAGCTCACCGAAAATTGCCTAAAATCAACAAAAAAGGTAGTAAAGTTCACTTACTTTGAGGTGTGTATATAGAAGGCTCCTGGATGATGATGATGATGGGAATTAGAATGGGGGTGGAGGAGAAGGGAAAAGAGAAGGCATTGGGGTGGAAGAGAAGTCACCCCATGGCACCATTTCACCCATAAAATTTTAGTTCTCTTGGTGTAATTCAAGATTATTTTCTTTAAATCAACACTGCACTGCATTATATATTGTCAATATGTAAAATAAATTTCAAAATGACCAATAATTTGCTTGGAAACAAGCGCATTTAGTTGAAGAGAGTCTCAAGCAAGATGTTACCTCCAGTGAAAACAGAGAGACTAACGCCTGTTTGCTGTGTTAAGAGGCTGGATGCCGCGCATTAAACTAGTCACTTTACCTTCAATTATGTTCAATAATTGTTAAAATGACTAAAAAATTGAATATTAAACTTTTAAAATTATTGAATAGTATAAACTTCTTGATATTTACTAAAATAGTAAGGAATTTAAGCCCTAGAACCGATTAATGTATTGGCGGACTGATACTAAAGCTGGTTGCCCGGTCAGTGCAAGCAAAAACATGTTGAGGTCGGTTCGTAAGAAATTCGTTAACCGAATTTTTGTTAGTTAACCGAATTGAAGATCCTTATGGAAGACAGTTCGTTAACCGAGGCGTTCGTTTAATGAGGGGTCACTGTATTGTACTGTATACCAATATACAGCAAAAAAATTAAATAATAATTAAAGTACTGTATATAGGTTAACCTGTAGACGGTCACCAGTTTTTCCTTTAAAAGCCCACCCCCTGGTCGGCCAAAATTGATTTTTCAAAACACAGCTAAAAATTTCCCAACAACCCTAAAAAATAGGGAATTTACCAAGATATTGCATACTCATGTCCTTTAAATGTCCCTCCACGTGATGAAATGTTCCATGATGTCATAATGGTGCGAGGATTCCCTCCAGTCGAGGAGTATTCACGAACCCTACACTTCTGAAACATTTCCCACTGCCTCCCAATCAGAATACATCCCCACACATTATTTTTTATTATTTTATAGTTTAATTATATTTCACTTATTTCTATATACTGTATGAGGCTATGCGGGCCTTAACTTCACAAGCACCTAAGAAGAAAAACACCAGGAATCGTTTCAGAAAATGGAACTCACTATCTCTTCAAATAATTGAGTGCAATCATTTTTGTAACAAATTGTAGCTTACATACTCAAGATTATGTTGCCATTATCACATTTCGAAATCCCTCATAATTCATAATTTTTTTTGTTACAAATTATATTTTGCATTTTTTTTTAATATTTACCAAAATTTTGAAATAAGAGACATTTCAAAATATTTATAATAGAGTTTGTAGTATTTGTTAAAATTTTGAAATATGAGAGAGAATTTTGAAATAGGATGTAGAATTTCATGATTATTTTAGCTAAAGTACTGGAGCTAAATTGTCAACCCAAGTCTCTGTACAGGCAGTTAGTTTGTGCTGGTCAGCTATCGTGGTAACTTTACAATCCACTGCACAAGCATTTTCCAGTCAGTAGTACACAGTCAGTAGGTACATATCTTAAGAGGAGGTGCTGGGAGGAAAACTGGGATGCCAAGATGCAATATAAGAGCTTAACCTTCCAAGATAAGCTAAAGGTGTTGGACAGAATGAAAGCTGGTGGAACCATGTGGAAGATATGCGGAGATTTTAAATTGAGTACCACTACATTCAATGATAAGAATGGCAAAGACAAGCTAGAAAATACTGTATGCCTTGCAGCTAGATGACCCCGGAGAAGCTACAGCCAAGAGAAAACGTGTGAAGGCAGTTAGGTATTTTGATCCAGACGAAACTAATTTAGTGGTATAAACAAGAACGGGCAGCAGGGGTTCCAGTCAGGGGCATAGACCTCCAGTCAGTTGCAGAAAGGTTCACTGCTCACTTGAATATTGAGGATTCAAGGCCAACAGAGGCTGACCCTAAGTCAAGGAGCCATCACTGTCTTAGCAACAAGATAGTGGTTGGTGAGAGCAGGAGTGCTGATGTGGCGAGTGTGGAGCCGTTTCGCAAGAAATTGCTGGCTTTGATAGATAAGTGTTTGTTGCGGTGTCAGCTCTATAATGGCGATGAGACAGGGCTGTACTGGAAGTCAGTCCCTGAAAACACACAGGCAGCCAAGAGTGAGGGACTAACGCCAGGTCGCAAGACCAGCAAGGAGTGTGTATCTGCCCTAGCGTGTGGCAACGCTGACGGCAGTCATCGCCTCAAACCAATGATTGTGAGATAGGCACAGAAACCACGGGCCCTTAAGAGCATCGTGCAGAGTTTGCCCAGTCCAATGAATTACCCAAAAGTACCCAAAGGTATATTAAATCAGGGTAAAATCTTAACGAATATATGTTTTACATCAATAAAACCTGATTAATAATGTTTTCATTGAAATGTAGTTAAAATAATGAAATAATAAACAGCGAATAACGCTAAATTCCAAAGAATCACCTATCCAAAATGGAGATATAATTACCGATGTTTCTGTTACTTTGGGGTATTTAACATAGCCGTAGGATTTACTTTTCGTTAGGTTAGGTTAGCGAAGTGCATCACGATGGATCTGTGTTATCTCCCTTGTTCACGAACTCTTTGGAATTTAGCGTTCGCCAATACTGAAAGTTTTTCGCTGTTTATTATTTCATCTTACAAATTATTTTTACAAAATTACACTAAAAATATTATTAAACATGTTTTGTGTATGTATAACTGATATTCATTAAGATTTTACCCTTATTTGCTATACTTTTGGGTACATTTGGGTACTTTTGGGTAATTCGTGGCTCCCGAGTTTGCCTGTGTTCTACAGAACCAACAAGAGTGCCTGGTATATAATGGATCTTTTTCACTTCTAGTTTCACAAACACTTTGTGCCAAATGTGAGAGATTACCAGGAAAAAACTCTTTGGTATTCTCCCAGTAAATGTCAAGGCCCTCTTATTGCTGAACAATACACCTGCCCATCCTTCTGTAGAACTCAGCAGCCGGTATGGGAGAATAAGGTGTCGCTTGGTGGCAAACACGACATCCATTGTCCAACCCATAGACCAGGGAGCAATTGAGAACTGCAAGCAACACTACCGCACAAAACAAATGGACAATTGTTTTGTGGTGTTGGCGGACAGTCCTGACGAGGACAGAGATACTAAGGGGACACTTACTGTATACAATACTAAGAAATATTCAATCAAAACTGTATTTTCAATTGGGCCGAAAGCTGGAAAGAAGTGAAAACTGATACTTGTTAATGCATGGAATAAACTGCTGAAGGATGCCGACATTGTGACAGATTTCCACGGGTTTGACAAATGATTACATGGCAACACTGCAAAGGGGTGGTGAGGCTAAGGTGAAGGAGGATAATTTGGTTGACTGGTTAGCGGCTGAGGCAGAGGAACCTGGTTATCACCACCAGACTGAAGATCTGTCTCATGTGTCTGAGGACCTCCAGCTTGATGGTGACAAGGATGACAAAAGGCCAGCAATAAAGCTGGAATGATGATGTTGGTTGTGCTGATGTACAAACATTACTACCTGGCCATTACAGAATTTCATTCAAATGTTGTGCAGAGACAACATGCTGCACTGAGGCAACCTAAAATTCACAAGTTCTTTAAGCCATTCTCTAATGTGCCTAAGAGAAAATCGCCACCATCAGAATCCGGCAGTCGCACCACTCATTCGTCAAGATTGTTAATAGCCAATGCATCAACCTCAGAGTGAATCCGCCCCGTCTCCGCTGCCCTTGGTCTTCCAACGTCAATCAACACTAATTTCCTCCGACTATGAATTCGGCAGTTTCTCCAGATGTTCCAGGAGGAAATATGGCATCTGACAGTGAATAAACAATATATATATTCCAGTGTATAAAGTGTACATAAAATAAAAGTTAAGTTGCAAGTTAATTTAGTACATTGTAATGTATGTTGGGGCTCAAAAATACGTAATTTGAAATTTTTTTGATACGACTGAGGAATCGAATGTCTGAGTGGTGGTAAGTCGAGTAGGTCCTAAGTCGAGGAGTGGCTGTATATGTACATCTTTCTACTTTGTGTTGATGTTAGGTATTTCTTCACAAGTAGACAACCAACGAACCTCATGATTTTTTCTTACCATCAATGTATAATTGTGCAGATTTAAACAACTCGTCGTATTTTAGCTGGGACAATTTCTTGTATCATCACATAAACATCAATGAATCTAAAATCGGAAAAACACATTGCTCAACAAAAAATCCATGGTTGTCCACTTGTAAACATTTACCTGATGTTATTGTACTGGTTTTGTTTCATTTTGTTGGTGTCTATCTGTTTTTGTTGCAGGATGCTTGAATTCTTGTAGAATAAAGTCTAAGTTGAATTTTGTTTCTCTTATGGGCCTACTACAATAAACAATTGCCTACAATAATCATAATCATCCTTATTTTGCTGCAGAAGGATGGGCTGACATGTTGAAGGTTCTAAACTGACGACAAAAGGGATGACTGCAAACAGGTAAAACAGACATTGATGGTGACCAGACTGGTTGTGATGGGTGCCTAGAATGATACCATTTTAAGTGTGTTGGATTTTTTAAGGTTCCAAAGACAAAAGAATGGTTTTGTTGCAATTGCTACAACAATGCGATATTGCGAAAACACTCCGGGTGGTCGGAGGCAATGAGAGAATCTCCAAGAAGTTTTCGTCGTCCGTCTCGTAGAATCTTTTGGCTGTAAACGCAATTCTGCCACACTGATTCCACTAATAAAGTATATACGGCCACGGTCAACTGTTGAGTGACAAGCAGACAGCCTATAACAGCCTGAAGGAAGGAGTCGTCACTGTCAGCATGGTCTCTCCCCGCAGTAGGAGAAACAGCGGCCAGTTTAACCTGTGGATGATGACGAGGAGGACCCCGATGACCCCAACTCAGAGTCTTCGGTCTAATTAAGGGAAGCACACAGGTTGATAGGTTAGGTTTTGGATGATTCTGACCTACTGCAAATTACTATTGTGATTTTCCCCCACCTGCACCCCTTGGTTGCCATTAGGGTCCTCCATTATTGTTGGAAAAGGAGAAGAGGAGGGGACAGGGGGGGGGTAGATAAAAAAAATAAATCGATTTGCAGTAGAAATGAAGGTCTGATTTGCTCAAAACACATCAAACACCATCAGAAAAACATAATTACAACTTCCAAACAGGCAGATGACAGAAACGATAATTTTACCCAAATAAATGCCAAATGCCGCCAAAGTCAGTCAAACACAGTTCTCGCATTGTTTGCCCGGTCCGACTAATTACCCAAATGTAGCCGCAATGAAGTCAAATAATGGTCCTACATGAATAAATCGGACTGCCAATCACTTCTCGACTAGTAGTTGGTGTCACAAAGTAAAAAAAAATTGGAAAACTTACTTTAATCTTTGTTAATAGATCGCGTGCATGTACCGAGGGAGCAAGTAATTACCCAAATGTAGTCGCAATGAAGTCAAATGATGGTCCTACAAGCGTAAATCAGGCTGTGAATCACTTCTCGATTATTATTTGGTGTCATAAAGTCACAAAAAAATGGTAAACTTAATTTAATCTCAGTTGTGTTAGGTTAGGTTAGGTTAGGTACATGCACTCGATCTATTAACTCTGATTAAATTAAGTTTACCAATTTTTTGTGACTTCGTAACACCAAATACCAGTCGAGAAGTGATTGGCAGTCCGATTTATTCTTGTAGGACCATTATTTGACTTCATTGCAGCTACATTTGGGTACATTTGGGTAATTAGTCGGACCCTTGTTTGCCGGTAATGGACGACTAGCCGATCAGAACGGAGTGCACTCACGGTAAAATAGCGTTAGTAGGAACATCGCCGGTCACGGCAAAATATCCACTGCCTAAAGTAAAGTAGCAAACCCAGTGCTTGGAGAAACTTTAGCAAAACTGCTATACAAGTTCACAATACATCAACATTTACTTTGACAGTGCAGGTATGTTGTCTGTAGAAACATTAAGTTGACTAGCTCAAAAAAATTATTAAAAGCCAATTTCCATAGAGATCCTTCTAGGTATTATTTTCTTGTAGCTCCGTTCATTCCTACCACTAATCTATTATCATATTCGAATAAGACGTCTAATTATAAGATAATTTTCATCTACTACATTACCGGCGGCAATGCATAATAACGGAGATAGCTCTTCCAAAAAAATTTATTTTCTTCCATTAACATCGCACCATTATCGTCTGCCTCTCCTCCAACACTGCCTGTCTCCTGCGTCTCCTTCATAAATCATCCAGCGCATGCGTTGCTGTACACGTCACGCGGCCAATCAAAAGCCTTTTTTATTTTGAAACCAATTAAAATGTTTTTGGGTTTAATTCGCGTTTTTTTTTACCCAATCAAATTCGAGTATTCTTTTTGGTCTCTTATATTTTGAAATTCAAGTTCAGTTCCGACCATGGAAGTCTGCGATGGGTGTCACTTAAAGTATATGGAGCTGAATGCGAGTTTTTGGAAAAAAAAAACGAAGAAACTATAGCATTTTTCGATCGCATGGTGGTCTTCCAACCTCAGTAAAGTGTACTAAGAGCAAGACTGAATGTAAATATCACAAAGACCAACATATGTGGCGTTGTGTAAGAATCCCATAATGCAACGACGAACAAGAACCAGGCCAATAAGGTAAGAAATAGGTGATTCCATCATATGGTGATAGTCAGTTAAGTTAAGTTAGGTTAGGTTATTGTTTTTTCTAGTGTTTTATTGTGTATTTCTTAGTCGCTTAGGTACTTTTTTTCTTGGAAACGTCAAACGAAAAAAATCGCTAAAAAAAAACCGGCTAATTTCCGCCCAAAAGGAAGGTCATACTCGCCTCAGCTCACACAAACACACTAGAACAATATATTTTTAACTTACTACAAGTGAACGGAGCTACAAGAAAAATGGACTCCTTTTACTTAACCTATGAAAAACTCATCCGGCTTATATTCACGACTCACGACAGCACAGATACACGGGCTGAACACAGTAATTAAACCCCCCCCCCCAAAGGCCACCTTGGGGTGTAATTAACAGCCAGGAACCACCGCCCCTGAACTGTTACTCTCATGGTGACACTACCGTTCACCAATCACTTCTCTAACAACCCGTAATTTACAGTTGTTCCAGCGTTTATTTCACCAGCAGCATCTTCCTTCACGTGTGTAAGTTACTCGGTATGTCACACAAGGTCTGAATTATTGGAAAGTTTTATGTGTACAGTACATACCTCAGGAGGCCGACCGTACACGTCCTGTCAGCTGGGGTGGAGGTGGTGGCAGCCTTGACTCACCCCAGTACTAGGTGTCATTCTCTTATCTTTACACTCTAACATCACTCAATTTAAATTTTACTTATTACTTTTATATTCCTTTAAATTTAGATTTATATATAACATATATAAATACCCTGCATTGATCACGTAACATACTTGTTTTAAGAAAAAATAAATAACATAAAAGCTAAAAGCTATAATATGCATTTCTAGGAACATCATGACAACAGCAATTGTAATTAATAACGACTGTTATAGGCAATTTGATCAAGCACAGCCAACAAACCCATCAGATGCAACTAGGTTCCTTTGCTTAGGCTTGATTACTAATTAGTATTAGTAAATATAAAAAATATAAATTATAAGTTGTTGATAAAAAGAAGAAGCATTATGCAGTCTTCTGCTTCAATAAACTATTAACATTCTTTGGTTAGTAATACTTTATAGACAATCTGCACTCTCTTCTCTTGCTGTAGCTTCATCGTTTATAAATGTTTTAGATTTAACGATCAACTGTTACCTAGCCAATATGAATTAACGTGAGGATTTTACTGTAATATCTCTGTTCAGTTCCCGTTAGTGAGGACCTGAGACATAGATGGCTGTACACCTCCTTAACCACCCCCCTTTTGTTTTCTTAGGGAATCACTCATATTCTAGAGAAATGAAACCACAAAATAATCCTAAGTGTATTAATGTAGCCAAAATATCTGTGTTCTTATTACTGTAGGGGTTTGGGGGCTTTATATGAAGTCCGACAACCAGTGAAGTGACGTAGAGTTCCTTCATGTTTTCCTCTTTTTTTGGGGGGGAAACGCATCTTAATTTGAAGTCTTATATCAAAGTTGTTCCTCATAAGTATGTGATAAGGAAGATATAAAATATATGCCAACTATATTTGATTTATTTGGTCTGTGTAGTTGAGGAACACAACAGCTAAAGCTTCCCGTCTGTGTTAGGTTCATATTGTGTGTACACAAACCAACAACAGTAGTTTGGACCACAGTTATTAACATCATTATAAGTGTTGTTAGTTGGAGGAAATAACACTGTGGGTGGACGTGTACACTATTTAATTAGGTCACAAGTGTTAGTGAAGTGTCCCAGTTAAGGTCTGTGTTGTGGTCACACCTTAACAGTAACTGTTTTGAGGTAAATGTTTCTTGGGTTACTGAATGTTTATCAAAGAGTTACTAACTCACTGAGTGAAGTTGTCACTGTAAAGATTCCTTTGTAGAAGTGGAGGAAACAGTTAGCACCTGAAATAACAGCAAACGTTTACTTTAGTGCTGTGAGCGATTTCGCCAGCAAAAACATTTTTGGTTAATGTGTAGATTAATGCTGCCAACGATTCTAGCAAGAACACACTGCTTTTCCACCATAACTTTGTTGTTAATTGCTAGTGACAGTGTTCTCCTTTGGGGAAGTGTTTCTTTTTTATAATTTATACCATAATGCCATCAGCGAGCCATGGGAGGGGTAGTGTGCAGGTCGTCTGAATCGCATTACCATGTTATATAATACATGACCCAACTCTGAAAAAATAGCGTTTACCCACTAGGGGAATACGTTAAGTTAGGTTAAATAAGGATAAGTTAAATACTGACAGCATTATATAACCACTTTGTGGGGGGGGAGGGAGGGGGTCGAGGGTTAGGTTAAGTTAAATAAGGAAAACATTAGTGTTTGTTTTTCCCCAGTAAAAAAAACTATCTCCAATAAAAAAAAAGCAGCAAAATTCATGCAGAAAAAAATATTTTTGCTGACAAAATTGCTCGCAGGACTTAAGTAAATGCTTACCACATTTTTTCCCTGCTTGAATTTTGCTGCTTTTTTTTTATTGGAGATAGTTTTTTTACTGGGGAAAAACAAACACTAATGTTTTCTAATCATGGTCAAAAATTAGTTTTCAGCTTTTCCGGAGAAATTAACATCCTGCAGTAAATAAAACAGCAAGATTTATGCAAGAAAACAAATGTTTTTGTTGCTTTCATGTACACAAAAGAAGCACTACCCTTACCTACCCCCTAGTGGATATGTAATGTAGTCGGTATTTAACTTATCCTTCTTTAACCTAACTTAATGTAACCTAACCTAATGTAACCCAACCCAACCCCCTAGCGGGGGGGGGGAGCTTCACGGTTCTTTTTGAACGTGCATGCGGTATTATAGTACGTATAAATTATTAAAAAGAAACACTTCCCCAAAAGAGAACACTGTCACTAGCAATTAACAACAAAAGTTATGGTGGAAAAGCAGTGTGTTCTTGCTAGAATCGTTGGCAGCATTAATCTACACATTAACCAAAATAACTTATGGAATTGAACCAAAATTTCTGGAGATAATATTTCCATGATACTGAACACAAAATGGAAACAAGAATGCTGAGAACCTGACCTAAACAAACTTAACCTAACCTAACCAAAGAAACCTACTCAACCTCACCTAACTTCCTAGCTTGGGGTGGACCCCAAGCATATCAAGCAGAAACAACTTACTTTGATATCTGGTACCAATGAAAGCAACTTCTTGAAGTGGCATGATGTAATTTTTGTTTTTTTGTGGACGTGAGAGTACGATAGGTTGTTGCACTGAAACATATTTCTTCTTCACTGTCAGTTCTCTGATGCATTCTGAATACTTGCACATCCTGCCAACTAGTCCATGTTGACTAATGAACTCTTAGAGACAGTCTGCATCTTCCACAAGCACAGATGACTTGTGATATGATACCGAACATGACAATATAAGAAAGCCATTGAAAAACAATATCGCTATCATTCCTCCTTCTTGAGGAAGAACAATAAGTAGATGAATATATAGTTCACTTAGAATCCAAAATTCTACTCGAAAGAAATTTGATATCTATCAAAACTCAAAATTGTTGTTATATATTTGTCCATTGGCTGTCCTCCAGTTTTTATACAAAAATAGTTATTTTTTGGGGTGTATTATATTGCGATTTACTTAAATCTGACCTTCATATCTTGTGCAAATTAGCATTTTTTTATTTTTTATTTTTTGGACATTTTCATTTGTAACCAACAGCTAATTTGCACAAAAATGGCGGTCAGGTTTGAGTAAAACTACACCATAAAACACCAAATAACCCAAACCAAGTCTGGTTGTATAATAGGGCTTTGAAGTAGAAAAATGTGGGGTAAAATACTGAAAAGAACACCAAACAAACCTTTTGAAAACCAAGCCTGGACAGACAAAGTGCTGCATTTATTTATGCAAATACCACTGTACATGTACAGTATACTGTAAATAAACAATATTTACTACTGTGTACCCTATACTGTACTCAGCAGTAGATGCTGTCATCTTGAGCTTGTTATGCAGGCAGGCCAAATGGTTATACAGTATGATGATACAGAATGGCCTGCCTTTGTCCTGTACCATCTACTGTAGCAGGTGTTGCTAACTGTCACTCTCCTCTCTGACCACAAAGGAGGGATTGTACATGCATTCTATACCATACATATTGTACACCTGTACACTTTAGCCTCCAGTAGGCATACACTGTCCACTCTGCTATGTACAGTGCAGTACTGTATATGTAACTGTGATCACTTTTTGCATCTTAACACTGTACCCTGTATTCTTGGTTGATTGTGTCTTGGTAGAGTAAAGAACAGTATCCCTGTACTGTACAACACAATATGTATGCAAGAACAACAGTGAGAGAGGGAAAAACCTTGTACAGTGGCAGCAGATTATGAGCTAAGCACGCCAGCCTATGGCCTAAGTTGCCCAAGCAGCTAGTCCACCCACATGCCAGGTACGTGGGGATATATCAATGCATGATGCAATATCTCGGAACTCCCGGAAAATTTGTTCCCATGCCCGGAATGGAGAGATTTTCTTGGAATTTTCCAGAAAATGTGCACAATTTCAACCTCGGACACTTGTTCCTATGCTTGGTAATGGACAGAGTTTTCCCATAATTTTCCTGAAAGCTCAAAATTCATTCTGGCTATTGGAGGGTTCCTGGTTCTAAGATTCTGGCTAATGGAAAGATTACTATTCACACCCATTCTATTATTGCAGATACAATCTGTACCAAACAAAAAGATCCCACACTTGACCCCTGACGAGTTATTGCATCATCCAAAGTTGCCGCTGATTTGTTTACATGGCGGCATGAACACTACGTCAGTCAGCTGATGCTGCACTCACGTTCTCTCGTGCGTTGCTGGCAATATCCACACCTCTAAATTTTTGTTCACTTACAAGTTCCACATTTTTTCTTTCAACCTTTATTGTACATAAGTTGCATATGAAATTGTAGAATACAGAATAATATTCTAGTACTGTTTGGTATTTAATTTTTCACACATTACATGAACATACATGTTGAGCAATTAAACAATCAGGCAATTGGCTGAGTGACTGTACAGTACAGTACAGGTGGTGACGAGTCTGCTTGAGTGTGGGGACCTAAGTCTTGTGGTAGAATGATGCCACATTAAAAGCTTATATGCAGACTTGATAACATTGTGAGCATTAGAGGTTTACTGTATTACTGTTAATGTGCTCATGAAATAAGTACTGTACTAAGCATACTGGTGGGAAAAAAAATTATTTTAAAATACAGTAATATCTCCCTTAGCCGGAATCCCTCAAATCCGGAACTCTCCAATAGCCGGAATTGAAATTTTCTTGGAAACTCGTTCCCAAAGCCCGAATTTTCCAAAAAATTCCAGCTTTGGGAACAATTTTCCGAGGGGCACTTTAACGGAAAATCCTGAGAAAAAAATCCTGATACCCGGAAAATTCTGTGGATGGAAGAGTTTTTTCCGGGTTTGAGAGATGAAAATCAGGCGCATTTTCTGGAAATTCCGAGAAAAATTTTCCATTACCCGGAAAATTCCGGGGATGAGGGATATTTTTCCGGGATCGAGAGGTGATGTAATGGGCAATTTCTGTAACTAACGAGATAATTTTTCCGTGACCCGGAAAATTCCGGGGATGAGGGATATTTTTCCGGCTTTGAGAAAGTCGTCTTGTTACCCGGAAATCTCTCATTCCGGAAGTGTTCTGTATCAATTGTTCCAGCTAACGGGGATCTCACTGCATTTTCATTATTACTGTACGATACTAATTTACTAAAATGACCACAAAAAAAAATATGTGGCATCACAATTTTTATTCATAAATAAAATTTGGGATTTTTTTCCTTCATAACTTTGGTCTTTCATAAAATCGTTGTAAATTAGTTACTGCCTGTACAGTCTACCACTCCGATGGTGTTTCATTAATTGTGCAGTACAGGGGTATACATGTTGGAACCATAAAAGTAGTCCTATTTCAGGATTTTGTTTTGTATTTTGGATTATCTGATTCTTATACAGCCCAATATTTTCTTGTTTTGATTGTCAACATACATATGACAGACTGTTACATAAGCTTCCTACATTTGTTTGGGAATTAAAAAAAAATTTTGTGATTTATAATTTTATGATGTCTTTCAGAAGAATGGAAAGAGAGAAGGATGAACAAGATGGTCTGCCTGACATATACCTCAGCCCATCCCGTCTTCCAGAGCGAGATAAAGAAGTCACTCGTACATCCAGTGACACTGATCAAAATATATGGGATGATACAGACAGTGAAACATGGATTGCCTTAGTTCCAGAACTGACAACCACACAAGAATTTCACTCAAATCAGGAGCGCAGCATGGAGCAGTGTCGAGGTACTTTTTCTCTTGGGGTGAGAGAAGAAATTGAAGGTGTCTCCTCTCAGGATTCTTCTGCTGCAGGGAACAACATTGTTTTAGATAGAAATCCAACTTTGTATGGAGAGATGTCAACTACAAATGAGGTTGACAGACTCCCTGAAGGAAATAGAGATACTGGTGGCAGCGTACCTCAGTCTGGAGAGACTGTAGGAAGAAGGAATGAATTAGTGCCGGCAAGTGGGGTTTTAGAGTGTTCTGGCCAGAGGGGAGAGACACCAGGCTCTGACTGCCCTCCTGTGGCAGGAACTGGAGCTTTTTCTAGGGCATTTAGACAACCACTCAAATTGGACACAAATTTTCCCGTAACTTCAAAAAGTGAGTTGATTTTCTCACCAGGTGGAGATGAAGGCTTCATGGTGCCTGGTGGTGTTCATGCTTATTATGGCAGTGGCTCTGATACTGAACCTCTGGAGTGGGCTGATGGCGGGGAGGGTAGTACTGAAGCTCTGGCTCCATTTCGTGATGCTGTAGAAGGAGCTGATAGTGGCACTCCCTCAATTCAAGTGTATCTTGGTAATGTGACCCCGAGTGGACTACAAGATATGGAACGTAATTCACCTGCCGGGTTGAGCACACCAGATGCTGATATTGATCTAACAGTTACAGCAGGAAGTAGATCAATAAATAAAAAATTAAAGAATAGCATTAGACCTCCAGTTGTGGGACAGAGTGAAGAACTGCTGGTCCAGGCCTCACGTAAAGATTTAGGGTCAACTGATGGTGAAGAATCAGAAAACGAAAATCAGAAAAGGATAACAACAAAAACAACAGCAGATCCCTACTCTACACCAGAGGCTCAACCTGGTTCCCTTGGTAGTCAGTCAGAGAACACAGACAGTGTAAACACTGTCCTGGATATGAGTCGGGGTGAAATTCAAGGGTGTGAAACAGATGATACAATAGATACTCCTTTATTATCACCCTCACTAGTGTCAGATTGTTCAACATTACAGCCATGTCCCAAGCCAGCTTTTGTAGTAGGGGGACTCATCAGCCCTCGGGGAAAGTTTAGACAGTTTCAGAACACTGTCAGAGATAGAATGCAGGATGTGAAAGCTTCTCTTGAGCAACAGCCAGGCATTGATTCACCAGTTCATGTTGGCCGTGATCAATTCCTCAGTCAGCCACCTTTATATCCACCTATCACTCCTGTTAGTGAGCAAGAAGTATCATTAGCATCCATGATATCTGTAGAATCAACCAATCATCCAGATTCCTCTGAACGTGTCACTTCTCCATCGGTCTTATCAGTTTCTAGTGCAGCTTCTAGCAGGAAGATGGAGTGGGACTCAGGTGCTGATGTTGGATATTCAGGAAACTTGGCAGGAAGCACTCAGGAGCATTTAGTAACATCTTTGAGTACCCTTGAGAGGATAGCCATTGGAAATTATGCATCTGTGCTGCGAACTGAACCTGAGGGAACTACACAAGTAAAGGAAAAACAAAAGATCTCAAAAAAGAATGGTAAGTCCTTAGGCACAAAGGGAGGAAATAACTCCAGCACAAGCAGACAGACAGTTACAGAAGGAGTTACTCCATCACCCTCTCGCTCTCTTCGAGTTCACCAAGCACGAGACATGGGGAACTTGTCCTCAAGTGATGAAGACTTTGGTAGTAAATTATCAAGTCCAGCACAAAGCCCGAGACGGAAACTGCGAAGGCGTTCAGCACTTACCACCACCAAGGATATTGATTCACCGTCAAAGAGGATGAGTAAAGGGCACCAGATACCTAATAAAAGACTTAGAGAAGTCATGCAAGAACTTCACAATGAAGGCAAATCAAGCAGTCTGGTTGAACTTGCCACAACATCTTTGAAGGTTCCCCAATACAGGAGAAGTAGCAGTCAGCAGTCCCTCTCTCTCCTTCAAGGTATGTCTGAAAGTAATGTTAATGCAGAGTCTAGCATGGGCGTTGCTGCAGGCACTGCCTCATCAGTCGCAACCACAATGTATCAAAATAACAAGTCAGAGCATTTTCCAGCAGCCTCCAGTATTCCTAATATTTCCACAAGCACCAGCACTTTAGTTCAGAGCATGTCACCAATTCCTCTGGCTGGAGTTTCTGCAAGCTCCAGCACCAATCTTGGAGGAGAAATGCTGAACCAACAAGACAGAGAGAAGAAAGATAATCAGAAGTTTTTGAATGAAGATGCTAGGCATAGCTCACAGTCATCCTTACCATATGACCGAGAAAATCATGCACATTTCCCTGGAAGAACTTGGACATCCAGTGGAAATGATGTCAGCTCAAAATCACATGATAGCTCTGACATGGAAACACCTTCAGACATGAAAGACACTGATGTTGACAGTTACACCTCTCATCAGTTTTCTGATGAAGAACCAGTTAACCTTAAGGCCCGAAAAAACAGTGAAAATGCTAAAAACCATGAGAACATTGCCAAAAAGTGTAGTAGGTCTGGAGGGGAGAGTGTAGACCACAGTAGGTGGAGAGACAACAATGACAGTAATAGTTGTTCAAGTTCTCTACAATTGGCAGCACAGAGAGGCTCACCACAAGATGCAGAATCTGTACTGGAGAGTCAGGTATCACTTCAGTCATCAAACAATGCTCTCCAAGCTCTCTCTGTCAAACTTAAAGAACGGATTCAAGTACTCCTTGATAATGGATCCTTAAAGAAGGTGCAGGACTACAACAAATTGCAAGATTACATTCAGTTCATTGGAGTACCTTCAACCAATGAGGAGGAGTGTCGCCTAAAGCAGGGTGTGGCCAGTGTCATTGTGAGAATGTTTGGTGAAATTGGTCTTGAAGACACTGATACATCAAACACACTCAACTCTGAAACCTCAGATTTCTTAACAACAGACTCACAGATGAGTGATCAGAGGCCTCACACTACCAGTGAGCATACTACTGTCAGCCAGGAAGATTTAGATGTTCCTCTTACCAAAGGTGAGTGGATACATTGTTTCTTAAAAATAATTAATCGGCAATATTTTAAACACGTGGGTGAGTAAATATGAACTGAGGGCTAAAGCTTAGGTTAAGAAAGCCAAAATACCATCTTTGGTTTCCTTAAATACAAAAAGCAATCCCTTATCTCAAGTGAATTTGTTCCAACCTAAACTCCATGGATTGAAGGTGTTGTTGGCATTTTGCTCACAAATGTGTACAGTATATAGTTTATATATTGCACTGTATATCTCAGAGTCATGGAAATATCTTTATTAACTAGTTTTAAGAGTTGGGGAAGCAAAACACCATTCATAGTTCTACCTAACAATAATGTACCACTGAATATTGTATTAATAGAACAAACACATAAATCTTATTATTAAGTGAAAAGTAATCTTTTGCCACACCAGAATAATTCCTGCTTTATTTTTAAAATGTCTTTAATTTGCTTTCTTCTTTTGAGAGATCAATACCTAGGTTATTGATAATTTTACATGTAAACAGCTTACCTAAATGGCGAATAAAACTTATATTCTAAGCCATCTTTTTCAAGGAAGGAAATATGAATTTTCATGCCACCTTCCTCTTAATGTAAGCTTCCTTCACTCACGCACATTTTCCCTTCCCTTATTGTCATTATTTATTCTTACTGATACTGTATATTGTCTGTGTTCTATGGTATTCCCTCCTCAAAGAGGTCCATATATCCAGCCATCTTACAGTTGGTCCTTGCAAAGGCATAATACTCCAACTTCTACATAAGAAATAATCCCCCAATTGAATATTTACTTGACATGTGACTCTTGCCATCCCTGAACTGATTCAGCTCTTACATTTAATCATGAAAACTTATGGGTCAGAAATGAAGGCTTGAGGCACTAACCACAGTCGTATGACCAAGGAAAGGAATAAATTACCTTGATTCCCTCTGTATTTATTTATGTATCATTTATAAACATATCAAAGCACATGAACCTGAGAGGGTGTTTACTGGCCTAAAGTCTCACTGGTCCTTGAGATGACCATTAAATCCAGATGTGTATCCAGATTCACCTAACGGAAAAAGCTGCTCAACACCTAGCTAGTTGTGCAGGCAGTGGTACTCTGTTCCTAGAGGTACAGTACTTGGTATTGGTTACTTCTTGCTGGTCGCTTGTTCATCTTCTCATATTTTATATGGATTTTTCTCAGTCCTTCGTTACTTCCGAATTTGATTTCAGTGTCATAGTATGTGTTGCAGCTGTCAGAAACTCTTATACAGTACAGTAGGCCTCATGATAACCACACTGTGACCATGGTAAATCCTGTGGAAAGAAAGCTAAAGTGTTAAAAAAGATAGATTAAACATTTACTGTATTATTAGTTGGTCCAACAATACAGAACAGAAAACAATTACGGTAAAGCCTCGAATAACGACGGTAATGTGTCCTCTAATATATCAGTGTAAGGTGAATCGTCTTATCGCGAATCATTAATTACCATTAAAATAAAGCAATAATAATGAGATGCGTTCCCAAGTGTGATCTTTTCATATTTTTTGTGTGGCTTTTTACCCTCTTTTCCCCCCAAAACAATACAATTAATGAAAATTGCAAACTATATTCTTTAAATAATATTTCTGAATGCACCTTATACAATATAAATGAATATTAATATGGTCACACAAGAGGAGATGGGAGTCATTGTTTTCGTTTGTGTTCACAGCCGGGAGTTCGGGACGATAGTTCTACACGAGAAAATAAGACCCTGGTTGTAGCTGTAGTAAAATTAATGAAAACAAAATTATATACTGTACCCTGTATATGTTTTAAGTAACGTTATTTAATGGAACAATAGAAGTAGCTAACCACTAATGGCAAAGAAAAAAAAAGAGAGATGGATTGGGAACGCCAACATATACGTACGTGTGCATTTAAGGCTACCGCGTCATTTATCTTTTTAGGATTATGTACAAAAGAATCATTATTGTTTATTACAGAATATGTATTTGATTGAATGCATATTTATATATGCGAAATGAACAATACAATTCATTAATAATACATAGAATATTAAAACACACAAGAGGAAAAAAGACGGCATTGTTTTCATGAGTGACGATGGTTCTACATAAGAAACTGAAGAAAATAAGACCCTGGTTGTAGCTGTAGTGAACTTAATTTAAAAAATTGAATACCTGTTTGTATATTTTAAGTAATGTTATTTAATGTTAATAAATGGAACACTAGAAGTAGCTAACCACTAATGGTTAAGAAATAAGGCGAGACGCTTGGGAACGCCAACGTATGAACAGTAAGTGCGTACATGTGAAAACATATCGTCATTTCTCTACATATGAATATGAAAGCAACACTTATTTACTGTTCATATATGTTTTAAATAATAGTTATGAATGTAAAACAAAAATTTTACTCACCAATGGTGGTAAAGTCTAAAACATAAGGACAGCTAATGAATATTGTGCGAGTTTTTACTCAGATGACGAAGTCATCAGCTTCAACTCTGGCTGAAGCTGTAGGTTCAACTCTGGCTGAAGCTATAGCTTTCCATAAAGCTGCTGCTGAAACTGTTACTGAACCTGAAGTTAATGTTGAAGCTGCTTATGATGCTGAATTTGATGGTGTAGCTGAAGTTGATGGTTTAGTCCTTCAAATAATAAAGCTGTCGAAAGAACCTTACACAGCTGCTTTCTTTTCTCATTATACATCTTTATGTAGAGGTCATTTGCATTTATTAAAATTTTAATGTTTTGTTCAGTTAATGGATCCACTTCAGAAAATACGTTCCTTGCTTGCTCCATATAATATCCACAGACCTCTCACCTTTTTCATATCGTTTTACACATCTAGTTTCTCGGCTAAGCTTAAAAACTTTCTATTAGGGTAGCTTTTGAACTAGCACTACCATCACTTGCTTTCTTGCTCATGTTGAATAGGGATGCAAAAATGCTTGAGAAAGTTTTTCTCCCTGTTCTAGATGCATGAAAACAAAAGGCCCGCCAAGCTCTGACTGTTGCTTACCACTCATTAGCAAGGCAGCTTCTTTGCGCAACGTGCTCTTAATTTTTTTTGTCAGTAATTTTTTATTTTTTTTATTTTTTAATAACACATATCGGGATTTAGTTATTATTTATATGAAAATTTAATTTTATTTTATTTTTATTATATTTAGGTCGTAAATACGAATGAAATAAGGACGTAAGTTGAATTGAGTCCAAAATTAACTAGGGTTTTAAATACAGGTATGAAAAGTTGTTGGTCGAACCGTTGTTATTGGAGGCTTTACTGTACTGTACAAATGCAGCATCACTTGAAAACAAATACAGCTCCTCCCCGACTTACGACCTACTCGACTTACGACCACCCGGACATACTACCGCCTCAGTCGTACCAAAATTTTGTCAAATTACGTATTTTCGAGTCCCAACGTCAGTGATTGCGCTGTGCACTGACAAAATTTTTGTTTGTAATTCACTTTAAAATAGCTGACAAGCTTAAAAGTGAGAGTTTTGTGGTGCTAGGAAGAAAATGAGACACCCATTTTAGATTTTCTATGTATTATTTAAGCATTTTCAACTTACGACCATTTCGACCTACGACCTGGATTTGGGTCCCTAACCCCGTCATAAGTCGGGGAGCAGCTGTATTCACATCTCGTAACAGATGAAAGACTCGCATTACTCAGTAATTTTATTAAGATACCTGTACAGTGGTCCCTCGGTTAACGAACGGTTCGGTTAACAAAATTTCGGTTAACGAATTACCTTCCATAAGAATCTTCAATTCGGTTAACAAACAAAATTCGATAAACAAAATCCTTATGACAACATGTTTTGGCTTGCGCATCAGCTGATAGGCTAGTCCGCCAATACAGTAATCGGTCCTAGGCTTACCGGTACATTCGTTTCCATTGGAGTAAATATCAAGAAGGTTGTGCTTTTTAATATTTTTGCAAGTTTTATATTAAAATTATTAGTCATTTTAACATTTATTTAACATAATTGATAATATATGCAGAACAGGGGACTATTTTTTGGTGCGCCCTTCAGCCACTTCACTCACCCACCAAAGCGTTTGTTTAACTCTCTGTACAGTGGAGGAAACATCTTGCTTGTGGGTCTCTTGAGCACACAGTATTTTACGTTTGTACATTACAATTATTGGTCATTCTGAAATTTATTTAACATATTGATAATATATAGCGCAGTGCAGTGTTGATTTAAATAAAATAATCTTTAATTACAGCTCATGAACTTAAAATTTTAGTGGTGAAATTACTGTATTGAATCCAGCATGGGTCCAAAGAAATCTAGAAAGGCAATTTCAATTCAAGTGAAACAGGAAATTATTAAGAAACATGAAGAAGGCATTAGAACCAATGTACTAAGTAAAGAGTATGGCATGTCGGCATCAACTGTGTTGACAATTCTTGCGCAGAAAGAAAAATTTAAAGAAGTGAAAGTGAGAGACAAATCTACCAGAGTGTTTAAAGGTAGATCATAATTGCAGAAACAGAGAGGTTACTTCTTATTTGGATTAAAGAAAAACAAATGGAAGGAGATTCAATTTCTACTGAATTTATTTGTGAAAGAGCCAGGGAAATATACGAACATTTGAAGGAAGAGCAACCTAGTTCTTCTGAAACTGACTTTGAAGAGTTTAGGGCCAGCAAGGGCCGGTTCGATAAATTTAAGAAAAGAAGTGACATTTTTAGTGTTGTTAGGCATGGTGAGGCTGCCAGTGCTGATAAGGAAGGTGCAGCAAAATTTATAGTGGAGTTCAAGGAACTGATAGATGAAGAAAATTATCTTCCACAGCAAGTGTTCAATGTGGATGAAACTGGGCTGTTCTGGAAGAAAATGCCCAAAAGGACATTCATCACCAGAGATGAAGCCTCTTTACCTAGGCATAAGCCCATGAAAGACCGTCTCACTCTATTGCTTGGTGCCAATGCTTCAGGGGATTTCTGACTGAAGCCTATGCTTGTCTACCACTCTGAGAACCCCAGGGTGTTCAAGCAACAAAAGGTGGTAAAGAGTACAACTTGGAATTTATTGGAAGTCCAACCGTAAGGCATGGGTGACAAGACAGCTCTTTAATGAATGGTCTGTTGAGGCATTTTGCCCTTCTGTGAAGAGTTACCTAACTACCAATAAACTCCCTTTAAAGGCTCTTTTCCTTATGGATAATGCCCCTAGTCATGACCCTGAACTTGCCAGCACTTTGGAGGCTCGATTTGACTTTGTCAAAGTGTTGTTTTTGCCTCCCAACACTGCATCAATCATGCAGCCAATGGACCAGAATGTAATCAGCAACTTCAAGAAGCTGTACAGGAAGAAAATGTTTAGGTGTCATCAGGCAACTTCCACCAATCCTGATCTAACACTGGCACAGTTCTGGAAGACGCAATACAACATCCTGGAGGCTGTAAAATTGATCATGTCATCATGGCAAGAAGTCTCCATTCGATCTACATGGAATTCACTGTGGCCAACTGCAGTCCATGATTTTGAGGGATTTGAGGAAGAAACGGAGTTGGACAAGGATATTGTGTCCATTGGTCAGTCAATGGGTGGAGGAGGATGATGTTGAAGAGCTTGTGATGTCTCATGAGCAGGAACTTACTCCTGAAGACTTGAAACAACTAGATGAGGTGCTAGAAACAGACAGTGGTGAGGAGGAAAAGGAAAGTGATGACCATATGTCTTCTTCAGATGTGAAAGATGTTGTTGACCACTGGGAGAAGTTCAGGAAACTGTCTTCAAGGCACCCTGATGTGGAAACAGCAGAACCGTTTTTGTGTACTGTTGAGGACAAAGTGGTCTCCTTCAAGAACCAGCTAATGATGAGGAGGAGAAATGCCCCACAACCAAAAATTGACAGTTTCTTCTCTAAAAGGCAGTGGGAGAAAGATGCTACCCCTCAGCCTTCCACTTCAAGAAGGAGAGAGGATGTTCCTGCTGGAGAATCTGTCAGTCCAGAGGTTCCTGACATTTTCATGGAAGGTGACTCACCTTCCCAGAAGCAGTAAACTGCTTCTCCTCCACCCCCACTTCCTTCTCTTCTCCTTTCTCCTCCTCCACCCCCACTTCAAATTCCCATCAGCATCATCAACCAGGAACCTTCTACATACACACCTCAAAGTAAGTGTACTTTACTGCATTTTTTTTTTACTTTGTATGTAATTTTCAGTGAGCGGGAACCAATTACCCAATATCCCATTGAAACAATGGATTCGGTTAACAAAATTTTTGGTTAACGAACGACCCTCTGGAACGAATTGTGTTCGTTAACCGAGGGACCACTGTACTGTATTTAGACTGAAACACTCTGCTGTGCAGTATTTCTACTGTTACACTTCCACATTGAGTAAGATTAATCTGATTTTTTAATTAAGTTTATTTTGGGTGTCTCTGATTTGTAAGAGGTGAGGGTTTATATGTATTCATCTTGGAAGATATCACTCAATGAATGTGCACTCTGCTCTTCCATGTGATTGTCATCCCCTACAGTACATCTCAGTGTTAGTTAAGCTAGAGGTACAGTATGTACAGTACTGTACTGTATATGGTTTTGTGGAAGAGGCTGCAGACCACTTGTGCTTATCCACTGAAGAGTATTAACCATAAAAACAGTGCTACAGGGACATGGTGGTAGCATTCCATAATTGTGGCCAACAATAATCAGGAATGCTGTGTGTCCTGGTGTTGCAGTACAGTGGTCCCTCGGTTAACGAACACAATTCGTTCCAGAAGGTCGTTCATTAACCGAAATTTTTTTTAACCGAATCCATTGTTTCAATGGGATATTGGGTAATTGGTTCCAGCTCACTGAAAATTACATACAGGTTGACAATCCCTTATCCGAAATCCTTGGGGCCAGAGAAATTTCGGATTTCGGAATTTTTCGGTTTTCAGATTTTTTTTATTTTTAGCCCACCTGGGCATAGATCACTGACCCACATCAGGGCCTGGGGGGGGGCGAAAATATAATAAAAATTATAATAATAATAATAATAATTCATAGGTCTAGGTCGTGTTTCTCACTTTTGATCTTTTTTTCATTCTTGTATTTCTTTATTATTATTATTATTATTTTATTATTACAATACTCCTGTATTATTGTTATTTTTATTAATTTTATTATTATATATTATTATTAATATTATTAATGTTATCATATTATTTTATTTTGGTGTATTTTTATTAAAATTTTTATTTACTATGAATAATTATTATTATTATTATAATTATTATTTCTATTACATTTTCGCCCCCCAGGCCCTGATGTGGGTCAGTGATCTATGCCCGGGTGGGCAGAGCATTTCTATTTTCGGAATTTCGGATAAAGGGTTGTCAACCTGTACAAAGTACAGTAATAAAAAAATGCAGTAAAGTACACTTACTTTGAGGTGTGTATGTAGAAGGTTCCTGGTTGATGATGATGATGATGGGAATTAGAAGTGGGGGTGGAGGAGAAGGGAGAAGAGAAGGAAGTGGGGGTGGAGGAGAAGGGAGAAGAGAAGGAAGTGGGGGTGGAGGAGAAATCACCTTTCAGGGGACCCATGCTTGATGCAGTAATTTCACCAATAAAATTTTAAGTTCATTAGGTGTAATTCAAGGTTATTTTATTTAAATCAACACTGCACTATATATTATCAATATGTTAACTAAATTTCAGAATGACCAATAATTTTAATGTAAAAATGAAAAAAATATTCAAGACACCAACAAAATCGATGTTCTCTCTACTGTAAACAAAGACAAACTGACACCTGGTGGGTGAGTCAAGCGGCTGATGGGCGCACAAAAAACTAGTTCCTTGTACTGTATATATTATCAATATGTTAACAAAATTTTTAAATGATTAATAATTTTAATATAAGAAACACAAAAATATTTAAGAGCACAACTTTCTTAATATTTATTCCACTGGAAATGAATGTACTGTAAACATAGAACAGATTATTGAATTGGCAGACTAGCCCATCAGCTGATCAGCTGATGCTCACATCAAAACGTGTTTGTCATAAGGATTCCGTTACCGGGTAATCGAAGTTTTGCTTGTTAACGAATTGAAGATCCTTAGGGGAGGTAATTCATAAACCAAAATTTTGTTAATCGAACCGTTCATAAACCGAGGGACCACTGTACTGCACTGCATACGACTAATTCAGATGGCTAGAGTCCTGTCCCACCACTGATTGGATGAGAAACTTAAGGAGCTCATTCTTACCAGTGGTGTATCCACTTGCCTCCTTCACTTGAGCATGACTTAACAAATTAATATTTGTATGGTGGTTTTAAAAATTTTTTTTTATTAGTTTTAATTTTTTTTATTTCTAGATACAGTTGTACCTCCCACTTAACGCTGTCAATTGAACTCCAGAGGGTCCCGCTAAGTAAGTGAAATCATAAGTAAGGAACAACAGAACATATGGGATTAATCTAATAGAACCGCCCGACTTCAAACTCCACTTTTTGAAGGCACATACCTATGTTGTAGTAAAAATAACATCTTAATTTTATGATGACATGCACCACAGCCGGCTAACAGATGGTCGGTCGGTCCCTCCCTCCCCCCCACCCCCCACCAACCGTCCCAAGGAGATGTGTGGGATAACCTCAAACTAAAGTTAGGAAAATATAATTGACATTGCTGGATTCCTTGTAAGACCAGGAATATTTTGAATATAAATGTCATATATTTTGGACAAAAGATTACATAGTTACCTAGAGAAAAAATTTTATCTAAAAATTGTAAGTTTAAAGCAAAATATATGATGTTTATATTCAAAATGATCACCAAATTATAAGAATTCCAGCAATGTAAATTATATTCTGACCGGGTAATTTGTATGAATTTTATGAGCTAAAACAAATATCTTCAGTTAATAATAAAAAAAAATAATCTTCACGACACTATCTGTCAATCAAAGTACCCCACCTTGCCTCCCCCCCTCTTCCAACCGCGCGGTCAGTCCCAACCCTCCCCCCACCCCCCACCAATCCTCCCTTCCAGAGTTTTTAACATTTAGTATTAAATAATACCTCAGATTAAAGGTAGGATAATATAATTGACATTGCTGGATTCCTTGTAAGACCAGGAATATTTTGAATATAAATGTCATATATTTTGCACAAAAGATACCATAGTTACCTAGAGAAAAAATTTTATCTAAAAATTGTAAGTTTAAAGCAAAATCTATGATGTTTATATTCAAAATGATCACCAAATTATAAGAATTCCAGCAATGTAAATTATATTCTGACCGGGTAATTTGTATGAATTTTATGAGCTAAAACAAATATCTTCAGTTAATAAAAAAAAATAATAATTCTTCACAGGGTAACAGATGGTCGGTTGGTCCCTCCCTCCCCCCCACCCCCCACCAACCGTCCTAAGGAGATGTGTGGGATAACCACTAAATTTTAATAAATAATACCTCAAACTAAAGTTAGGATAATATAATTGACATTGCTGGATTCCTTTTAAGACCAGGAATATTTTGAATATAAATGTCATATATTTTGCACAAAAGATACCATAGTTACCTAGAGAAAAAATTTTATCTAAAAATTGTAAGTTTAAAGCAAAATATATGATGTTTATATTCAAAATGATCACCAAATTATAAGAATTCCAGCAATGTAAATTATATTCTGGCCTGGTAATTTGTATGAATTTTATGAGCTAAAACTGGCAGTCAGGCAGGGTGGCGGGTGGGGCAAATCTAAAAATAGCGTCTCGGACACTCACCGCGTATATGTGGAAAAAATCCGCGTTAAGTGAAAGTTCAGCTTTGGCAAGGCACCACGTATATGCGAAAACGCTATGGAAAACCGCCAAGTAGGCGGGTAAACTGTACACTGGAAGCTCATAGCAGATGGTAAAAACATATATTACTGTAGAGTGCAGATAGAGTGGACAGTGATCAATCTGGAAGATTAATAATGTGGCCGCTAATGTACTTTGAATTTTCATCCATATCCTGTCCTGTACTTTTGCCTGACATTTGTTGTATCAGTAATTCCAGTATGAGTGAACAGTAACACTGTCTTAATACGAACGATATCGTTTATAAATGTACGTTATCTTGGGATACTTTTAAGGACACTTATATTTTCTATTTCTTTTGTAGTCTTTCCTCCTCCTCTCCTTATATCATGATTTACTTTTATCACATTCTTATAGTACACACATTGTGATTATCTTGTAATGAATTCCTGAGCTTACACAATCTTGGTAAACTAATTATATTGTTGTATTATACAGCATGCGACTGATACCCAAATTTATTGAGAGAGTTATGTTTGGGGCTGTGAGTTTTGTCTTACTGTGTCTAATACTGTATCTATATGTGAAACAATTAAGGTATGTTGGAAGCAAAAGATTCTGGCCAGTCAGGTGGACAGGAGCGCTACATCACACCGGGGAGCACCATTAATGTAGTGCCGTATCGTCCCCCCTCAGCAACCCGCACGTACTTCATGGCTGTTTCACATGGTATGATTTTCTGCAGTTTGCAAAGATGTTTATAATCACACGATCAAAATTATTCAACAAGTCTGAATTATTCATTTACATACAGGTGTTAAATTATGCATTGTTTGTTTCAAATTTGCAGAGCACGATGCAGGATTGGTGGAGGGGGAGCACACCGTCTCACCCGATAGAAGGTCTCCTGTGGTGTTGGTTCTTGGGTCAGAACTGGAGGTCTCCCGTGGCCAGGCTGAGGGGCAGAGGGAAGAGGGAAAGGTTTCCACATCACCTCCAACTCCACCTGTCCACCACCTCCCAGATGGGGATAATGACTCCAACTTTGACTGTAATTCTGAAGGTAACAAAGTACAGTCGTGTTAAATATTTATTTTAGAGATTTACTGTAGAAATAAAATTACTAGAAATTGGGTGATGATGTTTTTTTACATAACAATATGCTGTTTACATATAAGAGAGGGTAATTTGAACATAGTAATTAATGACTCACATTTGGGTTACATATACAGGTACTGTACTGATTCTGTAAGCTAAAATTATTTTTATTGATAATGGTCATTTATGAGTCTATGACTGTTGCAGCTGTCTATTAATTTTATTTCCTCTAATTTTTCTCCAGGATTGTTTCAGTTCAGACACCTGTATATTAATGCCCATGATAATTGTATGTGCATTTTTTGCTCTCCACTTGCATTCGTTTTATTTCCCTTTTTTTATGATATAATATTTTGATCAATTTTAGGCTCTATGAGTCCAGTGGTAGAGGCTGCAGCAACAAAACAGGTGGGCACCACAGCAAAGAACCAGACAGAGGATGACTTTGAATCAGCTTCAGTTGCAGCAACTTTACCTCAGGATTGGGGTGTTAATCTTCAAGTAGGGAAGAGTCAGGGAACCTCGTCTGCAATTGCCACGTCTGATGAGTGTTCCCCTCGACATGTCAGCCATCGCTCAACTTGGGATCGACGGTCAAGTTGGCATGATGAAGACTTAGGCGAGGGATATAGAGGCTCTGTCAACTGGTGGCCTGCCACAACAAGGTCGGAGAGGTTATACAAGGATAAACGAGGCACTCTTCATGTAGCCAATCAGCCTCCTGGATACATGGATGACCGTGACAGTCACCCTAGTGAGTCTATGTCAGACCATGAGCACCACCACCATCACATTAATGACACAGAGTCTCAGGAAGATGTAAGAAGAGGGTCAGCAAGGCCGTGGACGAGCTCAGGCTCTGAGAGTGCCTACGAAACAATCAGGGAACGACACAGACATGTGGATGAGGCACTGGCATCAAGTTTTGAGTTTTACTCCACCTCTCCACGTGATGCTCGGCTGTTGGGATATGTTTCTAGTGATGCGGGGAGAGATCAGGTACAGTACTCTAATTTTATGGCATATTTATTCCACTATGTTGGTAATTCCTTTGTTTACTTTTAAGTTACACATTTTATGAAGTGCCTCACAGTGAACCTAACTAACTACAGTAGCTATTTGATATTTAGTTGTGGATTAGAATCTTTACATTATTTGAAAAGCTTTATTTTTTTTACAGTACTTTTGAAGTCTTGTAATATATTTTATACTGTACTTCATATGCAAAACATGCATGGCTTTGAAACTGTGAACTCATATCTGTTATAGTTTATCTTATGTGAGAGAGATGACAGCAGTGAGTAAGAAAGAGTACAATCTTCATACACCCAACGCTTACGTTAACCTAACCCATTCTGGCCGCATTATCCTAACTTAATTTATCGCAGTCTAACCCAGCACTGATGAAAAAGAATTTGAATAAATCTGAACAGTGTTTTGAAGCACAATTGGTTAGGTACTGTACTGTAATATATATCATACAGTGTATACAAGTAAACGTAATTCAGATTGTTCATTAGGCTGTGACATTTGAATTTTTATTTCATATAAGATCTTAGCAGGGTACGATGTGTCTTGTGTCATTAAAAGAGGTACGGAGCTAAAAATGTGATTGTCAAGTTTAAACCCGGGAGCTGACTGCCCCAAAATGCACTATTTAACAACTTGAGACCAGAAGCTCCTTTGAAAACTAAATTTTTAGCAATACAGTACTGCTTTCTTTATAATGGAAGAGACATAATGCCCATCTAGGAAGCTCTTGCTTTGAACACCACACTTCAAGTGCCCTGCCCTGTTGTTCATGTATACTGTATTGTACAGTATGTAGGCTGCCTAGAAAGAGAATGTGGACTTACATGAAGTGATGTAGGAATGAGGATTTGACTGGTGCACCTCTTAATAGACATTCAAAGGTTTTAATTTTACAGGGCTGTAACAGGGGTGTGCTGCACACTTGACTGCTGCACACCGTGTGCAGCAGTCAAGTTGATCTCAAGTTAGTCAAGAAAAAACAAAGAGTTGTGCAGTAAGTTGCATTACTTGGCTTAAAAAAAAACTTCAAAATTAATCTTTAATATTAGGATTTAGTAGAAGTAAAGTTTTAGAATTTTTATAAGTAGAGTTATGGGAAAGTAACTACTGTACTGTATAAGAATAGCTTTACCCGAATAATTACAGTATAGTTCCAGGGCATTCATTATAAATTGACTTATGGAGATGTGCGTGACAAAAATATATATTCTTGCTGATATTGTTGTTGAATGGAAGAATTTACACAAACAATAAGACAAAGAATTTATTTCCATTTATGAAGTATACACCAGTTAAGAATTAACAGTGCATACATTAATGGAGTTAACAGTGCACATATTAATGGTCTATTAAACCCTTACTGTGCATTTTCTCAATGGGAAAATTTACACCACATTACTATTATCTTTAATAAAAAGAAGTGTAAGTAAAGGGTGGTGGAGAACTGGCACACAGTGGTCTTAAACAGTGTGTGTACCTCCACTGTGTATATTATGTATGTTGTGTATTATGTATGTTGTGTATTATGTATGTTGTGTGTTATGTATGTTGTGTGTTATGTATGTTGTGTGTTATGTATGTTGTGTGTTATGTATGTTGTGCATTATGTATGTTGTGTGTTATGTATGTTGTGTGTTATGTATGTTGTGTGTTATGTATGTTGTGTGTTATGTATGTTGTGTGTTATGTATGTTGTGTGTTATGTATGGTGTGTGTTATGTATGATGTGTGTTATGTATGTTGTGTATTATGTATGTTGTGTGTTATGTATGTTGTGTATTATGTATGTTGTGTGTTATGTATGGTGTGTGTTATGTATGTTGTGTGTTATGTATGTTGTGTGTTATGTATGGTGTGTGTTATGTATGATGTGTGTTATGTATGTTGTGTGTTATGTATGGTGTGTGTTATGTATGTTGTGTTATGTATGTTGTGTGTTATGTATGTTGTGTGTTTATGTGTATTTGTTTATTATGTATGTTTGTATTTATGTATGTAGTGTGTTATGTATGGTGTGTGTTATGTATATTTGTGTATTATGTATGTTGTGTGTGTTATGTATATTTGTGTGTTATGTATGGTGTGTGTTATGTATGTTGTATTATGTATGTTGTGTGTTATGTATGTTGTGTGTTATGTATGTTGTGTGTATGTGTATGGTGTGTGTTATGTATGTTGTTATTATTATGTATGTTGTGTGTTATGTATATTTGTGTGTTATGTATGTTGTATTGTTATGTATGTTTGTGTGTTATGTATGTGTGTTATGTGTTGTATTATGTATGTTTGTGTGTTATGTATGTTGTGTGTTATGTATGTATTTGTGTGTTATGTATGTTATTATTGTTGTGTATGTTGTGTGTTATGTTGTGTTGTGTGTTATGTATGTTTTTGTGTTATGTATGTTTGTGTGTTATGTGTGTTGTGTGTTGTGTATGTGTGTGTTATGTATGTGTGTATTGTGTATGTTTGTTGTGTTGTGTGTGTTTGTTGTGTTGTGTATGTTGTTGTGTATGGTTGTGTGTTGTGTGTAGTTGTTGTGTTGTGTATGGTTGTGTGTTATGTGTGGTTGTGTGTTGTGTATGGTGTGTGTTATGTATGTTTGTGTGTTATGTATGGTGTGTGTATATGTTGTGTGTGTATGTTGTGTGTTATGTATGGTGTGTGTATGTGTATGTATATTTGTGTGTTATGTATGTTGTGTATTATATGTTTATTGTGTTATGTATGTTATTATTATTTATGTATGTTGTGTGTTATGTATGTTATTATTTATGTATGTTGTGTGTGTTATGTATGGTGTGTGTTATGTATGTGATTGTGTGTGTTATGTATGTTTGTGTGTTATGTATATTGTGTTATGTATGGTTGTGTTGTGTGTTGTGTGTTGTGGTTGTGTGTTGTGGTTGTGTGTGTTGTAGTTGTGTGTTATGTATGTTTGTGTGTTGTGTATGTTGTGTATGTATGGTGTGTGTTATGTATGGTGTGTGTTATGTGTATGGTGTGTGTTATGTATGGTGTGTGTTGTGTGTGTGTGTTGTATGTTGTGTTGTATGTGTGTTGTGTGTTGTGTATGGTTGTGTGTTGTATGGTTATTGTGTTGTGTATGTTGTGTTATGTATGGGTGTGTTTATGTATGTGTGTTGTGTTGTGTGTGTGTGTATGTTGTGTTATGTGTTGTGTGTTGTGTATGTTGTGTGTAGTTGTGTTGTGTGTGTGTGTGTATGGTTGTGTGTGTTTGTGTATGGTGTGTGTTGTGTATGGTTATTGTGTTGTGTGTATGGTGTGTGTGTTATGTATGGTGTGTGTTATGTATGTGTGTGTTATGTATGTTTGTGTGTTATGTGTGTTTGTGTGTTGTGTGTTTGTTATGTATGTTGTGTGTGTTGTATGTGTGTGTTATGTGGTGGTATGTGGTGTGTGTTATGTATATTTGTGTGTGTTATGTGTGTTTGTGTGTTATGTGTGTTATTTTGTTATTGTAGTTGTGTGTTGTGTATGTTGTGTGTTGTGTATGTTTGTGTGTTGTGTATGTTTGTGTGTTGTGTATGTTTGTGTGTGTTATGTATGGTTATTGTGTGTTGGTTGTATGTATGTTTGTGTGTTATGTATGTTTGTGTGTTATGTATGTTGTTGTGTGTGTATGTTTGTTTATTTATGTATGTTGTGTGTGTATGTTTGTGTGTTATGTATGTTTGTGTGTGTGTATGTGTATGTATGTTGTGTGTTATGTATGTTGTGTGTGTATGTTGTGTGTTGTGTATGTTTATTGTTGTATGTATGTTTATTGTGTTATGTATGTTGTGTGTTGTTGTGTATGTTGTGTGTTATGTATGTTTATTTTGTTATGTATGTTGTATGTGTTATGTATGTTGTGTGTGTGTTATGTATGTTTGTGTGTTATGTATGTTTGTGTGTTATGTATGTTGTGTGTTATGTATGTTTGTGTGTGTTGATGTATGTTTGTGTTATGTATGTTTGTGTGTTATGTATTTGTGTGTATGTATGTTGTGTGTGTATGTGTGTTGTGTGTATGTGTTTGTATTTATGTATGTTGTGTTATGTGTTGTGTGTGTGTATGTTGTGTGTATGTATGTTGTGTGTATATGTTGTGTGTTATGTATATGGTGTGTGTATTATGTATGTTGTTTTATGTATGTTGTGTGTTATGTATGTTTGTGTGTATGTGGTGTGTGTGTTGTGTGTATGTGTTGTGTGTTGTGTATGTTGTGTGTGTATGTTGTGTGTTATGTATGTTGTGTGTTGTATGTATGTTGTGTGTGTTATGTATGTTTTTGTGTTATGTTTTGTTTGTGTGTATGTATGTTGTGTGTTATGTATGTTGTGTGTTGTATGTTGTGTTATGTATGTTGTGTTATGTATGTTGTGTGTTATGTATGGTGTGTGTTATGTATGTTGTGTGTTATGTATGTTGTGTATTATGTATGTTGTTTATTATGTATGGTGTGTGTTATGTATGTTGTGTGTTATGTATGGTGTTATTATTATATGGTGTGTGTTATGTATGGTGTGTTGTTGTATGTGTTATTATGTATGTTATTATTGTTATGTATGTTGTGTTTTATGTATGTTGTGTGTTATGTATGGTGTGTGTTATGTATGTTGTGTGTTATGTATGTTGTGTTATGTATGGTGTGTGTTATGTATGTTGTGTGTTATGTATGGTGTGTGTTATGTGGTGTGTGTTATGTATGTTGTGTGTTATGTATGGTGTGTGTTATGTATGTTGTGTGTTATGTATGTTGTGTGTTATGTATGGTGTGTGTTATGTATGTTGTGTTATGATGTGTTGTGTGTTATGTATGTTGTGTGTTATGTATGTTGTGTGTTATGTATGGTGTGTGTTATGTATGTTGTGTGTTATGTATGTTGTGTGTGTTGTATGTTGTGTGTTATGTATGTTATTATTGTTATGTATGTTGTGTGTTATGTATGTTGTGTATTATGTATGATTGTGTGTTATGTATGTTGTGTGTTATGTATGATTTATTATTATTATGTATGTTTGTGTTATGTATGTTGTTGTTATGTATGGTGTGTGTTATGTATGTTGTGTGTTATGTATGTTGTGTATGTATGTGTGTGTATGTATGTTGTGTTATGTGGTGTGTGTTATGTATGTTGTGTGTTATGTATGTTGTGTATTTGTTTTGTGTATTATGTATGGTGTGTGTGTTATGTATGTTTTATTTATGTATTGTGTTTATGTATGGTGTGTGTTATGTATGGTGTGTGTTATTGTGTGTATGTATGTTGTGTATGTATATGTTGTGTGTTATGTATGTTGTGTATTATGTATGGTGTGTGTTATGTATGTTGTATTTTTATGTATGTTGTGTTATGTATGTTGTGTGTGTTATGTATGTTGTGTGTTATGTATGTTTGTGTGTTATGTATGTTTTTTATGTATGTTGTGTGTTATGTATGGTGTGTGTTATGTATGTGTTTATTATTATGTATGTTGTGTGTTATGTATGGTGTGTGTTATGTATGTTGTGTGTTATGTATGTTGTGTGTTATGTATGTTGTGTGTTATGTATGGTGTGTGTTATGTATGGTTGTGTGTTATGTATGTTGTTGTGTGTTATGTATGTTGTGTGTTATGTATGGTGTGTGTTATGTATGTTGTGTGTTATGTATGTTGTGTGTTATATGTGTTTGTTATGTATGTTGTGTGTTATGTATGGTGTGTGTATTATGTATGTTGTGTGTGTTATGTGTGTTGTGTGTTATGTATGGTGTGTGTTATGTATGTTGTGTGTTATGTATGTTGTGTGTTATGTATGGTGTGTGTTATGTGGTGTGTGTTATGTGTTGTGTGTTATGTGGTGTGTTTTATGTATGTTGTGTGTTATGTATGTTTGTTATGTATGTTTGTGTGTTATGTATGTTGTGTGTTATGTATGTTGTGTGTTATGTATGGTGTGTGTTATGGTATTGTGTTATGTATGTTGTGTGTTATGTATGTTGTTTGTGTATGTTATTATTGTTATGTATGTTGTGTGTTATGTATATTGTGTATGGTGTATTGTATGTTGTGTGTTATGTATGTTGTGTATTATGTATGGTGTGTGTGTTATGTATGTGTGTGTTATGTGTAGTTGTGTGTTATGTATGTTTGTGTGTTATGTATGTTTGTTGTTATGTATGTTGTGTGTTATGTGATATTTGTGTGTTATGTATGGTGTGTGTTATGTATGGTGTGTGTTATGTATGTTTGTGTGTTATGTATGTTGTGTGTTATGTATGTTGTGTGTTATGTATGTTGTGTGTTATGTATGTTATTTTGTTATGTATGTTGTGTTATGTATGTTGTGTGTTATGTATGTTGTGTATTATGTATGGTGTGTGTTATGTATGTTGTTTGTTATGTATGGTGTGTGTTATGTATGTTGTGTGTTATGTATGTTTTTTGTTTTATGTATTTGTGTGTTATGTATGGTGTGTGTTATGTATTTTGTGTGTTATGTATGGTGTGTGTTATGTATATTTGTTGTTATGTATTATTGTTGTTATGTATGGTTGTGTTGTATGGTGTGTTATGTATGTTGTGTGTTATGTATGTTGTGTGTTATGTATGGTGTGTGTTTATGTATGGTGTTATTATATTGTGGTGTGTGTATTATATGTTTGTGTGTTTATGTATGGTGTGTTATGTGATGATTGTGTTGTGTATGGTGTGTGTTATGTATGGTGTGTGTTATGTATGTTGTGTGTTATGTATGTTGTGTGTGTGTTATGTATGGTGTGTGTTATGTATATTTGTGTTATGTATGTTGTGTGTTATGTATGTTATATTATTGTGTATTATTATGTATGTTGTGTGTTATGTATGTTGTGTGTTATGTATGTTGTGTGTTATGTATGTTGTTATTGTTATGTATGTTTGTTGTTATGTATGTTGTGTGTTATGTATGTTTTATTGTTATGTATGTTGTATTATGTATGGTGTGTGTTATGTATGGTGTGTGTTATGTATGGTGTGTGTTATGTATGTTTTGTGTTATGTATGTTGTGTGTTATGTATGTTGTGTATTAGTATGGTGTGTGTTATGTATGTTGTGTATTATGTATGTTTATTATTGTTATGTATATTTGTGTGTTATGTATGTTGTGTGTTATGTATGTTATTATGTATGTTATTATTATTATGTATGTTGTGTATTATGTATGTTGTGTGTTATGTATGTTGTGTGTATTATGTATGTTGTGGTATGTATTGTTATGTATGTTGTGTGTTATGTATGCTGTGTGTTATGTATGTTGTGTGTTATGTATGTTGTGTATTATGTATGGTGTGTGTCATGTATGTTGTGTGTTATGTATGTTGTGTGTTATGTATGGTGTGTATTATGTATGTTGTGTGTTATGTATGTTGTGTGTTATGTATGTTGTGTATTATGTATGGTGTGTGTCATGTATGTTGTGTGTTATGTATGTTGTGTGTTATGTATGGTGTGTGTTATGTATGTTGTGTATTATGTATGTTGTGTGTTATGTATGTTGTGTGTTATGTATGTTGTGTGTTATGTATGGTGTGTGTTATGTATGTTGTGTATTATGTATGGTGTGTATTATGTATGTTGTGTATTATGTATGTTGTGTGTTATGTATGTTGTGTATTATGTATGGTGTGTATTATGTATGTTGTGTATTATGTATGTTGTGTGTTATGTATGTTGTGTATTATGTATGTTGTGTGTTATGTATGTTGTGTGTTATGTATGTTGTGTGTTATGTATGTTGTGTATTATGTATGTTGTGTGTTATGTATGTATGTTGTGTGTTATGTATGTTGTGTGTTATGTATGTTGTGTATTATGTATGTTGTGTGTTATGTATGTTGTGTGTTATGTATGTATGTTGTGTGTTATGTATGTTGTGTGTTATGTATGTTGTGTATTATGTATGTTGTGTATTATGTATGTTGTGTATTATGTATGTTGTGTATTATGTATGTTGTGTATTATGTATGATGTATATTATGTATGTTGTGTAATATGTATGTTGTGTGTTATGTATGTTGTGTATTATGTATGTTGTGTATTATGTATGTTGTGTATTATGTATGTTGTGTATTATGTATGATGTATATTATGTATGTTGTGTATTATGTATGATGTATATTATGTATGTTGTGTGTTATGTATAATGTATGTTGTTTATTATGTATGTTGTGTATTATGTATGATGTATATTATGTATGTTGTGGATTATGTATAATGTATGTTGTTTATTATGTATGTTGTGTATTATGTATTATGTATGTTGTGAATGGTGTATGATAATAATTGCAGAATTTTACATACCCGGTAGTTTAAAATGTGTCGGTTAATTCTCACTCATACTGTATAATGGTAACTTGACCTGTTGTTTATATACATATAGGGTCAAGAAGAAGAGCAGCAGTTACCAAGAGAAGGCTCCCCAGAACCTGCTCCACCATCTAGTCCACCCCTGAGTGAGCAACTGGCAGCTAGCAGGCCAGGGCGACCCAAGAGACACCACCTCTTACGATGGCAACAACAACAACAGCTGGTAGATAGGCAGAACTCCTCACCCTCCAGTCAGACAGGCAAGAAAGACCTTTGTGTGTACTGTACAGCTGTTGACCGTCATGTGATTGATTGGCATATTATTGATCAGTTTTAGGATGTTCAGATATTAACACCAAATACCGTTTTGCAATGGCTAAGATCAGATTTACAATGGCCATTACCTGATGGCTACTCGAATGCTTTTCCTGCATTGTCACTGCCATAAAAAAGGGATGTGCATTAACTCGCAATTTTCCGAGTTATGGTGATGCAATCTCGGAATGGTGTAACACCTGCGCTTCACTCGTGATGTGTGGGAGGCTCTGTGGAAGAAGCTATTCTTTGTATAAAATAATAAATACTGTATCAATAATATGAGGAATAAATGAAAATAATAATGATAAATAAAAGAAAAATACTGCATTGCCATATGACATTCATTTCACTCCACCTGGGACACAAAACAGTAATCCCCCATGCCACTCCTCCCCTCCTCCGCTGTCTGTGTTAATTCCCGCACATAAGAAATTTTTATTCCCTTCATGTTCTTGACCTTATGATGACTTTTTTGAGCACATTCTGTATGAAAGATTGTGTGAGCATGTAACAAAGTAAAAAATTAATAAATAAAAAATTCTGTACGTCTACCAAGAGTTACAAGTGGGAAAATAACCGCTATGACTAACTTTGGCTCTTCAGGGTCTCAGGAACGGAATTATTTTCCCATTACTTGTTAATATTGATTTACGATTTATCACCTTACAATGGCTTGTCAGAGTCTCTAACCCCATCGTATAACAGTCAACATCTGTACAGTACTGTATAGTGAACCTAATCTGACATAACCTGACCTGCCTTCATCATCATCCTCACCATTTTACAGCCTTATGTACACTATACCTGTAAGTTCTTCTTTCATTACACTTGAACCCAAGACATGCTGAGCTAGATTGATGTGCTCAACATGAAATATATGTTCGGTGTGTCTGTATAAACATATTATACTTTAAACCATACAGTTTGTTTATATGGATGAAATAGTTACAAAAAAATTGTGAGATAACATTTTTGTGGTGATTAAATGAGCGAAGAAGAGGACCTATGAAGGGTTTAGTACAGTACAGTAGTTTGATTTTGTTCTTATCTTTCAAAGTGTTATATATGAAGAACTGGGTTGGTGGGTGGTAATAATGATAATAATTAATGGTTTTTGAGAGAAAATGGCATAAAGTCGGAAAATACACAGTGAATATAAATGACAGAAATTACATATGGTCAGAGCCATCCCTTGGGTATGGCAACCGGTGCGACCACCCCGGGCCGCTCTAGTGGGTGCCTCACGGCCCTTACCTCACTCAACACCAGAATTAGTGACTGCGTTAAGCTGACCTCACCTTACCACCCAGATTCAGGAGACCACCTGAAGGATTAGTGGCCAGCACAGTTAGGCAATGCATCTGCTGACATGAGGTCAAAGGTAAGATTAAGCCACCCCATCTTACCACCCGGACCGAGAACAATGTCATTCTTTACTGTGCTCTCTGTCAAAGAGGAGTGAGGAGGTTGACAGCGGTCACCTGTTAATGTTGTCTAAACTCTAAATCTCCAGTTGTCTGTGATTTGTGTTTTGTGAAATTGTTGATATACATTATTTTACTGTAGTACAGGCATCCCCCGCGTTACGGAAGCCCGGGTTACGGAATTTCGCTCTTACGGAATTTGTAAATTATGACCAATAATTTCGCGTTACGGCCCGTAAATCTGCCCTTACGGAAATTGGGGTAAATTTTAACAAACACAAGGCCTCACACATGCCATTCAGACTGACAGACTTGTCAAGTTTTACCAACTATAAAGACAGTTGAAGCTTTAAACATCACTCACAATGGATCTTGAATATTCCAACTGTAATCAGACATATCTAAGTTGCCTCAACAATTGCAACCCCAGTTGCAATATCAAATTGTGTCTCACCACAAAAAATAATACAGTAGTCCCTGGTGCACTCTTAAGATTAAGAGAAAACGGACGACTCAGGCGGCCTTGAAGTGAGAGAAAACGGACTCTTATGACGCGGCACTCAAATAAAGAGACATGGCTAGCACATGTTTTGTGGACTACCCACTGCACAGTATCCTTTTCATCACTTTGTAATAAACCTCGTCATGCCTATGTGTGTTTCTGATAACTACCATAACATTATATATTTAGCGGTTGTACAAACACAAGGCCTCACACATGCCATTCAGACTGACAGACTTGTCAAGTTTTACCAACTATAAAGACAGTTGAAGCTTTAAACATCACTCACAATGGATCTCGAACATTCCAACTGTAATCAAACATACCTAAGTTGCCTCAACAATTGCAACCCCAGTTGCAATATCAAATTCTGTGTCACCACTAAAAAATAATACAGTAGTCCCTGGTGCACTCTTAAGATTAAGAGAAAACGGACTCCTATGATGGGGCACTCAAAGAAACATACACATAGCTGTATAATGCAATATTATGCAATATTAACCCCTAAATTGGTGTTTTAAGAAGGTATATCATAAATTATTTAATGTACTGTATTGTATGTGTTTATAAATGTTTATTTTCATTAATAAAAGTGCTTGAATTACTTTTTGGGGGCCGAAAAAATTCCTTAGGAACGCATCTCCAGTTTTATAATGGAGGTCAATGGGAAAATAGGTTTCGCGTTACGGAATTTCGCGATACGGTCAATTTTCCGGGAACGGAACCCTTCCGTAACGCGGGGGATGCCTGTACACAGCCCTCGTTTTTTTATTAAACCATGGCCAGCAGGGATAGAGATAGAGACAGAACATACATCTTGGGTGCAGAGAAAAGGCAGAAAATGGGAAGAGAGAAGAAATCGAAATGTCAATGAAAGGTTCCCTAGAAAAATATGTGTTTTCAGAAACTAGTGCATAAAAGGACCTGAGCGACTGTGATGGTGATAGTGTGGGTCATGTTCAAGCTGAGGAAGAGGAGAGTACTGAAAAAAATACTAAGGCTTTTAAAATGGACAGCTCTACCTATGCTAACGGTCATGATGATGAAGATCTATGTGATCCAGCCAACTGGCCACATTTACTGGACACTACGACAATTGATATTTTGGTAGAAAAGGGACCTGTTAAGATATCTCTTGAAAATTATGTGTTTCCCAAAAATGGTGAAAACCGACACTTTTCAGAAGACTTTTACAGGCGAAGATTGTCAAATGGGAAACTATATGAAAGATGTGATATCATAGTAAATTACATAACACTTGGCATAGTAATAGTATGAGGTGTGTGTGTAGAAGGCTCCTGGATGATGATGCTGATGTGAATTTGAAGTGGGAGGTGGAGGAGGAGAAGGGAGAAGAGAAGGAAGTGGAAGTGGAGGAGAAGCATTTTACTGCTTCTTGGAAGGTGAGTCACCTTCCATGAAAATGTCAGGAACCTCTGGACTGACAGAATCTCCACCAGGAACATCCTCTCTCCTTCTTGAAGTGGAAGGCTGAAGGTTAGCGTCTTATTCCCGATGCCCTTTAGTGAAGAAACTGTCAATTTTTGTTTGTGGGGCATTTCTCCTCCTCATCATTAACTGATTTTTGAAGGAGACCACTCTGTCCACAACATTACACAAAATAGGTTCTGTTGTTTCCACATCTGGGTGCCTTGAAGCCAGTTTCCTGAACTTCTCCCAGTGGTCAACAACATCTTTCAAATCTGAAGTAGACATATGGTCATCACTTTCCGTTTCCTCCTCACCACTGTCAGCTTCTAACATCTCATCCAGTTGCTGCAAGTCATCAGGAGTAGGTTCCTGCTCATGAGACATCACAAGCTCTTCTACATCATCCTCCTCCACTTCGAGGCCCAATGACTGACCAATGGACACAGTCTCCTTGTTCAATTCTGCTTCTTCCTCAAATCCTTCAAAATCATGAACTGCTGAAGGCCACAGTGCTCTCCATGCAGAAATGAGGGATCTAATGGAGACATCTAGCCATGAGGACACAATCTATTTTACAGCCTCCAGGATGTTAAATTGTGTCTTCCAGAACTGTACCAGTTTTAGTTCAGAGTCAGTGGAAGTTGCCTGATAACACCTCCTGAACATTTTCTTCATGTACAACTTCTTGAAGTTGCTGATCACATTCTGGTCCATTGGCTGCATGATTGATTTAGTGTTGGGAGGCAAAAACAACACTTTGACAAAGTCAAATTGAGCCTCCAAAGGGAGTTTATCGGTGGTTAGGTAGCTCTTCACAGAAGGGCAAAACACCTCAACAGCCCATACATTAAAGAGCTGTCTTGTCACCCATGCCTTACGGTTGGACTTCCAATAAACTCCAAGTTGTCCTCTTACCACCTTTTGTTGCTTGAACACCCTGGGGTTTTCAGAGTGGTAGACAAGCATAGGCTTCAGTCAGAAATCCCCTGAAGCATTGGCACCAAGCAATAGAGTGAGACGGTCTTTCATGGGCTTATGCCCAGGTAAAGAGGCTTCATCTCTGGTGATGAATGTCCTTTTGGGCATTTTCTTCCAGAACAGCCCAGTTTTGTCCACATTGAACACTTGCTGTGGAAGATAATTTTCTTCATCCACCAGTTTCTTAAACTCCACTACAAACTTTGCTGCTCCTTCTTTATCAGCACTGGCAGCCTCACCATGCCTAATAACACTGAAAATGTCACTTCTTTTCTTAAATTTTTTAAACCAGCCCTTGCTTGCCCGAAAATCTTCGAACTCTGTGCCAGAAAAACCAGGTTGATCCTCCTTTAAATGTTCGTAAATCTCCCTGACTCTTTCACAAATAAATTCTGTCAAAACTGAATCACCTTTCATTTGTTTTTCCCTGATCCAAATGAGAAGTAACCTCTCTGTTTCTGCTATCAATGATCTACCTATAAACAGTCTGGTAGATTTGTCTCTCACTTTCACTTCCTTGAACTTGTCTTTCTGTGCAAGAATTGTCGACACAGTTGATGCCAACATGCCATAGTCTTTACTAAGCACATTTGTTCTAATGCCCTGTTCATGTTTCTTTATTATTTCCTGTTTTACCTGGATTGAAATAACTTTTCTCGATTTCTTTGGAGCCATGCTGGATTCAATTTCAACACTGAAATTTTAAGTTTTATTGCTGTAAATAAAGAATATTTTCTTTAAATCAACACTGCACTGCGCTATATATTATCAATCTGTAAAATATATTTCAAAATTTCCAATAATTTGACTGCAAAAATGGAAAAATAGTTAATGTTTAAGAGAGTTTCAAACAAGATATTCCCTCCACTGAACAGATACACAAACTGACGCCAAGCTTGGTGTGTTGAGTGGCTGTTTGGCGCGCTAAAAACTAGTTTCCTGTACTTCAATTATGTTCAATAATTGTTAAAATGACTAAAAAAATTAATATAAAACTTTTAAAATTATTGAATAGTACAACCTTCTTGAATTTAAGCCCTAGAACCGATTACTGTATTGGCGGACTAATACTACAGCTGATGAGCACGCGAAAACATGTTGGGAAAAATTCGTAAGGAATTCGTTAACCGAATTTTTTTTGTTAACCGAATTGAATATTCTTATGGAAGGTAATTCGTTAACCGAAATTTCGTGAACCGAAGCATTCGTGAACTGAGGGACCACTGTATATATATCAAGAATGCAAAGGGGCACCGTAGTGGATGTATTGCCCTGGACCCTGCACTCACTAGGGACGGCTCTGCAGATGGTGATAGGGAAGGCGGGTTGCTTAACAAAAGTTTTTAACACAAAAAAAAAGAGGAGGAGGAGGAAAACATGGAGTAGACTTTCAAATTAATTATTGGTTGGAAAGAGGCTGGTCTTAGCCCAGCTGCAAATGGCTGAGAATGATCCATTTTAAAATGACTGGTGGTGTTAGTAAGGATAGTTTAACAGCTGTGAGCACTTCTTGGTAGGTGGAATTCAGTAGCACTATAACACTCTCCTTCAGTAATCATACACGTAGGTCTGTAGGGGTTGGTGTGGGCTGCCCAACCCTCACTGAGCAGGACCTCACTTGTATACGTATGTAGTTAGTGTGATCGTCAGTTCCATATGGTTGGCAAAGGTTCACTCATACAAGAGGTTGAGAACTTCACAATTCAGTGTGAAGAGGCCAGTGGTGGCCTAAGCCTTGGTTTCTCTTGTGAAATGTGTTCTCTGCTGCTTTTTTCCATTCTTTTCCAAATTGAAATTGTCACTCTTACAACAGCAGTGAGTTCATCAACAATCTTTACACTGGTTTCTTGGTGGGGATTGAGGGGAGGTGTGCAGAGCTCACCAAGAGGAGACATATGTTTGTGATAGTGACAGATAATTAGGCAAGTGTGTGTGTGTAATAATAATAATTAACGGTTTATTGAAAGAGCATGGCAGCCGGAAGGCTGAAAATATACAGTTATATAATTGGGGAATGGGTCTCTTGATTTACAAATAATATACAAGTAACATAAGTGATACAAATATGACTCGGTGGGGAGAAGCTCATACTACAGGGCATTTCAACATAGTGACAGTGCATAAAGGTAAGATTGACTGGAAGTGAATTAACTGGTTGATTAAAAGTTATTGATAATTTTTACAATGGCTGGGACTGGGCTGTTGTTATAGTGATCAGACATGCTCGTATGGGCTGGATGCGGTTGTGGTGTCGAACAGCAATTCTCGGACGAGGGATCTCGGGTGGTAGTAGGAGTCGGTGTCGAGCATGGTGCAGAAGCTTCTCACCAAATTTGCAGATGAGGTCGTGGTGATGGTCAGAGAGAGCCGAGAGGGTCAGTGTGTTGAGCGCTTCATGATATGTGGAGTAGGAAGGGGAGAGAATAATCTTGCATGCCTTCTTTTGCACTTTTTCTAGGTGTTTACGTTGTGTGGCATTTAGGGAAGAAGACCATGTAGGGGAGGCATAGGTGAGCTTGGGAAGTATGAATGTTCAGTAAACACTGATGAGCTCAGGTGCAGGAACTCCGAGGGACTTGAGTCGGCGGAGGAGGTGTGTGTGTGTGTGTGTGTGCAATAATAATATTAATACAGTAATTAACAGTTATTGAGAGAACATGGCAGCCAAAATGCTGAAAATATACAGTAAACAGAGTTGATATAGGTTACATAATTGGAGAGTGAGTCATTGAACTGACAAATGATATACAAGTGACATAAGTGGTACACTTGCTCTAAAAAGTATATTTACAAACTTTGTGTGAGACAATATGACAACAACGAATGAAGTTCAATATTTTGACAACCTTACCAAGACAACAGGAGTTGCGGTGTTCATTTTAAAATTCCTTGGACCCCTCCTTAACGATACTTTCCGGAGCGAGTGTACATATATAATATATAATGACAAGGTGTAAAGGATCATTTAACAAAGAATTTCAGCACAGTTTCAATACAAAAGTCACAAAGTGAGATTGACAGGGAGTAAACACACAGGATAACTACGAGTTGTTGATAATTTTTCAGTGGTTGAATTTGGGCTGTTCTTATAGCGATCAGTATGTGGTTCTATGGGCTGGATGCGGTTAAAATTTCAGACAGGAATTCGCAGACGAAAGATTTCAGGTAGGAGCAGGAGACATTGACGAGGATGGTGCAGAACCTTCTACCCAAATTTACAGATGAGGTCATGGTGATGATCAAAGAGTGTACCGAGTGTCACTTGATGTGTGGTGTAACAGGAGGAGAGAGCAGTCTTGCATGTCCTCTTCTGCACTCTTTATAGGAGCTATGTAGCATTTAAGGAGGGGGACCAGGCAGGATGTGTGTATGTGTGCACGTGGGTGCATGCATGCTTTTGGTGTGTGTGACTTTACAGTGGAATGCTACAAGCCGTAACATTTCACAGTTACTCGGTATGCTGCTCCTCCTTGCTCAAGAAGTGCTGCATTTACAGAAATGTACATAAGAATGGCTCCTAGAAGTGTGTTACATCATACCGGTAATTCAGATGGAATCGTCATTGTGCAAGTACACTTAATGTGATAATGCAAAATAATATTCTGGTTATTGATTGACTGATGTAGTCATTATTTTTTTATTAGCCTGAAGAAGTTGCTTTAATTACATCATATAAATTGATACCATCTCATTGTTTTATTCAGAAAATTGTATTTGAAAATGTCCTCAAATTATGCATGAATTAAATACACAAATGTATTTTGAAACAGATGGAAATGACGTCAGCAGCCAGGTGTCCTTCATTCAGGTACAGAAGCAACTTTATGTGCGAAAAATACAGCGTCACATCCATACTCTTGAGAAACTGGAGAGGTGAGCACTGATGGTTCTTATTCCCTTTTATCTTATCATTACATTTTTAGTCTGTGAGTCAGTCATGTATTGTTTTAACCAGTGAAGTTAATGTTATCCCTCCTCTTCCATATGAACTCTATATAGTATTGTATTCATATTCAGTGGATCATTCATATCTCATCACATTGGATGTTGTCTTATAGCTTATGTTACTCTCTTTTATTCATGTCTCCCGTGTAACTTAACATATTTTTTTATTTTCCTGTATTTTTACATTGTACCACATGATTTTATTACTGTATTGCTGTATTCTTTTTATCTGAATTGTTTGTATTGTATGTAGAAAGAAACTGGCATTGTTCTCCCAGTGTCATTACTAGACTTGCTTGCTTACAACATCCTAGTTCTGGTGTTGTTAGATGCTGCATCTCATTAATTACTTTACTATTTCAAGAGCCTTGCTGGAGCAGTTAGGAGATAGTGTTGGGTCAGAGAACAGCTTCAGGAGACATGTGACAGAAGGCCGCTCGCACACAGAGTCAGACACGAATGGCAAATCTCAAACACGAGACATTCTGGGTCAGTCAGGTGAGTAATGCTTGATATATGAGATAATCTTTGTTTGGCAGAAATACAGTATCATGTTTTTACTCAATGATTTAACGAGGTATACATGTATCTACCCAGACTAGTATAGTAGTACATTATATAAGGGATACGTTCTTGAAAATTTATCCATAACATTCAATTATGTGAGACAAAATCAGTTTTCCCATTGGAACCCATTATATAATTTAAGAAATTTATCACCCCAAAGAAATTACAATGCAGACACTCCCCACGTTACGGATGACTTGGATTAGAGATTTCCAACTTTACGGATACTCTCCCATAAGTCGTATTTAAAATGATCGCCAAGTAATTCCTGGGCCGAACGGGGATGTTTCCAACCATACTCCACCTGTGAGCTGTATGTTATGTTATGGTTATTCTGAAACAGCTAGAAGTCACAGGGAGAGTATGGGGGGTGGGGGACCACTGGGATGCCACGCTTCGCCAGAAAATCGTCCACAGTGAGGGCAGTGTGCACAGGTGCGTTGTCCTGGTGAAGGAGCCAATTGCTAGTCATCAGTCAGAATCCAGTCAACATTTCCATATGAGAAGTCAATCACTCGGCAATCTTGCAGATGGTCACTCTACGATCTTCATGAAAAAGCTGGTCATTTTTTTGGACATTTTCATAATTTTTCTCAATGGAAGGCCACCCAGAATGTTGCTCATTTTCACAGGAGGTGCACCCTTGTTTGAAGTGCTTGTGCCACCTAAAACATGAGCCCTGGACATTGCTTCATCTTTGTAGGCTTCCTTGATCTTTTCATGGGTTTCTACATAATTTTTTCCTAGTCTGAGGCAAAATCTGATAGCGCAGCTTTGCTCAATACTTCCCTCCATGTTGAGGGCTGAGTGTCGACTGATGTGACGTAGCAGATGGGCCAGTACACACACTCGCACAAAGCTGCACTATGGCCGGTTGGTGACACAGATTCCCGCCAAATCGATGCAGTAAACAACTTATACCCGAGGTGAGTAACTGCTGATGATTCAAATTCGATATCTGCAAAGTGAAAGGTTTTATGAAGCCAGTATGGGAACTTTTGGATCACACCTCGTACACTCAATCTTACATACAGAAAGTTCAAAAATTAAAATAATAAAAGAAATAACCAGTAATTATCATAAGGTATATAGTATTTTAACTCGTGATTTCCGGTAGATACAGTATTTTTTTTTTTACTCCGTTATATACTGTACACAATCCTACATACAGCAACTGCAAAAATAAATAAATAAATAATTATCATTAGGTATAAAGTTTTAAGTATCTACAGCCTTTCACCTTGAACCTGTATGGTGAGTGTGTGGAGGTCAGAGGGTCCATGGTGCAGCACCATTGCTAAGGATTCTAAGGTAAGAACCAGGAACGACTGTGATGCAGTTTGAACACTAACTTTATGCTTTCATTAATACTTTTTATGTGCTTTTGTTATTGAGGTTTACGGTACAGTGGAGTTTAATTCTTGAAATGCAAAGTTGTGTTCTTAAATTTGTGGGTACTGTATCTATTACTACCTACTATACCTCTTTTGTTAATTTTACTGTGTCAAATTTTCATAATTCGTGGCTGAGCACCAACTCCCGCAGATTTGTTTACATAAGAAACCGTAAAAGTTGTGGAAATATCATTTCATTGCTCTAATTTGCCTTGGAAATAAGAAAATATAATATAATATCACTATAGTGCTCCATTGTGACTTATAAATAAAGGAAATATAATATAAAACTATAGAATAAGAAAAATGAAAAGTGAATGAATTGTTTATGGGAGGCGGAGCAGTTGGCTAGTGGACTGAGCATCCCCCACCCCCATTCCCAAGCTGTGTGCACACCTCTGACCTCTTTAATACAACATTATGCAATTTCACCATAATTCCTATACTGTATTATGGTATTTAGGTTCATTTGGTCCTCGATTATTAAAACATTATCGTAAAGTACAGTTGTACCCCACTTAACGCGGTCAATTGAACCCAGAGGGTCCCGCGTTAAGTGAAATCCGCGTTAAGTGAACAACAGAACATATGGGATTAATTCCAATAGAAACCGGCCCGACCCCCAAACTCCACTTTTTGAAGGCACATACCTATGTTGTAGTAAAAATAACATCTTAATTTTATGATGGTACATGCACACAATTAATACTTAAGAGAAATAGAGAAATACAGTCGCCAAGTTAATGTCCATTCAAATAATGGACTCAACTCCCTCCCCCTCTCACACTACACAGCCGGCTAACAGATGGTCGGTCGGTCCCTCCCTCCCCCCCCCACCCCCCACCAACCGTCCCAAGGAGATGTGTGGGATAACCTCAAACTAAAGTTAGGAAAATATAATTGACATTGCTGGATTCCTTGTAAGACCAGGAATATTTTGAATATAAATGTCATATATTTTGCACAAAAGATAACATAGTTACCTAGAGAAAAATTTTTATCTAAAAATTGTAAGTTTAAAGCAAAATATATGATGTTTATATTCAAAATGATCACCAAATTATAAGAATTCCAGCAATGTAAATTATATTCTGACCGGGTAATTTGTATGAATTTTATGAGCTAAAACAAATATCTTCAGTTAATAAAAAAAAAATAATCTTCACGACACTATCTGTCAATCAAAGTACCCCACCTTGCCTCCCCCCCTCTTCCAACCGCGCGGTCAGTCCCAACCCTCCCCCCCACCCCCCACCAATCCTCCCTTCCAGAGTTTTTAACATTTAGTATTAAATAATACCTCAGATTAAAGTTAGGATAATATAATTGACATTGCTGGATTCCTTGTAAGACCAGGAATATTTTGAATATAAATGTCATATATTTTGGACAAAAGATACCATAGTTACCTAGAGAAAAATTTTTATCTAAAAATTTTAAGTTTAAAGCAAAATATATGATGTTTATATTCAAAATGATCACCAAATTATAAGAATTCCAGCAATGTAAATTATATTCTGACCGGGTAATTTGTATGAATTTTATGAGCTAAAACAAATATCTTCAGTTAATAAAAAAAAAAATAATTCTTCACAGGGTAACAGATGGTCGGTCGGTCCCTCCCTCCCCCCCACCCCCCACCAACCGTCCCAAGGAGATGTGTGGGATAACCACTAAATTTTAATAAATAATACCTCAAACTAAAGTTAGGATAATATAATTGACATTGCTGGATTCCTTGTAAGACCAGGAATATTTTGAATATAAATGTCATATATTTTGCACAAAAGATACCATAGTTACCTAGAGAAAAATTTTTTATCTAAAAATTGTAAGTTTAAAGCAAAATATATGATGTTTATATTCAAAATGATCACCAAATTATAAGAATTCCAGCAATGTAAATTATATTCTGGCCTGGTAATTTGTATGAATTTTATGAGCTAAAACAGGCAGTCAGGCAGGGTGGCGGGTGGGGCAAATCTAAAAATAGCGTCTCGGACACTCACCGCGTATATGTGGAAAAAATCCGCGTTAAGTGAAAGTTCAGCTTTGGCAAGGCACCGCGTATATGCGAAAACGCGTTAAGTGAAACCGCGTTAGGCGGGAAAAACTGTACAGTACAGTAATAAATTTTCACACAAAAATCCCAAACTCAACCTCAGATGAGTTATTGTGTTGTATAAAATTCTTTGCTGACATAATGAGGTCACAGCCAGTCTGGTACCTCCCTGTCTCCATGTTGGTGTATTGGCATAACCCACACAAAATTATGAGAAGAGAAGGAGCTGTTTATGTAACTAAACTACTTTTTGTACAGTATCGATGTGTTACTGTATTTTTTTATGTACAGTAATACCCCAATTTACGAGGTTTCGCTTTACGCGATTCTACATTTACGCGGTACCTCGCCAGAACCGGAATTTCATTTTACGCGGTGCATCTACTCATATACGCGGGTGAAGTATAATTTATTTATTTAGCTCATAAAATTCATACAAATTACCCGGCCAGAATATAATTTACATTGCTGGAATTCTTACAATATGATGATCATTTTGAATATAAACATCATGGATTTTGCATTAGACATACATATTTTAGATCTAATGTAATAATTTGGTTTACACAAAGCAAATATTTTATCTTTTGTGCAAAATATATGAAGTTTACATTCAAAATATTCTCTGACCTGCAAGGAATCCAGAAATGTCAATTATATTTTCCTAACTTTAGTCTGAGGTATTATTTATTATTATACCTTAAAATATAGTGTTTTCACCCAAACATTTCTCAGAGAAGGAGGAGCCAGCAAGCTTGGGAAGAGAGAGGTGGGGGAAGTTGAGTCCATTATTTGAATGGACATTAACCTGGCGACTGTATTTCTCTTAAATATTAATTGTGTGTGCATACCATCACTTTCCTCTCAACTTATTTTTTAATTACTTTATGCTATCAAAAAGTGATTTTCACTCAACTTTAGTTGGACAATTCATCCTCTGAAGATGCAGAGCCCAACTCGACCAGCTCATCATCCACATCACTGTCTAGTGCTGTGGCTGTGGACGCATCTGACACATGGGAAACACCATTTCCACGCTGCAGTGCTTCCAGCACCTTGTTTTTCTACTCCAGTGTAATTGCTTGCCTTGATTTCTTGGTCTTTGGGGTAGTTAATGACAGAGTAGCTGGCCTCTTGGACATAGTGGCGATGGTTGATGCACATGGTAGAAGGAGATAGTGTCACACAATATGTCCGTTCACTAGAGCCTCCGTGTGAGAACTGAGGATGTGGAAGGGTGTGAGAGGGTGGTGGGCAGCCGTGTCGCGTGCCCAGAGAGGCGTCTGGTGGGAAACATTAGGTGCGAAATTTAAAATAGTGTGTATTTCCATATGATGTGCCAGATTGACTCTCGTAAAATAGAACAGATTTGCTTTAAATTAATGCATTGTCCTTAATTGTGGGTGTCGCTTTAAATCAATAATTTTAAATTGAATCGCCTTTTAATCGACGTTCTACTGTACTATGTGTGTGTTCAATGATTATCTATAGAAGGGTCACTTCCGGTCTATGGAAAATTCATATTGCGGTTAGCCTCCAGTAACAGAACTGTGCTGTAACAAAGTAGTGATATATTTTATATTATAAGAATTCAAAAAATTGGTGGGCAATATAATGAAGACATAAGAAAGATGCCTGGATAGATTTATTAAGATGATGCCAACACAATACCTGTATATGACAAGTGTTGGGTGCTGACAATATACTGTACATATACAGTACAATAATACTGGATGTGCTGACAATATACTGTATACAATAATGCTGTACTGTACAGTTAAAATTATGAACATCTAAGATGCACTGTTGGACCTACTTGGCCAGGCATATAATCCATCTAAAGAGCCTGTAAAAAAGCTACTGTACAGTCACACAACAGACGCATAGATTAATTGATAGATCTAAGCATGTCTGTGAGTGTATTAATGAAATCTGCCAAAGAACTGACACCTTGCTCAATAAAAATGGACTGCAAATGACAAGAAAAGAGAAATCAGAAACAAGTGTCATTGACAGATCAGCATTGTGGTCAAGGTGAATACTGTATTGTGTGTAACGTATTCAGTCAGTGTTTAAGACTTGTATGCCCTGTGTTTTACCCTGAACTTAAGGATGTAAATTAATTATATTTTTTAATTTCCCTTCTTATGGTTTAATAAAATTCTTTGGGTGTAAATGTTACAGTATACTGTATAGCAGTTAGTGAGTCTGTTTTATATGTGTGTTTAATGAAAAGCTTTTTGTCCAAGATTTCCACATACATCTCAGCCATTGGACCCTCCCAAGAACATTTAAATTTTGTTCAAATGTTGAGCTTATTCCACACGCCAGAAGAAACTCACTTATATGTGTTGCTTTATCATTATACGGACACTAAACTGTATTCTTGAAAATGGTTGCCTCTGTCCAAGGTTAGCTGAGTACATCAGTATCATGTATGATATTTCTTTACAGCTTGAGGTGGTAAAGGATGCATTATCTTCTTCAACCATTTTATTCAATTAATTGTGTATTTTTTAACAGTTAAAAGAATAATATTTTTCTGATAAAATAATATTTATTTTGTTATCCTGATTAAATTATAAAGTTATTTACATTGCAGAAACAGCAACGAGCAGCATTATATCCAGTGCCTATAGTGATGAGACAACACAGAAGCAGCCTTACCAGTTCTGTCGAAAGGGACGAGTTTCTAAGAATAAAGTGATTGAAAGTAAGCCAGTGGGTCAAGAAAGTCCTTCTCTGTCTATTGAGAGCATCAAGTCAACAACAGGACATTCATTAATGGGTCAATCACACACACCATCTCCAAGAGTTACACTGAGTCAGTTGAGTTCAGATTTAACCAATTCCCAAACTTCAACCCTGAAGCAAATAGAGGAAGAGGTCAGGAAGTTGGCAGTGACTGAAGAGAAGTCACGAAACATAATGAAGAATTCAAGGTTACGTCCCCAGGCACCATCAAGAGGAGAACAAAATTTTCAGGATGCCATCATGAAAATGCGTCGGGAAGAGCCCCGGGGAGAAGAGGATCCTGTTCAATCTCAGCTTGCCAATAGAAGGAGTATATCTGATAATAATTTGGACAGCAATTTATTAGTAAAGGGTAGGATATCAAAAGAATATACAATGTTGGATAACAAGGGAATACCAAGCAATAGGAATTCAAATAGGCAGCTGACTCAAGCATTTGTTATATCCGAGGAAGAACTTACTGACAGGGCCATCTCTGACAGTCAGATATCAAGACAGGGTGATGGACGAGAGGCAAGAGACAGAAATCAAGCCATTAAAGTTTCTTCTTTGGTACCAAAGGGGGATGATGCCAGGACTTCTTCTCCTCAGCCTCCTCCAGGAAGAGATAGAAATGGACAAAGGCAAAAAGACCCATTAAGAATTAAACTATCCAAAGATTTTGGTCAAATGTTTCCAAGCACAGAAAATGTTTTGTATAGTGAGGGTGAAGGCAAATCAGAGAGTGATCTTTTTGGTCACAGTATTGGTGTACAAACTGGTGATTCATTATTATATTTAGATAGAAGTGCAAGGAAATCAAAGGTAAGCTGTTCTTCCTTACCAAGTTCTGCTACTGTCAGTGAGAGAAATTATGTAAGTGTGAGTAGTGCTTTATCTAGAACCAAAAGGACTTCAAGGCCAGGGTCAGGTAGAGATAAAGATATGGATAAACCTTCAGAGGTTATGTCAAGCAGAAACAATTATGTAACAACCAGTAAGCAAAGCAAGAAGCAATCACCAAGACCAGGCTCAGGAAAGGATGGAAATAGATCCTCTAGAAAACTGATTGACAAGCCTACTGCATCAGATAACAAACAATTTGACGGAAAAAATAGTGGCTCTTCTTGGGCAAATGTTAGAAAAAAGGAAAGAGGTCACAGAAGGGGCATTGAAACCACAACTAAACCAAAGACAGAAAGGAATAGAAGGAATCCAACAAAAGGTCATCAAAGTGCCTCTTCATCAAGAGTAGGGTCTGCAAGAGATGAAAAGAGGCATCCAAGGGAGCACAAACCAGGGACATCACCCAGACCAGGCTCGGGAAGATATGAAAATAGGTATAAAAGAGACGAAAGAGCTGTAGTCTCTTCTAGGTCGGGGTCAATGAGACATGTAAAAGAAGGCAGAAGTGTGACATCATCAATGCCAAGGTCGGCAAGAAGTGTAAACAGTGTCACTGAGGAATTTGAAACACAATCATCATCTAATTCAGGATCTACAAGTGAAAATAAATTGATGGGTAATGATGGAGATGAAGATTCCTCAAGACCAGAGTCAGCAAGAAGTGAATATCATTTCTCTAGTGAAAGTACATCATCACAGGAAGAGTCTGCAAGAAACAGAACAGGGTACATTGATGGGTGTAGCAGTGAATCTGCATCCAAAACAATTCCTGTAAAAGAGCATCAATATACTGGCAGTGCTAGAACAGTCCTGACTCCAAGACAACATGATGATGGTGATGAATGGCATGCTCAAAATCAGGTAACTCACCATTCATCAAGGCCTGAGTCACAAGGTGAAGGACACAGACTTACTACAGATCAAGGAAGCATTATGTCACCAGTAAATGAACATACTGGAGAGAGAGCCATAGAGAGCACACAATTAGAACACAACGGACCACCAGTGTTCATAATATCTCCTGGTTCTTACAGTGAAGGAGTTGGAAAGCAGATAAAATTGACATCCAAATCTATCTCAGGAAGTCTCAGGAAATTTAATAGAGTTAACAAGATACTTGAACCACCCATTGGTACATCATCGGCTCGGAGTGAAGGTTCAGATACCCTGAGAAACGATAATAAAAATCAGGCAACATATGTATACGACAGTCAAAAACCCTTAGATAATAGTAATAGCATTGGCGACTTAAGATCTGAAACTGAGATGCCTAGAAGAAAGAACAAAGCAATGATAGAAACTGGTTGTGGAAAAACTAATGACAGGCAAAGAATGATTGATAAACTCTACAAAAACCCTGTAAGGTTTGATGTGCATCATAACAACAAGGAAAATTTCCATCATATGCAGCCAAAGAAGAAGAAAAATTATGCAAACATCACTGGGTTCAAAGGGCAGCTGGAAAACTCAAAGGAAACTTTAACTCTTCAGGTATGTCACATAATATAGTTTGGTTTTAAACAAATTAATTTGAATATTCTCATACACCAGTTCACTCCTCTCCAGTCATCTTTGTCTTTCTTCTTTACTGCAGTTTTATTTGTTGTCAGTCTTTCTTCGTCTTATGCTTTAACACTTTTGTTTTCCATCTTATAAAATCCTGAAATGTGTGCAGTATATAGCCTCTGTTGATGTGGAAAAAGTTTATAGTCAGGTGAACAAGGAGGTCTGTACATATTGTTTGAAGGAATTAAATGGAAGAAAGCAGAGAAAGATGTACAGTACAGTGGAGTCGCAATAATTCGTGAAATACAATTTCGTGTTCTTAAATTCGCAGTTGCTGTACTTCTATTACTCCCTTTTTTAAATTTTACGGTCAAATATTCAAATACAGTAGTACCCCGCTTAACGCGGTCAATTGAACCCACAGGGTACCGTGTTAAGTGAAAATTGCGTTAAGTGAACAACAGAACATATGGGATTAATTCCAATAGAGACTGGCCGGACCCCCAAACTCTACTTTTTCCGACACAATACCTATGTTCTAGTAAAAATGACATCTTAATTTTATGATGGTACATGCACACAATTAATGCTTAAGAGAAATAGAGAAATACAGTGGCCAAGTTAATGTCCATTCAAATAATGGACTCAACTCCCTCCCCCTCTTCTCACACTACACTCACTGGCTCTTCCCTCTCTGAGAAATTTTGGGGGGAAAACCACTAAATTTTAATAAATAATACCTCAAACTAAAGTTAGGATAATATAATTGACATTGCTGGATTCCTTGTAAGACCAGGAATATTTTGAATACAAATGTCATATATTTTGCACAAAAGATAACATATTTACTCAGAGTAAACATTAATATCTAAAATTTGTATGTCTAATGCAAAATCTATGATGTTTATATTCAAAATGATCATCAAATTGTAAGAATTCCAGCAATGTAAATTATATTCTGGACCGGGTAATTTGTATGAATTTTATGAGCTAAAACAAATATCTTCAGTTAATAAAAAAAAAAAATATTCTTCACGACACTATCTGTCAATCAAAGTACCCCACCTTGCCTCCCCCCCTCTTCCAACCGCCAGGTGGTCGGTCCGTCCCAACCCTCCCCCCCACCCCCCACCAATCCTCCCTTCAAGAGATGTTGGGTGAAAAAACTAAATTTTAACATTTAGTATTAAATAATACCTCAGATTAAAGTTAGGATAATATAATTGACATTGCTGGATTCCTTGTAAGACCAGGAATATTTTGAATATAAATGTCATATATTTTGCACAAAAGATAACATATTTACTCAGAGTAAACATTACATCTAAAATTTGTATGTCTAATGCAAAATCTATGATGTTTATATTCAAAATGATCATCAAATTATAAGAATTCCAGCAATGTAAATTATATTCTGACCGGGTAATTTGTATGAATTTTATGAGCTAAAACAAATATCTTCAGTTAATAAAAAAAAAAATATTCTTCACACGGTAACAGATGGTCGGTCGGTCCCTCCCTACCAGATGTGTGGGAAAACCAGAATATTTACCTTTTTAGTAATAAATAATACCTCAAACTAAAGTTAGGATAATATAATTGACATTGCTGGATTCCTTGTAAGACCAGGAATATTTTGAATACAAATGTCATATATTTTGCACAAAAAATAACATATTTACTCAGAGTAAACATTATATCTAAAATTTGTATGTCTAATGCAAAATCTATGATGTTTATATTCAAAATGATCATCATATTGTAAGAATTCCAGCAATGTAAATTATATTCTGGCTGGGTAATTTGTATGAATTTTATGAGCTAAAACAGGCAGGCAGGCAGTCAGGCGGGGTGGCGGGTGGGGCGAGTCTAAAAATAGCGTCTCGAGCCGGACACTCTGCGCGTATACGTGGAAAAAACCCGCGTTAAGTGAAAGTTCAGCTCTGGCAAGGCACCGCGTATACGTGAAATCGCGCTAAGCGAAACCGTGTTAAGCGGGGTATTACTGTACAGTATACAGTGAACCCTCACTTTCGCGGTTCCACATTCACATTCTGTGGTTTCACTTTCTGGCGTTCTACTACACTACGCGTTTCTACATTTTCGCGGTACCCTGCCAGAACCGAATTCCCACTACGCAGTGCATCTACTCATATACCAGTGAAGTATAATTTTTATTTAGCTCATAAAAATTCATACAAATTACCGGCCAGAATATAATTTACATTGCTGGAATTCTTACAATATGATGATCTTTTTGAATATAAGCATCATAGATTTTGCATTAGACATACAAATTTTAGATCTAATGCAAGTATTTGTTACTCAGAGCAAATATTTATCTTTTGCAAAATATATGACTGTATATTAAATATTCCTGGTCTTGCAAGGAATCCGCAATGTCAATTATATTATCCTAACTTTAGTCTGAGGTATTATTTATTACTAAAAATGTAAATATACTGTTATAACCCAAACATTCTCTGGTAGGGAGGAAGGTGGGGGTGAGGGGTATGGGTAAGGAGGGACCCAGGGAGCAGGTGGGAGAGGAGGTGGGGTTTTTGATTGACAGATAGTATTTAGTTAGTATATTTTTTTATTTATGGAAGATATTTGTTTTTCTTCATACAAATCTGCTAGAATATAATTTACATTGCGGAATTCTTACAATTTGATGATCATTGAATATAAACATCATAGATTTTTGCATTAAATTTTAGATCTATAAAGTATTTTGTTTTTACTCTGAGTAAATATGTTATCTTTATTAAAATATCTAGTCTAGTATTTATTACTAAAAAGTAAATATTCTGGTTTCTCAAACATTTCTCTGGTAGGGAGGGAAGGTGGGGGGGAGGGAGGGACTGACCGCACAGCTGGCATGGTGGGAAGAGGAAGCAAGGTGGGTTATTTTGATTGACAGATAATAGAGTGAAGAATATTTTTTTTTATTATTAACTGAAGATATTTGTTTTAGCTCATAAAATTCATACAAATTACCCTGCCAGAATATAATTTACATTGCTGGAATTCTTACAATTTGATGATCATTTTGAATATAAACATCATAGATTTTGCATTAAACATACAAATTTTAGATCTAATATAAGTATTTTTTTTTACTCTGAGTAAATATGTTATCATTTTGTGCAAAATATATGACATTTATATTCAAAATATTCCTGGTCTTACAAAGGAATCCAGCAATGTCAATTATATTATCCTAACTTAAGTTTGAGGTATTATTTATTAAAATTTAGTGGTTTTCCCCAAAATTTCTCAGAGAGGAAGAGCCAGCAGTGTAGTGTGAGAAGAGGGGAGGAGTTGAGTCCATTATTTGAATGGACATTAACAGCTACTGTATTTCTCTATTTCTCTTAAATTAATTGTTTGCATGTACCATCATAAAATTAAGATGTTATTTTACTAGAACATAGGTATTGTGTCGGAAAAAGTGGGTTTGGGGGTGGCCCGGTCTCTATTTCAATTAATCCCATATGTTATGTTGTTCACTTTGCGCGTTTCTCACTTTCATGAGCCTCCGTGGGTTCAATTGACAGCGTAAATTGAGGGTTCACTGTATAAGTTGTGGAAATTTCATTTCATTGCTCTAATTTCCTTGAAATAAAAGAAAATATAATATGAATATCACTTCAATACTCTAATGTGACTTATAGATAATGAAAATTTAACATAAAATTACTGTATAAAATAATAAAAATGAAAAGTAGTAAATATATTTAAACACAAAATAAATCCCAAACTCAACCCCAGATGAGTTATTGTGATGTACAGGTATTAATTTCCTGGGGGTTTTGTTTTGTTTTTTGATAATGAAGTCACAACCAGCCAGCCACCTGCTGTCTCAATGTTGGTGTATTAGGCGTAACCCCAAAATTATGAGAAGGAACTGTTTGTGTAAATATAGGCAAAATTGGCCACAGCGCCTTTTTTCTTGCCATAACCCTGCTGAAATAGTTGCACATAACCATTTCAAAAAGTTTCACATAACTCACAACTTTAAAATAAAATAAAAAATACTAAAATAAAAATATTTCATACAGCATTTACAAGTAAAACAAAATACTGTATAATTGATACAAAAAAGTTAATATTATCAATATTTTATTACAAAATTAAAAAAATGCCTAACTGCCACTGGCCTCAGTCTCAGTGGACTGGCTGTCAACAGTCTCAGTCACTTCCTTCCGTGTCCATGTCACCAGTCGGCGGGATCACTGCTGCCGCCACAGACTCATCTTCCTAGTCACAAAAGCGATCCATAATACTAGTAACAACAAGAAACAAACAACAAAACTGGCCTTAACTGCAGTGGCCTGACTGGTTATGATGAATCATTCCTCCTCTCTTCCCTCTCTAGTTATAGTTTCATCTTTCACATTAACTCCAGTTTCTAGAGTTTATGTGAAATGAAATCTGTAAGCGAGAAGGGTGAAGTCGTGAGACGTTGGGGGTCTCATCTGGTTTACAGTTCAGAAATAATGCTGCCCGACCTGTATCATGTGTGACTGAATCTTTCCGTCCGAACAGAAATTTTAAATATCCTAGGGATGCCCGTTTGTTTATGCAATCATATTCAATTTTCAATTATTGCAGAAAAATTTGCGCATTAAGCGAAAATCTTGCAAAAGTTGCGCCCAACCAGTTCAAACTCTCTGGAGAAATGTGCAGCGCAACTACTACCTTTGAATATAGGACTACCTTTTGTACAGTATCTATACTATGATGTTTAGTGTTTATTAAAGCAGTTTTGGAACAATTTATGGGTAGATCTTGGGCTCTGGAACCAAATTAGTAATTATTTCCATTTAAATCAAACTACAGGTACAGGGTATAATTCACAAATTGGTAATTCATGATGTATTCTGGTACCTAACCTGCAAATTATCCTAGACTCCACTGTACTGTATTAGATCTGAAGAAGCTGAGGTTATGAATGAATTTAAACAATGTGAGTGATATTGAACAAGGAGAAAAATAAAAAATCTGAAGTTCACAATAAGAGTTATATAATGATGAAGAACCAGCAATAGGGTGTGACTAGGTGTTTCTGTACTGTACTGTAGTTATAGATCAGACTGAAAGCTGTAGATAGAAGACTGCAATTTGAGAAGTATTTCCAGAGTTTGGATTATAAATTAACTAAGGAAGGAAGATGATGGAATTTATGAAATTAGACAGTCATTGTAGAGTTGAATGGATGAGATTGCAGAAATATTGTTTGGGAAGATGGGTAATGGCAGGTGAGAAATCAAGCGTACTTGAAAGGTATGTTATCCCCCACACACACACACACTGTGAAGTTTGTATACTATACCATCTAACACAAAAAATGGGAAAGGATTAAATAGCGACATAGAAATACTGTATAGGAGAGTAATTTGATGTAAATTGTGGACAGCAGTGTGTAGTGGTTAGTGAGTATGAAGTGAATCAGGTTATATTTGGTATATAAGTTAAAACATAACATGTATGATATGTTACAATACAAGAAGTGTGTAACAACAGTTGATGTATAAGATAAATGAATGTGAGATTATTTTGTTAAATCTGAAATGTAACTGATTTAGGACAGGGAAATTTTTTATTTAGAAATTGAATTATGTCCAACTTTTAGAAAGTAAAAGCAAAGTGGACAGTAACAGAGTAACTTAACTTCATTAATAATAATAATAATAATAATAATAATAATAATAATAATAATAATAATAATAATAATAAACTGGTTTATTAATAGAGTTGCAGCGATGGCTGAAAATATATGAACTTACATTTGGTTTAGACATAATGATATAATATGCATTGAATACATTTACAGGGCTATACAGTACATAAATCCAGGATATTATTTTATCAATAGATGGGATGATTGCTGTTCTTATATCTACTCGGTCACGGGCTCTTATAGGCTGAATTACATTTGTAATAGTGGCGGACTACTTGCTTGAGAGTTGGGTAGAGGGGGAGCTGCAGGTAGCAGGAGGTGGCGATGTGAGGGTGGTGCAGTAGTCCACTGCAAAACCTTTCCAGTGCTTAGTGGTGGGAGACTCACTGAGGATGGCATTTCCAGGGTGGAAGAAGCGTTGGTGTAGCGGAGTATTCTCATGAGCATGATTCTGCAGAGCCCTTTCTGTACCTTCTCTAGCTAGCGTTGTTGGGTGGGAGTTGAGAGAAGGCAATGAGCTGGTGGCCTTATATAAGTTTAGGGGGAGAACTTAAAAGAGGCGGGTGTAGATGGTCCACGCTCTGGTAGTGGGTGTCCCAAGTAGGCCTAAGTCGTGCAGTAGCATGTAGAGGCAGTCTGAGGCTGCTGACTGTGTGTTACATGGGCCTTCCAGTCAAGTTTGTTTGTCTATAGTTACACACCAGGAGTTTGGCAGACTGCACCAGCTGGAGAGGATGGGCACCACTGTGACTGCTGGGGCTTTGCACTGGGTGTTGCTTGAGTATTGATGTGCATGACTACCCCGGTTTTTGGTGTGGTTGATGGTGACCTTGTTCTCTGTAGTCCATGCCTGTAGCCTCTCCAGGGTGCTGCCCTTAGCGATAAGTAGTCTGGTGCAGTGTTGTCCCTGAGACACCTACAGTGCAGTCATCACGTACTTCCACCTGTGAGTGTCTGATGAGCCGTTGATCAGGATGGTAGTGGTCCCATCTTAAAGGTCCCCTGGGGAAAACCGCAGGCGAGGTGTTGGAATGAGACCAAGCCTGATACCTCACTGCCTGGCGACGTCCCTCAAGAAATCAGTGAGCCATGAGACCAGGTTGGTGGGCAGCCCCTAGTGCAATAGCCTTGTTGATAACAGTGCAGTGATCCATAACCAGGTCAAAACTCTACCTGAAGTCCACAAGGGGCAGCGGCCAGTGATGTCTTACGTTCTGCAAGTTTTGTGCAGAAAATCCAGAAAGCTCACTAAGCAGTGCTGATGTAGAGAGGGGTCCTCATATTGCCAAATTGCTGTGGATCGAATTGACTGATAGATGCTGGCAATGCCCACTCAAAAAACAGAGATCCTCACAAAATAGACTGGGTGTGAGGGTAATGGCAACTGGCCTGAGGTCATTAGGGGACTGTGGGGTGGTGACCTTGGGGATGGGAGTGACAAATGGACACATTCATTAGGGCATTTGCTTTTGTCTGAGGATGCATTAATAATGAAACAGAGGGGGTGGCAAGTCTGTGTGTGTGTAATAATAATAATAATAATAATTACTTGGTTTTGTTGAAAGAAACTTAGCGTAGAGGCTGAAAAATATACAACTTCTATAATTGAAATTGGGTTTGAATTACAAATAATATACAAGCATATAAGTGATATAAATAAGATATATAATAAACTAGATGGGAGAAAGCTTGGGCACAGGGCATTTCAACATAAGATTCTGTTGCAGAAAGTAAGGTAATGTGTCTTGTGTGTGTGTGTGTTAATAATAAAATAATAATAAGGTTTACTGAAAAAGTTTGCAGCCAGAGAGCTGAAAATATACGTGGACTATAAATGACTTGTACATACATTGGTGGGTTTAACAAGAAGCCTTCATTAGAAGGTGAAAGGAACATATACCACAGTGAATTTGCTGAATTAATGTTTACCGTGAATCATGTGAGCTGAGGTGTTGAACAGCAGACCGCCATCAGTCTTAATAACTCCCCTCCTGGGCTCGGCGTTATAGGGGGCATCGGCGTGGAGTACCTAGTTCCCTCACAGAGTGGTGTTATGAGGGGCTTGGCGTGGTGTAATTCCCTCACAGATGGTGTCTGAGGGCCTGATGATCCTTATTAGTTCCTCACAGATGGTGTATGAGGGCCTGATGATGTAATGTAGGATTCCCTCACAGATGGTGTATGAGGGCCTGATGTGGTGTAGTACTCCCTCACAAATGGTGTTATAGAGGGCCTGATGTGGTGTAGTAATTCCCTCACAGATGGTGTTATAAAGGGGCATCACATGGCAGAAGTAATTCCCTCACGGATGGTGTTATGAGGGGCATCACGTGGTGTAGTAATTCCTACTTGGGTGTTATGAGGAACTTCATGATGTAGCAACTCATTTACTACTCTTGATTATTAAGTGCATAATGGGGACACCCGTGGTCCGTTGTCACAGGAATTCCTCACTCAAGTGGGTGAGGGTGTGGTTCAGGCCTCTCTGTTGTGAGTCTCAGGAGGAGTATCACTGGGTACCTGGGACCTCACTGTGTGAAAGGTTAGCTTAGCTCCAGACTCAACTGCGAGTTGTTTTTCACTGACTTAAGCACTGTTCACCACTATTCAACACTGGTTCCATTCCATTCCCAAATGAAAATAGTAACTACTGGCGAGAACTTGTTGATATTCGGTGGGAGGAGGGTTCAGGGAGGTATGGACTAACATAACAGTTAGCGTGGCTGCTGCTGGGCGCCAGAGTCACGTCTGACCGTCACCGTCGGTGTGAGGTCAGGATGAAGTGTGTGTGTGTGTTAATAATAATAATAATATATATATAATAATAATAATAATAATAGGTTTGGGGTCCTCATTACGGGTTAATGTAACCGGAGTCCAGCGTAAAGTGAAGGAAGCAGCGAAGTAATTTCTTATAACATAGGATTAATTGAAATGGAGTCAGGCGATCCCCAAACTCCACTTTTGACGACACACAACTTCGTTGTAGTAAAAATTTTATCTTAACTTTATGATGGTATGAAAAAAACAAGTAATATAGAAGAGGTTAGGTTAGGAAAGATAAAAAGTTTAACATAGGAAAAATAAAGAATGAGTTAAAAACTAAAAATTTGGTGTAACACTTACGGTAGTAGAAAGAGATGGAGTCGGCATCACGGGGATGGAGGCTGGTTCGAGGCAGAGGGCAGATTACAGCCCTCAGGTGAATCCTACATTACTAGGTGAATCATCATCACTGTCACTTACAGTTGTCAGGGCTTCCTGACAAATCCCTCGAGAATCCAGCTTCACTGTCACTATCACTGGCTTGGGCTGGCTGTGGTGGGTTCTTGAGTGAAAAGAAATCTGTTGCTTTGCTGTGGCTAAGCGTTGATGTTGTAAAACGATACACCGTGATCACGGCTCCATAGCCTGCACCAACCCGGGTATAGAAGACTTCATAGCGGTCATACGTCATTATCGCGGGAAAGGGCCAGGCTTAATTTTCTCTGCAAACTCCATGCCTTTACTTAATATCACTATGACTTAAACTGTGTGTTCTTGGGCGCACCTTCTTCCTCCTCTTCACTGGCGTGTTCTTCTTCCATCATCTAAATGCGGCAGTCACTTCAGGATCTCCTGATCACCTCCCAGGATAAATCGTTGTTTGGTGGTCAGGCTTCCTGGAACTGTAACAGTCTCTTGTAGCTTCTCTGGCAAGGTCCACTACTGCACCCATGCATTCTGAACCTCACCAGTCTGGGTGAAGCTCCTCCTCTCACCTGGTATTCCATGCAACACATGTCTCCATGCGTGGCAATTGTAGCAATAGACAGCTGATCCATGAGCTCCACCAAGAATATGTCCCACAACTTTCTTGATGTTAAATATTCTCAGAATTGTTTGAAGAGTATTTTTGCTGTTCTAACACGTTGTTCCTCATCTTAAATGCGCTCTCTTGCTATCGGTGGTGGTGTCACTCAGGTCCACGCAACTCTTCCTAGTGTTGGTGTGAAATGTTCCAAGGGCTGAATTTTTTGTTTAAGAATGCAAGCTTTCACATTGCAAAATCAACTCTCCTGGTCCATGAGCTGTAATATAGGCGTAGTGTTGGGAGGAAGAAGACCACTTTTTACGTTGGGGTGTGATCTAGCAGTAGGGCGAGTGTCCTGAGTGCGTTGTCAGCAACAACAAAAGTAAATGGGACGTTCTGTTGCTCACAAATTTCTTTATCAGGGGAACAAACAGTCATCAAACCAGAGAGGACAGTGAAGAGAACATCCATGCCTTCACGTGCTGTCCAGCAGTGGACATTTAACTTGGTCATGTCCATGGTTTTGTGGGCGTCTTGACTTACTTGGTGTGGATCACGATAACGAGCTTACAGAGTACTGGAGGCATTGGTGTAAACCAGGACGGTGATCGTTCCTTCTGCATTTCGGCCCGAATCCTGCCTGGCATTCTTCACAATGTAGGACTTGGAAGGTAGTTTTCTCCAGAAAAGACCAGATTCGTCCATGTTAAACACCTGGTCGTCGATTGTACTGTCCCTTCCTCCATAATCTCCGTAAAGCGGAGATTCGAGCCGCTGCCACAGTCAGCACTTTCGCTATGCTTCACCACCAATGTTTTATATTGGTGATCTTGTTCAGATCTTAAACCTCTGTAACCGCAGAGGAAGCAGTAAAGGTTTGGGCTCTGTAATTCCCATCTTTACGTTACTTACTGCCATGTACAGTTCGCGTCTCGTGATCCTTCTGGAAGCGTGTCGACATATATTCCACGTCGCGCCTAGCGCACCGTACCTCACAAATAATTTTCTGTCTTGAAGCACCTGGTTGTGAAAATACTTGATCATAGAAGCACCTGTAGACTTCCTTGATCTTCATATGCTCCTTTATCTTAGCTGAATCCTTCTTTATAGACCGGATCGTGGGTCGTTGGCATATGCTAGGCGTAAGATCAATTTACGATGTTCCTTTCTCCAAATCTTGAATAATTTGGTACTTCACCTCGTAAGCAAGACGTCGTGTCCTCTTTGGCTTAGTGCGCTGGGTCCAGAAATGGGGAAGGTTTCTCTGGGGGTGGTGGTCAGCGGGAAGCCATTTCTGGAACAATGGATCTTGGCGTTAACGAATTAGCCTTGAGGAATGAAGATATCGAGAGCTAGGTCAGCGTCGTCTTTCCTCCCTCCTCCCTCCCGGGTGGACACGTCATAATACTTTAAGCCAATTACAGCTAGCACTTGTAGAGGTAGGATGCATGGCCCAATCTGGGTCTTATGCGTCATATGGCGTCAGTGATCGCAACAAAGACACACTCGCCTTATACGCGCTTGCCCAGCGGAGGCAGGCGGGTGGCGATGAGGAAAATCTAAAAATAGCGTCGCGCGGACACTCTCCGGCAATAGCGTTCGCTGACCTTACGCGAAATGTGAAAATGTTGGGATTCTGGCAAAACTTGTGATAACGGTGAAAGCGGAATCTTGGAGCCGCTTAATGTGAGGACCAACCAACTGTAATTAATTAGCGGTTTATTGAAAAGTCGGAAGCCGAAGGCATACAAAGACATAGGGTGGGTGGGTCATTTAACTAAAGCTTTCCTTACTAAAATAGAAGGAACAATGATTGAACATACAATTATTATAGTTTACAGTTGATGGCGCGAGGCGTGGGCTGGTCATGGGGACACCAAGTGGTGAGGTGTTCCACGTGGTGTAGTAACTCATCCTCGGGTGTTGATATGAAGGACCTCCACGTGGTCATGGAGACACCGGGTGGTGTGGTGTTCACGTGGTGTAATGTACTCGTCCTCGGGTGTTGATATGAGAGCGTGGTCATGGAGACATTGGGTGGTATGGTAACGTCCTCAGGTGTTGATATGAAGGACCTCACGTGGTCATGGAGACATCGGGTGGTGTAGTAACTCGTCCTCGGTGTTGATATGAGGGACCTCCGTGGTCATGGGGACACGGGTGGTGTGGTGTTCACATGGGACAATCCTCAGGTGTTGATATGAAGGACCTCCACGTGGTCATGGAGACACGGGTGGTGTGGTGTTCCGTGGCGTATACTCATTCTCAGGTGTTAATGAAGAACCTCACATGGTCATGGAACCGGGTGGTGTGGTGTTCCGCGGTAAACTCACCCACAACCCCACGTTCTGGTGCAGCAACTCGGCCTCAGGTGTTGATATGAAGGACCTCACATGGTCATGGAGACACGGGTGGTGTGGTGTTCACGTGGTGTAGTATCACATTCTCGGGTGTTATCACGAAGGACCTCCGCGTGGTCATGGGGACACGGGTGGTGTGGTGTTCACGTGGTACAGTGCTCGGCCTCAGGTGTTGATATGAAGGACCTCACGTGGTCATGGGGACACTGGGTGGTGTGTTCATTCGCGTGGTGTAATCTTTCATCCTCAGGTGTTGATATGAAGGACCTCACATGGTCATGGGGACACCAAGTGGTGAGGTGTTCACGTGGTACAATAACAAATCCTCGGGTGTTGATCTGAGGACCTCCGGTGGTCATGGGGACACGGGTGGTGATGGTGTTCCGCGTGGTGTAGTAACTCGTCCTCCGGGTGTTGATCTGAAGGACCTCACGTGGTCATGGGGACACGGGTGGTGTGGTGTTCCGTGGTGTAATACTCGTCCTCGGGTGTTGATCGAAGGACCTCACGTGGTCATGGAACACGGGTGGTGTGTGTTCGTGGTGTATAACTCGTCCTCGGTGTTGTCGAAGGACCTCACGTGGTCATGGGGACCCGGGTGGTGTGGTGTTCACGTGGTGTAAGTAACTCGTCCTCAGGTGTTGATCGAAGGACCTCACGTGGTCATGGGGACACCGGGTGGTGTGGTGTTCCGCGTGGTGTTAGTAACTCGTCACCGGTGTTGTCTGAAGGACCTCCCGTGGTCATGGGGACACCGGGTGGTGTAGTGTTCACGTGGTACAGTACTCGTCCTCGGTGTTGATCTGAAGGACCCTGCAGTGATGTTGTGTTATCCCATAGTCAGGTGCATAGCCAGCCGGCCTCTGTTGTTCCCAGGGTGGATGGATTAGCACCTCCTTGTCAGAGATGGTGGTTGTAGTTCAAGGGTGCTTATCTCACTGCTTGAATTACTTCTTTCACTGGTACTATCTAGTGCTGGTCACTGGCTTAAACTGTTCATCACTGTTCAACACTGATCCACTTCTTTCCCGAACAAATTGTCACTTTGATTATGCAGATATCCCGGTGGTGAGGATGGGTTGGGGGAGAGGACTTGGGAATGGGCCGACATTGGCCAAGGGACAACTAGCGGAGGCAGCTAGCCCTGAATAGGTCTTGACCCTCACCACGGTGGTCAAGGATGTAACATTGTGTGTGTGTGTGTAATAATAATAATAATAATAATAA